>NC_092424.1:2732010-3034510 GCF_036169615.1 Heliangelus exortis | reverse complement strand
AAATGGTTAAATACATCAAGCAATACATGCTGTTCTATATATATATTATATATATTATATATATAGATATTGTATATATATTATATATATGTATTTATATATATAATATATACATGTTATATATATTATATATTATATACACATTAATTTTATATATATGTATTTATATATGTTCTATATATTATATATTGTATATATACTAATTATATATATTATATATATTTACATATATATAGAATTGTATATTATATATACAATTATATATTATAATTATATATATTTATAATTATAATTAAAATATATATCTTTATATTTATAATTTTTATATTTATAATTTTTATATTTATTTATTTTTATATATAATTATATATAATTATAATTATTAATTATATATTATATATATTTATATATAAATATATACAATTGTATGTTATATATACAATATATAATATATATAACATATATATATTATATGTAATATAAATAAATACATATATATAATTAATATGTGTATATAATATATAATATATATAACATATATATAATATATGTTATATATAATATATATCAAATATCTATATATTTATATATAATACATATATAGAATAGCATGTATTGCTTGATGTATTTAATGTATATATTGGTTGATGTATATATTATATATATAAATATATATAAATATATATTTTATAAATATAAATTTTATATATATTATATAATATATATAAAATATCTATATAGAGATATATATATAGATATATATAGAATATATAATATATTCTTATATAATAATTTATATAAATATACATAATATTTATATATATTATATTTTTATACAATAAATATATTTTATATTATATATAATATATATCTATATATATTTATATATAGATATATAGATAGAATAGATATATATAGATACATATAGAGTATATAGATAGATAGATATAGATATATAGATATAGATATCTATCTATCTATCTATCTATCTATCTAAAATTCTATCTGGTGTGATTTGCTCAAGAAATTTTGAAGGGGTGGTTTTTATCCTCAGAGATATTTTAATTGATCAGGTATTAAGGAGGGAATAAAAATAACACCAGCATCAACACTGAGACTCAGTGGGAATTATTTCAAAGCCTCAGTACTGAGGCTGATCTAAGAAGGGTGCTGGGAACCTTTTAGATATTTTTTTTCCCCTGAAAGTCAGGCAGATCAGGTGGGGAAAAAAAATATCTTTACTGAAAAATATCTTTACTAAGATGAGCCACAAAGTTGGGGGGAAAAAAATGTAAGGTCTCAGGCAAAAAAAACCAAAACCCTTCTCCAGGCTGTCCAAAAGCCTTCTGGTATTTTGAACTATATCAATATATATATTATATGTTATATATTATATATTATATATTTTACATTATATATAGTTTATACTATATATTAAACATATTATAAAACAATGTATTATATATAATATATAACATATAAAATGTATAAAATATATAAAACATAACATATAAATAATATATAATATGCTATATATTATATATTATGTTATATATTATATATTATATATTATATATTATATATTATATATTATATATTATATATTATATATTATATATTATATATTATATATTATATATTATATATTATGTATATAATACACCATATATAATATACACTATATATAATATATAATATTATATATCTTATATATATTATTATATATATAATATATATAATATATATTTTATTATATATATTATATATATAATAGTATATATATTATATATATAAAATTATATATAACATATATAAGTAATAGAAAATAGTATAAATAGACATTTTAATATATTACTATATATTATTATATAGTATATATTATATATTAATATATTACTATATATTTTAATATATTTTATATTAATATAAAAATAATATATGAATAATATATAAATATATAACAATATATATTAATATATAGTATATATAATAATATATATATAAAAATATATAATATATAGTATATATAATAAGGAGTTTTCTCACTCAGACCTTCACCTAATGTTAAAACACCTGCCCTGGGGGAAAGGAAGGATAAAACTCTTGAGTGACCTAATTGCTCCTATAAAACTAAATTATTATATAAAAATAAATTACTGAATAAGCAGCACTGATGTTCCTGTCAGTGAATGACATTTTATTTCCTTATTTATTTAATTTCCCAAACCACACAGCTAGATGGAATTATTATTTCCTCCAAAACTGGGTAACCAAAAGCACATCAATTCCTAAAAAACAGGAAATATTTTTTTAGCTCTCCCCCTTGGTTTTAGGGAGAAAAACCTTAAAATTATTTATTTTTATGGGTGTCTCTGTGAATGCTGCTGCTGTCGAAATAAATCGAGCTCATCAATAAATTGATTTTACAGAGGAAATGAACACAGAGCCAACCTGGGGTGGATCCATTCCTTCTTGGGCTGCTCTGGATGATTCTTTTTTTTGCCAGGCAAGCCTTGGAAATGAAAGACTTCAGCTTCTGGAAGGGAGAATACAAAGCCTCCTGCAGAACAGTAAAAATCATGAAATCAGGTTAAAAAAATCAGTGTTCTGCTGCTTCGAATTTTTTTTTAAGGAAACAAAATTCCAACTTTTCATACGATTCCATGATTTTAAGGTGGATCCTTGGAGGGCTGAGCAGGGGTGCAGAGGAAGTTTTTCCCCTTTTTTTCAGTGAATTTTTTTTTTTTTTCCTCTCTGGTTTTTTTTTTTTCCCATCTGTCAGTCCCTGCTTTCCTGTCCTGTTCCCTTGCACCCCTGCCTGGCTGAACTGGATTTCCAGCACCTCAGGCAGAGAGGAGAAAAAGCTCCAGGTTAGGACTGATGGGCTCCTGGACCACTGAAAATCAAAGTTTCTTAATCTCATAAGTTAGAAACAAAAAACACAACAATAAAACTTCATTTGGCTGTTAAATGATAATTTATCCAACTCCTGAGTGTTGAATTATAGCCAGGCCTAAAGAGAAATGGGTGGAATCAAAGAGAAATGGGTGGAATTAAATCATAGAGAAATGGGTGGAATTAAATAAGAGAAATGGGTGGATTTAAATAAGAGAAATGGGTGGAATTAAAGAGAAATGGGTGAAATTAAATCATAGAGAAATGGGTGGAATTACATAAGAGAAATGGGTGGAATTAAGAGAAATGGGTGGAATTAAAGAGAAATGGGTGGAATTAAATCAAAGAGAAATGGGTGGAATTAGATCAAAGAGAAATGGGTGGAATTAAATAAGAGAAATGGGTGGAATTAAAGAGAAATGGGTGGAATTAAATCATAGAGAAATGGGTGGAATTAGATCAAAGAGAAATGGGTGGAATTAAATAAGAGAAATGGGTGGAATTAAATAAGAGAAATGGGTGGAATTAAAGAGAAATGGGTGGAATTAAATCAAAGAGAAATGGGTGGAATTAAAGAGAAATGGGTGGAATTAAATCAAAGAGAAATGGGTGGATTTAAAGAGAAATGGGTGGAATTAAATCATAGAGAAATGGGTGGAATTAAATAAGAGAAATGGGTGGAATTAAAGAGAAATGGGTGGAATTAAATAAGAGAAATGGGTGGATTTAAATCAAAGAGAAATGGGTGGAATTAAAGAGAAAGGCCTGATCAAAAAAGGACAAACCAGATCACTTCTGCTGACCCCGTTGGGGAATTTGGTTTTAATTAAAAACAAAGAAAAAAAAACTGATCGTGAGCATCCTCATTAGTGGGAAGCACAATAAAAAAGGGTAATAAAGTGATAATATCATTGCCTCACTGCTTTATGAGATTATTATATATAATTTTCTGTGTGGCTGAACAAACCAACATCATTACTGTCATGAAAAACAGAACTGGCTTAATAGGAGCTCAGAAGATCTTTTAAAAAAAAGCAAGATGGTTCTATTTTTTTATTCTTATCAAAAGCTTTCATTTTTTAAAAAAAATTTTAACAGCTGCCAGGGCTGCAAAGAACTGAGCTACACAAAAAACCCACAAATACCTCAACAGAACATTTATACATTTTCTTCTTTTGGTACAAGAAAAAGAAAAAGAAAAAAAGAAAAAGGTTGTGCAAAGCAAGCCCTAAACCACTGCCAGTTTCTGGTACACAGGTAACTATTTAACCAATATTGAAATTTTAGTGTGATTTTCAGTGATTTTCATAAAGCCATTAGCTGTATTTAAGCCATCTTCATCATCATCATCATCATCATCATCATCATCATCATCATCATCATCATCAAAACCATCTTGATTCCAAGATCTCCTGACTGTGCCTGTCCAGATCATAAAGAAGGGATGTCAGGAGACACCAAAAGGAGTAACTTTTTTCCTCTTATATTTTCTATACCAAAACAATCCCATGTAGAACATATTTATTATTTTTTTTTCTGAACACAATGCTGTTGCCACCATCAGATCAGATTTCTGGTGCTTGAGGGCAAATTGTTCACAAAAACTTGCTGAGAGATCTTGGCTTCCAGCAGTACATTAAGCTCTGTCAGTTTTACTTATTAAAGCATCAATTTTATTTATTAAAGTTGAACTAACAGCAGGAAAAAGCTCTCCCCAAACCAGATTCTTGCCTGGGAGCTTGGTTTATTACTCTGGGAGCTCTTTCTGCCATATATGTAACATAAAATTGTCCCTAAAAAAGAAAAAGGTATTTAAACTACTCTAAGAACTCACAGGGCTGGACTATTTGGCCACAACAACCCCATGGGGAGCTCCAGGCTGGATATCCAGGAGCTCCCTGGATAAGATGGAATAACCCATTCCCAGCCACACTCTGCTTCCATCTCCCTCTCCTTGCTTGGGAAAAGGTGTTTTAAGTCATACAGGGATTTTTTTTTAACACTGCATGGAAATCATAGAAATCTCCAGCTTCTAAAAAGTGGGAGTGAGAGGTGAGTGAGTGCTGCAGAGCTACAGGAAGGTACCTGGTGAGATTCTGAAAAAATTCCAAGATATTTTCCCTTCCCCTGTGTTCAGTTCCTCTTTGAATTCAATAAACCTTCATCTCAAAACTTCAGTTTCTTCAGTGGCTTTAAAAATATCACTCAAAAACTTCAAAAATTTGACCCACTGTGCTCCTTTAAAGACACTCATAATAAGCTGCTTCAGATTTTCAAGGAAAAAAAAAAATCTCATTAATATCTACTAGAAAATCATTAAAGGCATTTTCATTTTTTGAAACTGAGAACCACTTTAACACTTCTTTATGCTATTTTCTGAAGAATGGCAACAAAAGAAAAATAAAATTACAGTCTCAGTACTTCCTTTTTTTTGGCAGAGTGGATGTGAAAGGAATAAAGAAGAGAGGAAAGAGACAAAGAAAGGGCACCAGAGTATTAAACTGTATTAAAAGTAAAATTATAGTCTCAGTACTTCTATTTTTTTGGCAGAGTGGATGTGAAAGGAATAAAGAAGGGAGGAAAGAGACAAAGAAGGGGCACCAGAGTATTAAACTGTATTAAAATAAGTATTAAACCAACAAAGGAGGACAGGTTTGTTTCTCAAAGAATACAGAAGAGCCTGAGAGCTCATGATTACTCACATTGCCTTCCAGAAGCTCTTCCAGAGAGCAGCCTCGATGTGCCTGTTGGTATTTTTGTTGGAAGAGTTTTCCATCAAACACTTGCCAAGGCATCAGATCCTCCATCCTGAAGGGAAACCCAGAGGCACTGTTGGCCATGAGCAAGGTTGTAAGGCCACGGATGAGGACAGCACCAAGGTGCACAGCTCTGGAGTCCACTTGTGCAAGCTGTGAACACACAGAAACCCAGCAAAACCAATAAAAACAGGGCTTAAAATCAGGAAATCAGTGTCTTCACGAAAGCAGCTGAGGAGCAGAAGAAGTTGGAGAGGCCCCAAACTGTGCCACTGGTATCTGCTGCTGCTCAGTGGAATCAAAGGATTCGGTAGTTTTACTCAATAAAGTGAAAGAAGTGAAGTTTGATTAAAAAAATAAAGCATCCCACTCAAGTTTGGGGGACAGAGCTGTTCCAAATGGAAGTGGAAATACAAAATAATCAGCTGCTCTCTCTGCTGCTTCTTAAGTTTTAGCACTTCCCCCCAAAAAAGAGTGCAAACCATGAACTGGGAACATAAATGATGGAATAAAAATGGTGCTCAGCTCTGGAGTCCACTTGTGCAAGCTGTGAACACACAGAAACCCAGCAAAACCAATAAAAACAGGGCTTAAAATCAGGAAATCAGTGTCTTCACGAAAGCAGCTGAGGAGCAGAAGAAGTTGGAGAGGCCCCAAACTGTGCCACTGGTATCTGCTGCTGCTCAGTGGAATCAAAGGATTCTGTAGTTTTACTCAATAAAGTGAAAGAAGTGAAGTTTGATTAAAAAAATAAAGCATCCCACTCAAGTTTGGGGGACAGAGCTGTTCCAAATGGAAGTGGAAATAGAAAATAATCAGCTGCTCTCTCTACTGCTTCTTAAGTTTTAGCACTTCCCCCCAAAAAAGAGTGCAAACCATGAACTGGGAACAAAAATGATGGAATAAAAATGATGCTCCTAGGAGCAGGTTGCAAACTTTCTGCACACCCTGCTCAAGAGTTTCTACTCACAGGAATTAAAAATGGATCCAGATGGAATGCAAAATTCCAGCTCAAATTAGATCTAATTAAATAACAATAAAAAATACTTTAATGGTATTTTAAGGAAATCCTATTAGCCCACCCAGCCTCTTTTTTTGTGGATTCACAGGTGATTTTTTTTTTATATATAGAGGCACCAACTTTATGCAATGCACTCTGCAAGATGCACAAGCTATTTCCTAAAAAAAAAAAAATCACAACTCCTTCACCATTCTATGGAGTTGAGAGGGTTCAAACTCTGTCAAAAGGATGAGGATGTTCTACATTTGAGATGTGAGGGCAAGTATTGAACAAGCCAGATGGCAGCAGAACTGTGCCCCCCAGCAAAGCCACCTCACATCCTAATCTCTAAAAACAAAGGAAAAAAGTAAAACTACAATAATAATTTGACAATTTGCTACTGGCTCTGCTTTGCAGTCATCTCAGTGCTCTTTCATTTCAGTGAAAAAAGTCTGTATTAGTAATTTCTTATTAGTAATTGGTAATAATAGTAATTGCTACTAACACAAATTATTAGTAATTGTTATTTAGCAATTAGTAATTGTTATATGTAGTTATATTACTACAACTACTAATTGCAGTAAGAATTTTTTATTTATTCATTATTATGTATTTATTTTATTTCCTAATCTACTGGCTTCTTCCTGTGGCTGAGCTGCACACAGCAGATATGGCTATGGCTAACATTTTGTTCTATAAATCTAAAAATAAATAATAACTAAATAAAAATTACACCAGGCATTTTCCCCAGCCTCAGGATACCTGCTTCTGTTATTAAAAGGAAAGCTCAAGGACAGCTCAGCATTTGCTCAACTTAATCAACTAAAGATCAATAAATAAAAATCAAAGAAATTGGACCCAAGCAATAAACTGCTGGTGATCAAAACCTGAGCACATCCCTCATCTAACTTTTTTTTCCAGACCCATTTGTATATTGTCAGTACCCAACTTCTCCCCTCCCCTCCAAACCCACCTGGATCTTAAAATCATCAATTATTTAACCACAGGCAATTAATGCCTGAGCAATAAATGTGGCATTAAAGCAGTCTGGGAGAGGTGAAGCACATTTTGTGCCAAAAATAAAGCCATTAAAGCTGGTGGCAACATCCCTGAAGTTCAACTCCTTGCCATGGCAAGCATCACTTAAAAAAAAAATAAAATTATTCCAACCAAAAGACAGGATCCTTTCTTCAATCCCACATTTTCCTGCCTTCAACCAGGAGGATAAATTCCCAGTGAGAGTTGGTGGGAGCTGCCAAAAATCCCATGCACTGGAGCTTTCTGCTCTGCTCCTGAGCAAATTGTAAAATTAGGGATCAAGATTCCCAAGATATGATGGTGCAGGAGCATGGATCCTGGCTATCAGTCAGCTTCAAACAAAATTTGGCTCCCAAAATTGCTTTGACCTGGCCAACTGAGGGGGGAGAGGGGCCCCAGGATTTTGAAAACAAGACTCAAGTTTATTCTGATTAAAGATTAGGGCTTTAATGAAGCTCTTCCTGCTTAAACAAGGGGGGGGCAAAGGCAAAAGGGATGGAGAAGAGAGTCCAGGAGGGTGGCAGCTGCAGCAGAAAGGAGAAAAACCAGTTTTCAAACACTTCTAAGGCTCTGGAGTAAATATTTAGCACTAAACATCCCAATTGTGGGGTGTTTCTATGTCTCCTGAAGTTTATTTACTGGGTTTTCTCAGGAGCTGGCTGTGGAATGGTGTGGCTCAGGGTTATTTACATTAAACCAAAAAGTCCAGTGATGTCAACATAAAAAAAAAAAAAAAAAAAAGCTTTAAAACTGCTTTTACCTTGAAGCACCTGACAAAAAAGTCACACAAAATGCTACTGCTACCCAACCTGCAACCAGATAAAAATCTCCTTATTTCCAAAATGATTGCTTCTCATTCCTTGTTACATTTTCAAAAATATCAGCCTTTATCAGAGCTCTTAATCTCTCTACAACAATAGCAGAAATGACATTTCTGTGATGGTAAATATCACTAGTTTAAAAGTTCAGCCATTTCAGCTTTGTACACAGAGTTGTAATGGAAAACACACCAGCACCTGCAAAAAAAAAAAAAGATTAAAACAACATAACTTTTCCTATTTTAGCCACAATTGCTTAATTCTGAGCTAAATGATTACTGGGCTAATGACAGTTCAGAACATATGTGACATAAGATTCATTTAAATTTTGATTTATAGTTATCAGGCTAAACACCTGACTGTGGCCCAGCCACGTCCTTTCTATCAAAGTGAATGGATTAATTAGGATTTAATTTTTTCCTGTATTAATTACATGCTCATGGGTTTGGTGACACTTATTTTTGAACCTCCTCATCCCTCCCTTATATTGATAATATTGCATTTATTTGGGAGGAAAATAAATTTTGTTTAGTGTTATGAAAACTCTTAAGACCACATTTTCTTTCCTTTTTCTTTTTTCCTGGTTTTTTGTTTTGGTTTTTTTGGTTTTTTTTAACTTTAATTAAATGCTGTGGAATTGTGAGAAGAGGAAATATTGGCATTGCCATCTGCCTTCCAACTAATAAAATTTGTCCCTGATGGGGGGAAAAATCTGCTCCAGGAATTTCTGGGCTCCTGTGTGTGCTGTGTCACTGACATCTGAAATGCTTCAAGAATTATTGGAAATCTTTTCCCATGCCTGTAGGAATCTCTCCCTCTCACATGG
Organism: Heliangelus exortis; assembly: GCF_036169615.1. Lineage (NCBI taxonomy): Eukaryota > Metazoa > Chordata > Aves > Apodiformes > Trochilidae > Heliangelus > Heliangelus exortis. The sequence continues at coordinate 3,025,177 of NC_092424.1, read as the reverse complement.
ATGCCCTGATAATGTGATGTCCCACTAAAACATCCTTCTCTGGGGCACTTCTGAGTGCCTTCCCCTCCTCACCAAACTTAAACATCAGCAACTTATTTCTCTCAGACTCCTACATCTCTGTCAGATGTGCTTGGAATTACCCAACAGATTCCCAAGTTATTAGGGGACACGGAAAAAAATATTAAAAACCACACAGGAGGTCACATCCCTCTCTTAATTCCAGTAACTTTCCACTTCAAAAATCAAACTTCTTCCACTCCCTTGCTCTCTCACTTGATATTTTTGTGGTTTTCTCCACGATGCTCAGCTCCTTCACCCACATCTTTAAAATCAGGGCTTTCATTTGCTCTTACCTGCAGCCTGACCACACTCCTGAGCTACTTCCTTACCCCAGCCCTCCCCCTTTGCTTGGACAAAGTTTGAAGAGTAAAAATTTGGCCAGCAACACATCCTTGGCAGGATGTTCTTGGCTACCTTGGCTACCAGGGTTTGTCCTCTCACAGCCCTAGAATATGTTGGCCAAGTTGGGTGGGGAGGTGGCCAAGTGCTGCTGGGCTACCTTGTAGAGGTTTTATTTTTTTTTTTTTTTTGCAGTCTGCTGAGAAATGGTTGCCCTGGATTAAGACATCACTTGGGCCACAAAGGAATTTTAATAGGTGGGAGTTTGCTGCTAAAAATGTCCCATCAGCCAGACTTCAAAAACTGTTTGGTTGGTTTTTTTTCCCAGTGTCAGAGGAGATGATGAAGATCTATTTAATTGTCCTGATGTATGACAAATCCTATGGATTCTAAGATTCCATGAACACTGGCCCAGGCTGCCCAGGGGAGTCTCCATCTCTGGAAACATCCAAACCCCCCTTGGATGTGTCCCCTGCCCTGGGTGACCCTGTTCTGGCAGGGGGTTGGACTCAAGGATCCTTTGAGGTCCCTTCCAACCTCTAACATTTTGTGATTCTCTGGTTTTTCCTTACCTGGAGCTGTTTTGAGTCTCTATTCCTGATCTATTTCCCACTGAAACCAACAGAAGGCTCAGCAAACTTCAGCAGAACTGCAGTAGGAAAAAATTTACTATGGCTGAAGCTTCCAGAAACATGATGACAACTTTTACTGATGTAAATTCTGGTCTACAAGCTCTTAAAAAAAAAACTTACATTAAGCCAAAATGGTTAAAATAGAGAATTCCAGGAGAACAAATACTGTTTGCCAGTGCAATATAGGTTTTGTAGTGGATTTTGGGTTTTTTTTTTTTGGGTTTCAGGGTTACCTGGATTTGTTTTGAGTCTCTGTTCCTGATATGGATTCGTTTTGAGTCTCTATTCCTGATCTATTTCCCACTGAAACCAACAGAAGGCTCAGCAAACTTCAGCAGAACTGCAGTAGGAAAAAATTTACTATGGCTGAAGCTTCCAGAAACATGATGACAACTTTTACTAATGTAAATTCTGGTCTATAAGCTCTTAAAAAAAACCTTACATTAAGCCAAAATGGTTAAAATAGAGAATTCCAGGAGAACAAATACTGTTTGCCAGTGCAATATAGGTTTTGGGGTTGTTTTTTTTTGGGTTTCAGGGTTACCTGGATTTGTTTTGAGTCTCTATTCCTGATCTGGATTCGTTTTGAGTCTCTATTCCTGATCTATTTCTCACTGAAACCAACAGAAGGCTCAGCAAACTTCAGCAGAACTGCAGTAGGAAAAAATTTACTATGGCTGAAGCTTCCAGAAACATGATGACAACTTTTACTAATGTAAATTCTGGTCTACAAGCTCTTCAAAAAAAAACTTACATTAAGCCAAAATGGTTAAAATAGAGAATTCCAGAACAAATACTGTTTGCCAGTGCAATATAGGTTTTGTAGTGGATTTTGGGGTTTTTTTTTTTTTGGGTTTCAGGGTTTCTTTGTATTGCAAACAGCTGAACAATAAGATTGTTGATACTAAAGTTCACCTTTTGAAGGGATATGGTCCAAAGTAAACAGGTCTGGCTAAAGGAATTTTCCAGGTGTTAAATCCACAGGCTGAGGAAGAAGAGAATTTCTCTATTCCATGACCTCTAATTCTCTATTCTCTATTTCTCTATTCTCTATTCTCTATTTCTCTATTCTCTATTTCTCTATTCCATGACCTTCCCCAGCTCCAAGAAAAATCAAACCATGAATCAAGGCCTGAGCTGATCTCCAAAATCACTGCCAGGAACTGATTTGTAGTTAAGCTCCTCCTGGAGCATCAACTTCCAGAACACCAATTTCTTTTTAATTGGGAAACTGCCAAACGTGGCCTAAAAGCTGCTGCTTTTTGGCACCAGAAGATCAACCTTAAACTGCTGTTTAGATGAAGATGTGCTGGGTGCACAGAGCTGCTGTACAAAGATGTTTCTCTGAGCTCCTCAAGAACTGACCCCAAGGAAAGGTTTTAAAGGGAATAACACTGCTCAGATGGAATCTTCCACATTTCTTTAGATCAGGGCTATGTCAGAGCAAACTGGATCCAAACTGGGGACCACTTAATGGGAGGTTTGGCCAATTTTTAAAGGTGTGCTTAATATGGAGAGGAAATCTGTTTAAGATGCAAAGAAAGCCAAACTTTGGGATCTCAGCACTTACAGGGGACCAGTTTATGGGAGACTTGGCCATTTTTTAAAGGTGTGCTTAATATGGAGAGGAATTCTGTTTAAGATGCAAAGAAAGCCAAACTTTGGGATCTCAGCACTTCTGGATCCAAACTGGGGACCAGTTTATGGGAGACTTGGCCAATTTTTAAAGGTGTGCTTAATATGGAGAGGAAATCTGTTTAAGATGCAAAGAAAGCCAAACTTTGGGATCTCAGCACTTACAGGGGACCAGTTTATGGGAGACTTGGCCAATTTTTAAAGGTGTGCTTAATATGGAGAGGAAATCTGTTTAAGATGCAAAGAAAGCCAAACTTTGGGATCTCAGCACTTCTGGATCCAAACTGGGGACCAGTTTATGGGAGACTTGGCCAATTTTTAAAGGTGTGCTTAATATGGAGAGGAATTCTGTTTAAGATGCAAAGAAAGCCAAACTTTGGGATCTCAGCACTTACAGGGGACCAGTTTATGGGAGACTTGGCCATTTTTTAAAGGTGTGCTTAATATGGAGAGGAAATCTGTTTAAGATGCAAAGAAAGCCAAACTTTGGGATCTCAGCACTTCACTCACTGCCATTCCTGCCTCAGGAAACAATTTTAAAACAAAAGGTAACTTGCTTTTTTCTCTGGCACGAGGTGCTGTGCCAAAATAAACTTCCTGCAGAACCACTGAAAAATATTACTTGCCATTGCTGCCAGCCTGAAGTCTGCCCCTCTTGTACTGTACAAATACAACACAGAATTGTACAATTTTTTTTAAAAAGTAGATAACACTGAGAAGGCTCAGTAATGGTTCTTCAAAAGTGTGTTGGCATAGCTCTACTTTTATTAAATTCAGCAGTAAAGCCCTCGAGGGCTTTAGTAGGAACTTCAGTCCCAGCACAGAAATATTGTCTGTAAAGATGTATTTTTGCATCCTGGCCACAGAAAGTAAAGAGGAAACCATTGCCACAGAGGAAATGGTACCTAGGTGGGCATCAGCTGCCCTTCCTAAAATAAATCCATACTTAATTTCAGATTTGGCAAGGATCTGAATGTCTTTTCATTTCCATCTATCAGTGGAATCCACAGCAGAGGTCCTGATTCCTGAGCTTATATAAAATGTAAAAAATGCTGAGGGAAGCAGATAATAATACTAATAAGTATACCCAGTTTGGTAAAGAAGAAAATGGGGAAGAGCATCCCAGAAAAAATCTCTCTTCTGGAAGCTGAGTATTATTATTATTTTTTAAATATATATATATATATATTTTTTTTAATATATTTATGAACCAACAGCAGTAAAGATAAAGGCAATTGTCCCTGCAACATGACCAAGAAAATTTTGAATTCTTCTGAACTTCAGATTATGGAAACAGCAACAGGTTTCAAAATGGGACTTCCAAAAAAAAAAAATGTGAAGTGACCAAGTTCAGCTCCTGAGATCCTACAGTATTCCCAAACAAATTCAAGGCTTCCCTCAGCATGGGGAAACCATACCCACCACTTCCAAGTCCTTGGAGAAAATAAATAGAACCTGAACCACAAGGGCCAAAATACAGTTATTAAAAAAAAAAGTAGAGTATGGAAGACCTGATACATTCAGCCTTAATATATTTAATATCAGCTGCTTCATTTGATGCTACTTTCTCTTGATTATTCATGTAACTTTTTTTCAAAAGTTTCCTACCCAAACTAGCTCAGCTTTTCTGTTTGGATTAATTCATTTAAGACCATCTGAGGAAACAAGAGGCAAGTTTTATTTCTGATGCTGAACAGGTCCTGGTCCAATCTCAGCTTCCAGGCACATCCCATCCTCCTGATTTTTGTTCCAGATTAGCCCAGAACACTGAGCAAATCAGCAGAGGAGGATTTGGGGCTGCAAAATCAGTAAAAGACCCCAGGATTTTATTTTTTTTTTACTGATCAGGATCAGTAAAAGACCCCAGTGCCCCTCAGGCTTTCTCCCCTGCCAGTCACAACCTCTCCCATCATTTTAAAACCAGTTTTGACAGATGCAAATTTAGTGGGAATCTAAAGCCCTGATTGAGTAAATCATTTGGGAATGAGTGCTCTCAAATTCCACTTCTCTGGGTAATACCCATGGATATCCCAGAAGCAGATCCCAAGGATGTAAGAGAGGTTTATCCATGGGATCTTTACAATATTCTTACTCATATTTTGTGTTTCCCTGAATCCAAGGAGACTTGCAGCAAATATTTATGAGGAAACACACAATAAACATAAACTCCCTGGGGGAGAGAGGATTTTTAGAAAAAGAATTACATTCTGAAAAATACAGATAGCTCACAAAGCCTTCTTGGAGTCTGTCTGAAAAGTATCAGATCTAATGGTGCTGACAAATGTCACTTGGCTTGCCAAATAGGTCAGAAGATTGAAATTCTGGAATGTTCAGAATCTGGGTATTATTTATGCTTTTCTGTCTGCCTGGCAAAGGAGAAAAAAAAACAAAAAAACCAACAGAGTTTAAAAATACAGAAAAGATCAGCAATACCCTACTGAAATTTGTGAGAGCCTGACCAAGATACCCACAGACTCTAAACTATGCTGCTTGTCTGCATCCATGGGGCTAAATATCCCCCAGGAGATTATTCAGAGGAAAATGTGTTGTTTGATATTGGCCTAATGGTATTACCAAGGGAATTCTGCTTCCCTGACACTGTGCAAGGGAAAATAGTTGAAGGTTCCCTGCAACTACCATTCTTGCTACAGCTACTTCTGCCTGACAAACTGGTTAATTATTTTTTAAATTATTATTAAAAATCTATATATTGAATTATTATATATTAATAATGTATAATGTTAAATATTTTAGTATTAATATTAAATATTTATATATTAAATTATTCAAATTTATAATTAAGTGATACTTAAAAGGTATTCAGTGAAAGCTCAATCAAATTGCCAAGACTCTCCAGAGCTTATCATTTAGCACCTAAAATGCCTGTGCTCATTTCATGTCATTAATCCAACTTAAATAACAGAAAACACTTGAAAAATGGAAGAAATACACTCCAGCTGACTTTCTCAGACCTCATACACAGCCACCCTGTTCCTTCTCCAGGTGCCACAAACCACTCCCAAGCAGATTTTCTGATATTTCATGGCAAAGCTCTAAAAACCCTGCAAATGCCCAAAATTCTAGCAGTGATGTGTGTGTCCCCTCATGCATCTGCTGCTAACTTTGAGGTCACATTTCCTACCATCCAGTTCCCTTTTCCAGAGCTTTGAACAGGACCCCAGTTTCATCTATTCCTCTCCAGGTGTATTTGATTTTTAACCAATTTTTCCCATCTCACCTTTGGCCACAACTTTTGGAAAAGGTTTGCTTCACAACTCCCATGCTAATTTTCCTTATTTTCACATATTTAGAGAAATCTTAGGAAGAAAAAAAAAAAAAAAAAAAAGCATTTGAGTTTATAGGTCACTATGGCCTGTCCTGTTTGGGCAGTGTTTTTATGCATTACAGGTGAAAGATAATTTACTTGTAAAAAAAAACCAATATAAAAACCAAGACTGCCAACATGATTGCTGATGCCTCTTTTTCTCCAGAATGGCCTCCAAGTTAAACTGATGGCCCTCTGGGTTTTTGCCAAACCCACACACCAGATGAAAATAGAAAGAAGGGAAATAGGCAACCTGGGGTCCAAAATTTAATTCTGACCTTATGTACAAGCTCTACAGGAGGCTTGGGCAAAGCAGGGTTTTAATCTACCATATAAGGAGGGTGACAGCTAAGAAAAAAAAAAATAATTGGGAGAAAAAACAACATATAAAATAATCTCCTCTGTCATGTGCATATTTTGGTGTTTTGAAACCTTGAAAAATAATCAAATCTTCATGTATAAACATTCTGTTATTCTCAGAGACTATTTCATGGGCATTTCAGTTTTATGTCCCCAGCCTGCTTTCTTTCAGCATGAAATAAGCTGTATTTTTATGGCTTTAACCCCACTTTATTCAAACCATGGATGTTTCTGTTTCATAATTTTGGGTGTTTATGGATCTCATTAACTATGAAATATGGAGACCATAGCAGAAAGCAGATTGGAAAGTGAAAGCTGAAAAGTTCTCTTCATCCTGTCAGGAGAACAGGAACTATTTACATTTTCCTTTCACATTATTCTTAAAACCCCTTGACAGTGTAACTCAGTTTTGTAAAGCCACTAAATAAACAGAGCAGTTTGAGCTATTCTGGGATGGAAGCTTGAAAATGAGATTTTTCAATTACAGTGCTCAGAAAGCTTGCTTTATTGACCATTATTTTCATTTATAGAGGATATTCTATTATACTCTCCTGTCCTTCCAAGAGAAAATTCACAGGACACCAAGCTGACCTACACAGCACATTTCAGAAGCACAAGAACAAGAAACAAACCATTTTTTACTCTTCCTGTGAGCAAGAGTGAATAACCTGTGAGTTTAACCTCATGTGAGTCTTCAAATTGATCCTAGAGCTACCACAAAATTACAGGTGGCTTATATATGAAGAAAAAAAAACCAAAAAAAGTATTTTTAATGGCAATTAATCCAACAGAACATCCTCTCTTGCTATAGCTTGGCAAGTCAGAGATACATAACAAGCTGAGAAACAGCAATTATTTTCCACTGGGAGATCCAGGACACCAAAACAGAGGAAGGAAGGTTAATTTGAAGGCCAAAAGAGGAAAGTTTTGAAATTTACCTACTCACAGCCTCAGAGAGCCCAGATCTTTCCTCCCTATTTTCTGCAGAGGGATTTTTTCTGCCTCAAGCATCCACCAAAGGCACCAAGGGGGGATTTCAGTAGAGTAAGAAAAGGCAGTGCTGTACAGAACACCCCTGAGAGAACCATTTCTATTTTATTATATGAATTTTTTGCTGTTTTTTAGCACATGAAAGGCATAACAGGCAGTGAATGAAGTGCTGACACAGGCACAGTGGGATGCAACTTGGAGGAGTACCTGGCATCAGCATCCCTAAGGCAGCCCCATGGTGTCCACAGTGGCTCCAGGGTTCATTTTCCATGGATTTTTATGTCAAGAGTGGAGAAAGAGACAACATCTGACCTGTCATGGGCTTTGTGGGCAAGCTGCAAAAATTTGTGAACAATTTTGAATGAGGAGAGTGGCTGCTGGACATGTTGGTGAGTTCCATGTGTTTGGATGCCACACTCAGATTTCTCATCTCATAGAAGCACAACTGAATCACACAAAGAAACCTAATTTAAGCAGAATAAACTTCCAAGCACTTTAGAAATTACTTTAGAAATTACTTTAGAAATTTATACAATAGTGCAGTTAGTGCACCTACAAACAAATTGCTTCAGTGCTCCCTGCCTATGCTTGGCTCCTGTTATCTTTTTCCTCAACCACTGCCAAAACAGTAAAATAATGATCCTCTTGCCCTTGATAAAATAATGATCCTCTCAATGACAAGTGCAACACTTGTGGATTCAAGCTTGGAAAGGGAAGAAAACAGATATGCACAGAATATATAATTTTTTTTTAAAGAACTCCTGAAGAATCACAGCATGGAGTGATCCAAAAGGTCTCCACGAGAGTGGAGCACGTTAGGGAACAGGATGCTTTTTTTTGGTTAGGTTTATGTGTTTATTCTCCCACAAACTTTACTAAATATTATGATTTTTAAACACCTTCTATCCCCAAACACAACCCTCCTCAGGAAAAATGAATGAAGCAATGCTACAAGACAGGATTCACCATCACAAATTCCCCATCAGCTTGGAAGCCCAGAAGCCAAAAGAAACTTGAGAATAATTCACTCACCCTAGGACTGCAACCACTAGAAAATATCCCCCCACCTTTTTTTTTTTTTTTTTTTCTTTTTTCCTTAATATGATTAACAAATCCAAGTATTCACATGAACTGCAGCACATTAAAAGCCCATTTACCACGACCCTCAGTTCCTAGAGCTGAAAAAACTTAACGCAGAAGAATATTCCTCAAAAATATTTATTCCAGAGTTACCATGATCATTTTTTATTACTGAATTATTCCAGTCCATACCTGCAAACCTGTCAGTTGAGCAGCTGACTTCCCTTTGAGGCAGAGAATGAGTGCCACAAATGCATCCAAGTCCTCCAGAGAGAGGCTGCTGACCTAAAACAGATGAAAAAATTGTTACCTGGAGGCTCTGAAGAGGAACCCTGAAACTTTAACCTTAAATCAATGACCTCATGAAGTTAGGACCACCACAAATGTATTTTCTGGGAAAAACACTTAAAGGGAACAAACACTTTGAGTGAAGTGAATACCCAAGGTGTATATTGTATTTATCTGGATTTCCATACAATTAACAAAACACCCACCCATCCCTTCTTCTCTTGTCTTGGAGTTTGTTAATAACAGGAAAGAGAAATTTCTCCTTTCTCTGGAGGCATCAGTTTGATATTTATACCCATTCACTCTTTTCCTTAACTTTAAAGACAGATTTATTCTTTTTTATTTCTTTCATGATTTTTGTGCTTAATTTGGGGAATATTTGAAAAGTGCTCTCACTGAGAAAATTACTCTTCAGATCAACACTTTAGCTATGGAGTTAATATTTGGTTGCTGGAATTTTTTCCTCACTTTAGAAAAAAAAAAGTGTCTGAAGTTTTCATTAAATATTTACCCATAACGTTTGAGGAAGACAAATGGCTTGGTCAGTAAGCTGGTTGCTGAAAAAAACCCTCAATTTTAGACTGGATTAAATAACTAATGAAATTCTAAATTTCTCTCTAATAAAAAAGGACTGAGGTGTAAAGGAAAGAGAAGAATTAGGCCCCAGTTCAATTGTTTTCTCAGCAATAAACCAAATGGAAGCAGAATGGCCAAGCTCAAAGCCTGGCTGCCAACACCCTCAAACACCCCAAGAAAACAGATGGACAATATCAGAGACCTAACCAAAGTTGAAAAAACAACTCAGCAATGAAAAATGTCTCAATCCAAATCAATCCCCTAGTCTGGGTTCCCAGGACAGACTCAGTGTAACCCAGAGGGCAGAAAAAGAACAAAAAAAAGGGGATGGGTGTTGAGGAAATGGCACTGCCATGAGAACTTCCATCAAACTGAGCCCTTTGCATGATCCCTGCTGTAATTCTTACTGAAAACAGGAGCTGGAAAACCTCTTTTCATGTCTGGTTTTAGCACCAGCCATTGGATAATAAATTCTGAAAACCCTAGCAAGCATTTTTTTCCACCTTTTCTTAATATGCTGTAATAAAGGCTCCATAAATCCATGTTTCTGCAGGTGTTCTGACCTTTTCCTCCTCTTCTTCATCCCACTAAAGAAATCTTTCTCAGATAATTAAGTAATCCTGCTATGGAAAGGTGTAAGGAGAGCACAATCAATAAATGAAAGAGGGAAAATAGCAAAATAAATGAAATGGTGATTCCATATCCAAATATGAAAAATGCTTCAAGTATGTTTAAAGCTTGAACTGAAACTGCAGGGCATGAAATTATCTTTAATGAGCTTCATCTTCAAGCAATGTTCCATTTGCCACCTGCTATCCAAAAATTAAAGGAAAAAAAGCATGGATCTTTTCTATAATTCCCACATTTACTTCCTCAGTGCATCACCTGAGTTTGAACAAACAGGTAAGAAGGAGAAAGAAAGGAAAAGAGAAGGAGAACTTGTTTTCATGTATCACATGGCAGTCTGGAAAAGCCAAACAAAAGAGGAAAAGCAGCTCACAGCAAGTAAAAATCCAACAGAGCTTTTCAGATTAAAGGAATTCTCATTTTCTCATCCTCAGAAAGGAAAATCTGCCTGTGAGATCAGCATTTGAAAGGTGGCAAGGACAGGCAAAATATTAAAATATTAAATACTTAGAGAAATAAATGAAATACTTAGAGGAATAAATGAAATATTTAGAGGAATAAATGTTTAGAGGAATCTAAATAATGAAGCAATACTGTATTTAATGTTGCTTTTTAATACAATGAAGGTTGTCTGCTGGCTGCCAAATGTTTGGAACAACAACAAAACTGCTACTTAATGATCAACTACTACTCAGAATTTAATGAGAGGAGCCATAGCCTCAGTTCTGGCTTGAAACTCAGTAGATTGACAAGATGCTGTGAAAAAGTAGTGAGAAGTGGCTAAATATTGATACTGTCTGTTTGCACTGCCTGCACAGGCACCTCAGGGAATGCCTTCCAAAAGGAAACACAAAAAGAGCAGCTTTAATTTGCAAACAGCTTTAATTTGCAAACAGGTCCCAAAAAGTAGAGGAGACCCCTCAGTTCATATACCCAAGAGCCTTTTTCCTAATCCTGGGAGAGTTCTGACTGACTCCTAAAATCCCAAGTGTTTCTTGAGCAGAACATGTCAAATGGAATAATTAAAAATACTGCAACACAGTGCTATTATCTTTGATCAACTACCAACTTTGATCAACTCTGATCAACTATGCCTAGAGCAAACATTAAAGAGAAAAATCAACCATTAAAGAGAAAAATCAACCCAGCACAAGCCAGCAAGAAGCAATTTATTGGTCAATCAACACTGATCAGGGCTGAGAGCTGAATCAAAAAAACAACTGTCCCAGTTACCTGGGTCATAAGATAAGCCAGCAAGCAGCAGAATGCTGCAGCAGGTGCTTCCAGAGCTTGGAGCTCTTCCATCCCATCCTGAAGATGAAAACATGCCAGGAATGTCCTGTATCGTTGCTTTTCCACATCAGGTCCTTTGGCAAACCACAGGGTTTTCAAATCAGGTGTTCCACCTAAAGGAGAAATCCATGATTTTAGGTTGGCAGCAAGAAGACAGAACTTGCCTGCTTCATCACACTCTGAAATAATTGATCTGCTCTTGGCACTGGGTAGGGCCACAGAGCTGAAAATAAAATGTATTTGGCAATACTTTGCACTGGAGAAAATATAATTAAAAAAACCCAAACCCAAACAAACAAAAAATAAGACCTGTGTTTTAAACAAATTGTATTGAGAGGACTGAATTTGGTTGTCACAATAATACAGACAACTTTGAGACATCAGGCTTTCCTTCTTTGCAAGAAAAAAAGTTTGCTTACAAGCCTGTCCTTTCCCCTGGGGATCCACAGCACTAAAGGAGGGCAGCTTCATCCTAACAGAGGGACTCAGGAGAAAACAACCAGATCTGTTTCTGCTCTCCCCTAAGATCAAGAATCACCAGGAGTCCCTGAAAGATTCTCACACATATATATCATATATATTATAATCATAGATTTTTCAGTGCTGGAAGGGACCTTCAAGCTCATCCAGGTCCAACCCCTGCATGTGCAGGGACACCTCCCACAGCCCAGGTTGCTCCAAGCCCCATCCAGCCTGGCCTTAAAAACTTCCAGGGATGGATGGGGCTTCCACCACCTCTCTGGGCAACCTGTGCCAGGGTCTCACCACCCTCATGGGGAAGAACTTCTTCCTCACATCCAGCCTCAATCTCCCCTCCTCCATTCCCCCCTGTCCTACCTCTACCCAAGATGCTAAAAGTCCTTCCCCAGCTTTCTCGTAGCACCTTTAAGGTACTGAAGGCCACAAAAAGTTCTCCTTGGAGTCTCCTCTTCTCCAGACTGGTTTAATGCTCAAACTGGTCACCTTGCCACATATCTGCTCCACAAAATGCTGGTCTGACTCCTCTGCAGCAGTTTGGAAAGAATAAAATCAATGCTATGTGATGCTCTGGACTCCCCAGGCTACTGTAGGAACCCTGCTGCAAACACACACAAAATACTGCCATGAGTTACTTCAAATGGATCTTTCCAGACTTTCTATAATACCATTCACCCTGGGCTCTAAAGCCTTAATATTTACCCCATCTTCCAGCTGGTGATGGGTGTGAACTTTGCCCAGAATTGCTCCCCAGTTCAACTGCACTTAGTCCATCCCCAAAATAAACAGCACTGCAGGTGAAATAACAGGACAGCTGCTTCTGCCTGGGAATCCCAAGTAAGGACAGGAGCCTCCCATAAAATCCTGCTGCTTCTGTACTTAAAGTGAGGTGTGAATTTTAAATGTGAACTCATTAAGCTACATTTGGTAACACTTTTCTTTTTTCTTTCTTCTTTTTTTTTTTTTTTTTTTTTGTGACCTGCAGCAGCTGTAGTCCAGTTAGGAACACTTGGTGATAATAAATGGTTAAAGTGACAAGGTGCTGAAATCTCCACAGACAGTGTTTACTTAGCCAAGGAAACCCATTAACCAAATGGTACTAATTCTTTGGAGAGGGGGAAACTGGAACTATTTTCTTTCTTCATCTCCCTGATGGATGTTTCTCTTACTATTTTTATGACTAACTCTCCCATCAAAAAGTTTGAACCATGTAAAGAGCTCCTGTGGTCCAATCTGTGAGTTTCAAAGCTTATTTTGAAGGGAAATAAATATATTAATAAATAAAAAAAACCCCAAACAGCAGTTTTTTGACTGGAGTTAGACATGCAGGTTAGTGGTAACACCAGTGCTAGCAGTGAGCAGACCAGTACAGACAGCACAGTAAGGCTTGGATTACTGATTTTGACACTGGTAATTGCTGCCTTAGGGAAAAAATAAAATAAAAATAACAGCAGAGCCTGAAGTCCAGGAAGAAAAGCAAATATAGCAAGCATAAAACCAAACCCAAGCCAAATTTTCCTACCAAGGCTCTGCAGCTTTCATGGGTGAGCCAGTTTTTACATTGGGTAAACTCAAATAGGTTTGATGGATTCTGCTTTCCAGAAAAAAAATCACAATCAATGTGAAGAGCTGGTTATCAGCTAAATATCAGCTAAAGGAACATATTATTTCCATCTGTTTGGGTTTTTTTTTTAAATAAATTGCATCCAAGGGTACACCTAATAATAGAAATCTTTCTTTCTTCTGACTAAAGCCACCAACTACATCAATAATCAAGATTACACAGCTATATTGAGAGAGCTCAGCAAAAAATTCAAGACATCTCTTCCATAAACAGCTTCTTATACTTTCAGAAACAACATCCACTTGTGCCTGGGAAAAAGAGGTACTGATGAATTTGGAGTTATTTATTCAGGGAAAGAAAACCTTGATGCTATCTCCTGGTGGATCACACCAACCAAAAGCATTATTTCTCTGAAACAATCTCTTCTACAAGCAGTTAAATGCCATGGAATACCCAGGAGCAAAGCCATTACCTTGACTCTTAAATGAAAGTAAAACAAAGAAACAAATAAACTGAAATTTAATGACTCTCCCATCCTGTGTACAGTCAACAACAGACCTAAGGCTCCCCAAACTCTTGTCTGCTCCAGTTACATCCTCACTACATACTTCAGAGCAGCTAGAAAACAGTGCTGAAAAAAAAGAAATTTCCTTGGGTAGTGGGGAGAAATACTGTACTTTCTGAGCACATCTAATTATTTACTAAATTAACAGAAAAAGCCCCAAAAGTGTGTGGTAAAAGAGAAAATAACAAAAGATGCTTAGATTTAACAATTTCACTGCAAAAATTAGTCAGGAGAGAATTATCTGTCCTGCTGGGGTCATAGGAGCCACAAGTCCCTGGGAAGCACAGAGAGAAACCCAAATGCTGCACAAATTTCATATATTTATGGTTATTCTCAAGGTGGGCAAAAGTGGGTGACAACCACACCCAGTAAACTTTAGTCCTTGAGAACTCCCAGAAAAGCATCACAAATTCCTACACGGATGTCAATAGGTCCTGCTCATCTAAACACAAAAAGAGCAACCAATAAGTTAGAAAAAAAAAGCCCTGACTGGATTATTTTTTGCCTTTTCACACACACATTTAAAGATGTTGGCATACAGAAAGTGCCACAGTACAAAAGAGCACTTCAAGGGGATGCAGAAATATTTATTTCTTTTATTTCTTTTATTTCTTATATTCCAATAACTGATTTATGAAGATGCAATGCATGCAATAGTGGAGGAATGGCTGAATACCACAATAATACAGAACTCAAGGCTTAGTCCTCACATTCATATAAATTTAAAACACATCATCACTGTACCCAGAGAACCAAACAAATAATCTCCTAATGCATAATCTGTTTATGTGAAATAATGACTACTGATGTTTCATTTTATGACATCAATTACAGGGCTTTAACACTTCATCATTTTCCATGCTCGTGCAATAAAAAGTTTATAAAAATGTCCTTGCCAGGAGCACTTAACATGAACTTGTCAACGACTGTGGCCAATTTTAAAGATGCCATAAACCCAAATGCCAATTAAATCTGACCAGTAAAGAAACATTCCAGAGACAGCATTTGGAACACAAGAGTATTCAGGACATATTCCTGCAAGATGCAATGATTAAAATACTGAAAGTACATCCAAGCCCCTGTGGCATGAAGCTACAATATCTTCCACATTTTCAGAAATAAAATGAAAAGCAGAATCCATACATTTCCAGTAAAGACTTTAAAACTTCCTCTGTTCCACGTAAACTGCACACACAGCAAATCGAGCTGCTATGCTCACAAGATGTGGATGTTACATAGAATTTGCTTGGATCACAGATCTTCTGATGAAATTAATTTCTCAGAAACATTTTTTTTATCACATTGTGATCACACTCATTCAACTGAAGTGAAACATTCTAGAAGGGAGAAAAAGACAGAGAATGCAAACAAGCACAGATGATCATTCAGAAGACTCTCTCGAGGAAAAAAAATATCATTCACACTCTATTTTCAATATATTTTAGGCTATCATCTTAACAGCCTTGAGGAACCAATATTTGGTTTAAAATAAAAGCTAACATTCTATCTAACAAGCTTTTCAGATGCAAGACAGTTCTGCTGTTTTACCCACACAAAACATCAGTGGAATTCTACTTTTTTCTTTTTTGAGATCGATGTAAAATCGAAATTATTTCTGCCTGTGTGAATTTCAGGTCAAAGTTCTTCACAAATATTCTTTATTCAGAGTTTCTAATCCAAATCAAACTCAATTAGAGTCAAGATTTCCCATACAGTCTCAGTATATTCCCAAAGTAGTCATAGAATCATAGAATCATAGAATTAGCTAGGTTGGAAGGGACCTCAGAGATCATCAAGTCCAACCCTTGACCCACCCTCATGATGAGCTTATAATTTTTCCCAAAAAAGAAAAAAGTGAAGAATCTTCCCAAATGAACTGCACCTGTGATTTTTCAAATAGTTTCTCGTGAGGGTTTTTTTTTTCCCTTCTTGAGTAACTGGATCTTGACTGACAGCTCTGAACTCATAACTTCCTATAACAACTCCTTTAAATTTAGCTCTAAATCCCACCCCTGTCTGAAAAATGTGATGCACTGTTGAGAACCTTATTTGGTGAATTAGAAAGCCAGGCTGTGGAAAAGAAAAGATGCACGAGCCAATGTAAGGCAGACAAATATGGACTGCAAAAATTTTAGAAAAATATTTGTTCGCTGAAGGAATGACAACAGAGCACTAAAAATAAACACTAGAAGCCCTCTCCTCCCCTTTTTTTTTTTTAATAGTTTGCTTCAACAGCCTTCATTACTGAGTTAGTAAAGGTTATGGCTGGGATGATGCTGTTTGTACAAACTCCTCCTGTGTGGTTGCTATAAACAAACAACCCCCTCCCTATGATTTTAAATCCTATTTATTGTCAACATGGATGTGGGTTCTGGGTGCAACATGTCTGCAGAGCAGTGGAACCAGAATCCATGAAGTTAAGTGGATTCCTCTCCAGAAAAGGAGGAAGGCACTGAACAACCTGGCAGGGAATATTTCAGAACAAAAAGTGCAGTCTGTTTGCCATGCCAGCTACAAAGGTTTATTCCTCAGTGAGTTCTGTTTCTTTGGTTTGTGAATGCCATGGTCCCTGACCACTCTATGCTGAAATAGAACAGTTATCACTGAATTTTTACCCTGTATCTTCATATCCCTGTGGAAAATTTCACAGCAATTTCATCAAGTCAATTAGATAATCATTCTTTTAATCTTGTACCAAGGCTACTGGACACTGGAACTACCAGGGATCAAATGAAGCCTTGTTTGTACTTTGTATAATTCCTTTCTTTCCAAACAATTCCTTTCAAAAGGGTTTTGGAAAAAGCTGCTACCTAAAGAGCAACTGTTTCCCCTACATCCTTGAAGACTCATTAAATAGATGTGTTTCAAATATGGAGATAAATATAACATTTAGGGATATCCCAGAAGAAAACTATTAAATAATAATATATCCTTGAAGACCCTATATCCTTGAAGACTCTCATTAAATACATGTGTTTCAAATATGGAGATAAATATAACATTTAGAGATATCCCAGAAGAAAATTATTTATTAAATAATATACATCCTTGAAGACCCTACATCCCTGAAGACTCTCATTAAATAGATGTGTTTCAAATATGGAGATAAATATAACATTTGGGGATATCACAGAAGAAAACTATTAAATAATAATACATCCTTGAAGACCCTATATCCTTGAAGACTCTCATTAAATAGATGTGTTTCAAATATGGAGATAAATATAACATTTAGGGATATCCCAGAAGAAAATTATTTATTAAATAATATACATCCTTGAAGACCCTACATCCCTGAAGACTCTCATTAAATAGATGTGTTTCAAATATGGAGATAAATATAACATTTGGGGATATCCCAGAAGAAAATTTCCTATGACCCTAGAAAGTGAAAAACAAGTAGTTCTAAAGCAACCCCTAACAAAACAAAAAACAAACAGAGATTTATGGATTTCAGCCTCTTTTGCATCTGCATTTAGAGCAGATCAGAACAAGAACTGCTACACAAAAGGCTCTGGGTACTGAGGGAAGAAGTGCTGGCACTTACTCTCAAAAAGTTGGGTAGATGCTAGTTTTCCTTAGCAAGTTATCAATGATACTGATTTCATATGAAAGATTAAAAAAAATTCTGGGCTTCTGACCCACATTTTAGCAGATACTACACAGAGGGCTGTGAGACTAAAGACAGAGAGGTTCTGACCACAAAAACATGGACAAATGAACAATCAGAACCATTTTCCCTCCAAAATAACAATCTCAATACAGCCCTCTTTACTTCCATTCCTAAACTTGTGCTGCATGATCCAACTGAGTGAGGAAAAGAGAGATATTGATGCTTACAAGAGCAGGAGCAGCCTAAATAACTTTTTTATTGAAAGCTGTGCTCTCTTTTTGGGATGTCACAGGTGATCTAAATATGACCTTTTTTATATTCTCTGCTAGTCACATTAGCACAGTCTCTCAGACAGTTTCAGACCACTTACCCTGACCTCAGAGCAGTATTTAGAGTCTTGAAGAAACTGTCTGCATTTTAGGATGGATGTTTGAATCAGCACTGAGTTTAGCAAGACATGGCCATAGCATGCTGCTCAAAGCTGATAAATCCTCTGATAATCACCCAGGGTAATTAAAGCAATTAAGAGGCATGCAGCATTTCTACTTTAGCTCCTTGTTCTCCACAGTCACTTTGGATAGCAAACAGCTGATGATGAATTTCTGACCTTTCTGAATTTCTGGTGATGAATTTCTGCCCTTTGATTTTAGTGATGTTGTTATTTCACTTGAGATTTAAACACATTTTTATTATTTTTTATTATTATATTTTATTATTATTTATTCTACCTGGCAGAGGAGGCTGTACAGGTTGGATTAGGTCTGGCTGCTGGAGAGTATTTCCAAAGTAGACAAACCACTCT
The DNA here is from genome assembly GCF_036169615.1 of Heliangelus exortis. Lineage (NCBI taxonomy): Eukaryota > Metazoa > Chordata > Aves > Apodiformes > Trochilidae > Heliangelus > Heliangelus exortis. Next base: position 3,006,951 of record NC_092424.1, on the reverse strand, counting down.
TTTACCAAAGGGCAGGCTCCACCTAAAAAAAAAAGAAAAAAAGTCAGAATTGGATCAGTAAATCAAATGCAACCAGTGACAGTAGTGCAAAAGCTGGAAGAAGTGGTTTCTAAGTGGTTTGCTCAGGTTTCTAAAGCAATCAAAAGCATTTTGTAATGATTTGTTTGCTCAGCTTCTTTAAAAACAAACCAAGAAGAGTTAGGTCTGGGATCTTTCTGAGCAGAACATCACCAGAACAAACGAAGAGTTTGAATTATGCACTATAAAATAAGCTTGGAGTTGGGAACTGCAGCCAAAAATATAAATACAAGAGTCTGTGGAAAGCATTTTAAAAGGGCTTTCAGCCAATTTTAGGCCTTCCCATTCCAAGGAAATTGAAGAAGCTGTGGAGGCATCTGGCATAGCTTAAGGACCTCCATGAGCTACCTGAGGCTCTCAGGGCTGGCAAATCCTTAATTTGATTTTCCTCCCACCTTGCCCTGATATTTCCTGTGTCAGGCTTTTAGACACAAGCTTTCTAAGGAGGTCTTGATAGCCCTTTGAAAGCTGACAGCAATGGAGTCATCCCACCCTCAGATGCAGAGCTTTTCCAGCCCATTGTTCCAGACCTTTTCTCTAGGATAAAGGGATTGTTGAGGCACAATAGCTCGAGTGGTTTCCTACTCCTTAACCTCAACTCTGCCCTGCCCCCTGGGAAAGAGCTGGGTGCCTCTTCACTGAAAAACTTCACTCCTTGAGTTGTGCATCTAAATACTGGATGCTTTTTGGGGGAAAAAAAAAAAACACCAACCCAACGAACAAAACAACAAAATAAAAACCTCAGAAATAGCTCAAGCATCCTCAAATTTTTGAAATACACTCTATCCTTTTTCCTATAGTCAGCTCATCATCATTCCAATGCAAATCTTCATTTAAAAAAAACCAAAAACCAAACACAAACCAAACCAGAATCATTATTTTTGTTATAAATGGTGCTTCTGCATTCTGTACCAGATTTTGGTACCAGACTCTACCAAAGAGTATGAAGCAGACACATTCAGCCAGTCCTGGGCACTTAGAATAGTGTTTTCAAATCTTTTCCAGGAAAATCTCAATGCTTTTTTTCCCCTTCCCTCATCCCTTTCCTGATTCACAGAATTGTACCTGTAATTCCTACCAGAATTAGGTAGATGATTGGTGATCTGGTGATCTCTGCTCTTAAAAATTCTTGCCTTTTATCACCAACTCCAGCCTCCCTGCACTTTCCTGCACAGCTCTTTCTGATGCCACATGATGAATCCTAATAAAAAACTTCCCCTAACTTAAAATGGACCAAACAAATCTCTCCAACACTCCCCTTCCCTCCACCACTCCAAAAAGTTGGGTTACATTTATTTCCTGAACTCATTCAGAGCAAATTACTGGAGGCAGCAATGAAGGAGCAGTGGGGATATGGTGGAGAAATTCCTCAGATGGAGTTTTGGTGTCAGGGATAAGAGAGGGAGGGAAAGAACACACACAAAAAAATCTCTTCTACAGCCCTGCTTCTTCTTCCTCCTTTCCTGCAGCACAAAACCCCAGTAAGGGTGAGAGACTGAAGAAAAAAATTGCTGAACTGGGAGGGACATCATTACACCTGGCTTGCCATGCTTCACTTTTCCAAAACTGATGTCATTAAGAATAAAATGAAAATGGGAAAAAAAACCTCACCTTAAACTGCACATTCCAGAAGCTAAATAATCTCACAGCTTAATTATAAATCACTGACTACAATCTGATGAGCAAATCCCTCTGATTTAATATCCCAAAACCACTTTCAGAATCCTTATGATGTTTTAATAGTCTGTTTTAAGATTTAGTGTGGAAATTACACTTTACTCCATCTATCCAGTTCACTGAGCCTCCCAGATTTTACCCTGGCTCCTTAGGGAAAGAAGCTTAATATAGTTCAAAATCTGTCTTTTAATTAATTTATGGATGCACTGCTGTGTATCAGCTAAATCTGACAGAGCAGATGAAATTGCAAATGTATGAAATTCCTCAACAATTCTGTGAAACTGGTGGCTCAGCTGACAGAGGGCTCCTCTTTGGGCAGAAACTGAGAAGAAAGGCAGGAAAGCCAAGTTACCTGATGGATCTGAATGCACTGGGTGGCAAATCAGTTCAGGGGGGGCTGTGGAAGAGCTAGAGCTGAAGAAAAAGAAGATGGGGTGTGGGGAGAGCAGAAAGGAATGGGGAACATACTTCAGAGGAGCATCTCTTGGAGGAGGGAGATGTCAGGGCCATGGGGAGAAGTTAAGCCCATGCTAGGAAGGATCATGGAAGTATAAAAGCTTTGCTGGGGGGGAGCTGACAGGCAAAGTCACTCTTTATCAGTTCCATCACTCACAAACCAACTTATTAAAATGCCTCTTGATTCCAAAGGATAGTGAAATATTTTTACATCACCCACTGAGCTCAAGCACTGTAAAAAAAAATAAAAATAAAACAGCCAAAGAAGTGGATAGCTTTGGTTTTTTAATCTATGTGAGTGTTGGTAGAGGATGGAGAACCTCAGCAGCTGAGTGCCTTTCACAATTATAATCCATGAGTAACTAAAGTGTGACTGCTCACCTAAGTAGCCAAAAAAATACAGCTGAAAGCAAGGTCTTGCAGACTGACAGCAAGTGAACATAACAAGAAAAAAAAAAAAGATGTGATACTAAATGTCAACCCCCCCCTCCACAGAAATATCGCTGGAAAAACCAATAATTTTGCAATCTTTTTTTCTTTTCCTCCCCACAATGCACACACAGAAGATCACACTCAAAAAAAAACCAGCAGTTCCTTTGCTTAACCAGCTTCTGACCCACCTGTGGAAGCACTGCTCAGGCAATCTGAGGAAAATCTCAGATTTTTTGTGCAAAACACAAGAGTCCAAACACTGTTAGGTGTGCTCCTCTACACCTCCAACACCACCAGTGCTCACTGGTGATGAAGTGCCAAAAATTCTGCTAAGGGACTGGTTTTGGCAGTGTCAAAGCAAGGGTCAGTCTGGTCTGCTAATGTGAGAACTGGGATGATTCCAGGACTTCCAGGAGCTGGCCAGGAGATCAGGCTACATTACAAACCCTCCTAATTGGCAAAATTAGGTGCAGGTATTTCCATGGACTGAGCTCCTGCCCCAACCTGCTGGCTTTGTTCTGAACTCTTCCTCCACAAAAAAGACTTCTGCAGGCTTAGCAAGGTGCATTATTTCCTGTTATTCTCTTCCCCTTCTTGGATTTTTCCAGGAGCACTCTTTTTCTAAGGATTCCACCGTCTGCAACATCAGACCTAACGACCCAAACCAGCTCCACTAATGATGCTTTTAAAAGAGAAATGAAACAAATGCCATGTCACCAGAACCCCCATCAGCTCCCTGTGGGTTTCTGGAGGGTTGGAAATAAAGCTGTGATCCTAGCAGCATTCCCAGGAGCACACAGGTACACTCATGCTTCCCATTTTTCAGCAGCACTTTTAACAGCTGACTGGGATTTCCTAAATCCCACTCCCTGCCATCCCCTGGGGCTGTTTCACCAGGGATGGTTGTGGCTCCACAAAGAGTCAGAGAGGGAACAGAACCAGGTTAGTTACCTGCCTGCATGAAAGGAAAGGGATAGGGAAAAAGAGGGGATATTTTCTGGTTCTCCATCAGGGCCACCCGGCAGCTGCACAAACAGCAGCATCAGGGGTGGCACAGAGGGATGAAATGAGTGGCTGGGCAAGATAAAGCCTTAAACTGGCACTGACAGCAAAATAAATGTTTATCCCACTGTGATTTGAGGTGATTCCAAAGGATATGGCAACGAGGAGCTCCTATGAATTCTTAAGTCTCTTGGGCACCCTTGGAAATCTCAGCCTACCCATTCAAACCTATGGAGTTTCTTGTTTCAGGGTAAAGAGTTTACAGGATTTTTAACCTCTTGTTACTGAAACTATAAGCCTTGCTTTTACTAAACATTTTTGCTTGCTGTCCCTAGTTAGCAGTAAATAAGACTTGTAAACTGCAAAGAGGTCACTTTCCAACACAGGAATCTTGCAACAGAGGGGTCCTAAGGAATGAAAAATGAGAATCACTGATGCACACAAATCCCCTAAAAACTGGAGCACTGTGTGGAGTTGGGTCACTTCAAATGAATTCCACCAGAAGTGTTTCCCAAGGGCAGCTGACTCCACATGGACTCATTTAATTGACTTCTTCCAATAAGGTCCTTTTTTAATGCTAATCAGAGTAATTCTACATTATATTACAACCTCCATACAGTACAGCTTACACCTTCTCCCTATCCTACCCCTTGTCAACTTAAAAAAAAAACAGTTAACTTGGCCTCATCTGGAGGAAACTGGCAAAGGAATATATTTATTTTGTGAAGAACAGAACTTTCTTGTAGGACTGGCAGCAAATCCATACAAAATAATTCTGACATATACTTAGGAATTCCCATATGGATTCTGATTCATGATCCACACTCTTGACTCAGAAGCAGCTGGAAGAAAATACCAATCCATGAACTACCAGGAAGCAACAGAGTTAAAGAAGTTAGAGGTAGACACATGGATTAAAAATGAAACTTTAACAGGGGTGCTCTCATAGGCCTAAATTTCTATTTAAAATTTCTATTATCCTCACAATACCTAAATTTCTGGAAGGGTTAAGGATTCAGGATGCACCATGATTTACTTTGGAAAATGGAAATTTGGATATATGGAAATCTCTGAAATTTGAAGTATGACCTGAGAACAAGTGTTACATATTATCTGTGGGTTTATTCTAAAATCACTTTCTTAAAAGAAGATCTCCTCCATGTCCAAATTTCATTTGCAACAAGTTTCTAAATTAATGTTTCTGTATTTCAGTTCTAATCTTCTTCATCTGAGCACTGCAAAACAAATGCAAATCCACCTCACAGCAACAACTGTTAATGAGAAGTTTTGGTCTGGGTGTTTCTGAAAACTTGAATGGATATCCTGCTGCTCAGAGGAATAAACAAAACCTCACCAAGTTATAATTGCCTACAAAATTTAGAGGCAATAGGCTGAAAAATGAAAAATGACAGCTACACACAATTACTGCTGAGATTTTTGTTATTCCCTTTAAATGACTATGTAAACTCTGACTCAGTTTTTCCTATTTTTTTCCCCAATCATGGCATAACTTCAGCCTCTAGTTGCTGCAGGAAGTCAGGTATTTAATTAACTTTTGTGCCTTTCTAAGCACACAGTTTGAATATTAAGTTTGAAGGCCTTGCACTTTCATCAATAAAATGTAAAGTGATTACCAAGGAGAAATCAATATATGAAAAAGAATAGAAAAAAAATTTTAATTTTTAACTCACAGCCTGAAAGACACTGTAGCTAAAGATAACATTTCACTACTGGGAATCCTAAGAACATAAAATTTCTCCAAGAATTCTCTGTCTTAAAGCAAAAGAATGGAATCACAGGTATTTATATTCACACCTGCTACACAATCTCTTTATAGCACTGGATAAAGAAATTGTATTTTGTTGCATTTTAATGAAAGAAATAGTATTTTAATGAATGAACTAATAATCCCAGGTGTAACTACTTGCATTTGTGTTACTCCTAACTACTCTTTTTAAAACTGCAGACTTAAAATCAAGGGAAGGGAAAACTCCAACAGTGCATTACTGCTTTGCAGCACTGTATTACAACTCCCTCACTCAACAGCAGCCACACTTATCCAGCAATGTCAGGTTTCATATCCTCACAAACCTTTAAAATATCATTTTAAAATGTCTGAATGTCATTTTTTTGCCCAACCTTTCAGCCATTAACAACTTTTGCCACTTCCCTCTTAACAGGGAAAAAAAAAACCCTAATTTTTTCAAATCTCTTTAAAGATAAAAAAATCTTTGAAATTGAACAGTGAAACTCCAATTTCATCATTACATTTCCTCTTGATTTCTTCAGGAGGACACTTCAGCTGCCCACAGTTTGGACCTGGAATCCCACGCTGCTGGAGCCACTGAGAAAATTAATTCAAGATGTCCTATTTCAAGACTGAAAATATACTTGAATAATGGTGGAAGCAGTTTAATCCTTACCTTCTCCAGGTCCCAACAAGACATAATAAATATGCTGACGAGCAGGACGATAGATAAGTGCCTGTCCAGGGATTTCTGTGTCACAATCATCTTCCAAAGAGTTGCTGCACTCAAGCTCTCCATTACTCAGGATATTGAAGATTGTGTAGTTTTCAGACTGAATATGCTGCTCTTTAGCTCTCTGTTTGGTCAAAGAAGGGAGAAGGCATTATTTCCAGAATGAAGAAGGATCAAGAAGTAACAAATGTGCTTTATCAGTGGAAATGGAGAGAATGGGCAGTGTGGAAAAAGTGCTTTTCCAAACAACCCCAGTAAAGTAGATTTTCAGACACCTTGTGGACAGGAATCCCCAGGAAATCCATCACTGCCTTTCCTAGCCCCTCTTGGAATTCTTAAAACTGAGGGGGGTTTAATGACATTTTTTTAATAGTAATGATTCTTGAAAGGAACTTTGAATTCAGGCATAGAAAAATTCTCTCTCCTCCTTCAGTCACCTGAAAGCACACCTCCCCTCTTGAAATAGTGACTGAAAGCATGCTAAAACCCAAACTTTTAATTTTATTGCATGCTTAAATGCAGAAGACAGCTCCATTTCTCCCCTGACCTGACTCTGTGTAGTGCACTTTGTGGTGACAAGCAGAATGTCACCACAGTTCTGCTGTGAAGAAGAGAAAACCAAATCCACTCCAGTGAGGAAAACCAGGTCTGCTGCTGCTGAAAAGCAGAATTAAATTATCACCCAGGCTGAATCATAGAATCCTAGAATTGGCTGGGTTGGAAGGGACCTCAGAGCTCATCAAATCCAACCCTTGATCCACTCCCACTGCAGTTCCCAGCCCATGGCACTGAGTGCCACATCCAGGCTCTTTTGAAATATCTCCAGGGATGGAGAATCCACCCCTTCCCTGGGCAGCCCATTCCAATGCCTGAGCACCCTCTCCGGAAAGAAATTCTTTCTAATGTCCAACCTAAACCTCCCCTGGCACAATTTGAGACCTCTTGTGCCCTCTTGTCTTGCTGAGAGTTGCCTGGGAAAAGAGCCCAACCCCCCCCTGGCTCCAACCTCCTTTCAGGGAGTTGGAGAGAGTGATGAGGTCTCCCCTGAGCCTCCTCTTCTCCAGCCTCAACACCCCCAGCTCCCTCAGCCCTTCCTCACAGGACTTGTGCTGGATCCCTTCCCAGCCTCCTTGCTCTTCTCTGGACCTGCTCCAGCACCTCAATCTCCTTCCTGAGCTGAGGGGCCCAGAACTGGACACAGGACTCAAGCTGTGGCCTCCCCAGGGCTGAGCACAGGGGCAGAATCCCTTCCCTGGACCTGCTGGCCATGCTGTTCCTGCAGCAACAAAGCTGCTGGGAGGCAGCAGAAAATTCCAGCCAGTACCACTTGTAACCTGGACAAAGTCTCCTTCAGAGCCTCAGGGTGGTGTTTAATGATTTCTGTGCTTGGCACTACGAAATTCTGCTGGATGGACCCACGTGGCATGGAGAGCAGGCACTGAAGTTCCCCAGCTCTGCACTCCCTACATGTGCCACACCATCTGTATTATTTGGGTCGTGCTGGAGCTACCTCAGCATCTTTCCCTGGGAATTACCAGACCCCCTGGCCAGAGCAAGATTCCTCATTTCTGCAGAAGAGGAGCATCTGCAAACCTGGGAATTCTGCAGGTCAAAGCTGCAGTCACTCACTGGGTCATTACTGACCAAATCTAATCCCAGGAAAATGTCATTTTTTTTGAGAGGAAATTCCCACATGTGCATAGAATCAGTGTGCAGTGCCAAGCATCAGAGCATTTTAAAAATAAAAGTCAAGGAATGGTTACACTGGAAGACATAATTCAGTGTTTCTAATATACATCAAGAAGGTAATCACCTGAATCTACTTTTTTATAAAAGAAAAAAAAAGAGTGAAGTATTTCTGAGCTGAACAAAGCCTTGAACTCTGTCATACAAACCACTGACATAGAGGTCATCTGGAAATATCAGTTTCTTGCAATTTGCCAAAAATCTACACATCCTTTTGTGCTGAGAAAAAAAACCCAAACAAGTTGATGCTCTTTCCAGGTCACTTCCAACCCCTAACTTCCTAGGATTCTGTGACTTCAAAATATACTTCTGTATATTGAAAAATATTTCTGATTTATACAGGCAGGAAGTTCTGCTCTTGCTTTTTGAGAGAAGCAGCAAGGTGAGGCTGTCCCCAAGCTTGGAACTCAGCTCTGAGTGTCACTTCTGTGCAGTTCCTATTAAGTGCAAGAACTAAATATGGGTTTATAAATATCAGGGGAAGCACACACATTACTCATGCAAATATTTAAACACCTGCAACAAAAACAAAAGACAAATTAACCTGTCTGCAACTTGGACTGCAATTTCCTTGGCCCAAAGACTGGCTTCAAGTAGGATTTATGCAGCCAGAGTGAGGCATTTTTCAGTGAAGTTTTTACACATTATTAATTTATGACAGAAATAGCTCAGCATGACACTAAAGAACTAAAGACTTTCAAATCAAAGATCAAGGCAAGAAATAAAGGCCACTTGTCATAAAGACTGCATGGTACACTCTCTTAAGGAGTAAGGATATTACCACTACTGTCCTGGCCATAATCCAACCTAGATAATTACATTCTGGCTTCATTTTCCCTTCCACTTCAAACATAAACAATATTTTTCAACACTTTATTAGGATGTGGTGCTGCTGGTTTTAAAAGTATCATCTTCTATTTAACTACTATGGCCAAAAGTGTAATGCTGTATCAATGTGTGGTTAATAAAAACCCCATTTCAGCTGAAACTCTCAAAAAACCCCTCATTTCAGCTGAAATGAGCCTTGCATAGGTTACAATGCAGTTTTGTAATGTTGTAGGGTCTTCTTAGAAAAGTAAAATGTAAACTGCAGGATTAGTTGGGAGCAATGGGAGGGTATGGAAAAAGTTTTTAAGAAAATGCTCAAGATACACGAGACAGACAAAAAATACAAACTATTTAAAGCCTACAGATACCTAACAAAATAAGGAGCAACAGATGGCTAACACAGGGTATAAAATACACTACCTTGTCCAGTAATTTTTGTCCAGGTAATTACCTTGTTCAGGTAATTTTTAAAGTAAATCTCAATTTAAGTTCTCTTAAATTGCAATGAATTTATAATGAATTTATGTTTGTACTCTAGACTTACTACTACTGCTTGAACCCTGATGCAGGGCAGCTCAGCTCTCTATCAGGTTACTCCAGCTGATAAATCCAGTCCCAGAGTGACCCAGTCTGCCTGTACTGTTCCTTACCACATGGAGGAAGCCATAGGTGCCATCTGTGAGTCCAACCCTGCCCTTGAAGGATTTACAAGCCACTGGAAGTGCTTTGGGTTCATTTAGGGACAATTTATGTGAAGGGTAACTAATCTGGCCCAAAAATCAGAAAATACAGATTTATAGGAAGTTTCCTCATCTCCTCCACAAGGGCTATTTCATTTTCTGCATTAACAGCTCAGCTACCTTGGGCACCTTGTCTGCATGTGCCAAGCAGCCCCCTAACCAGCTGTAGAAACTTTTGGTTTTTCCAAGCAAAAAGCAAGTTCTGACACCTTGCAATAGGTAGGAAGTACCTCTCCATACCTAGCTAGAAGCCTACACAGGAGCTACTCCCTGCTATTTGACCTGCCTGAGCTTCCAAAAGAGAGGAACCACTTTTAATTAAGTGTGCTAGACCTGCCTGAGCTTCCAAAAGAGAGGAACCACTTTTAATTAAGTGTGCTAGACCTGCCTGAGCTTCCAAAAGAGAGGAACCACTTTTAATTAAGTGTGCTAGACCTGCTTGAGCTTCCAAAAGAGAGGAACCACTTTTAATTAAGTGTGCTAGACCTGCCTGAGCTTCCAAAAGAGAGGAAACCACTTTTAATTAAGTGTGCTAGACCTGCTTGAGCTTCCAAAAGAGAGGAAACCACTTTTAATTAAGTGTGCTTGATCTGCCTTCACCTTGATGCACCTACCAGCCCTAACACAGCTGAAATGAACAGACAAAAGATTCTGCTCAAGGAAATTTAAATCAACAAAAAATAAAGACTATTTAGAGTCTACAGATAGCTAATAAATAAGAAGTAAGAGGTGGCTAACACAGGGTATAAAATACACTACCTTGTCCAGTAATTTTTGTCCAGGTAATTACCTTGTGTGTACTCGTTGCCAACTTGCACTGAGTACTCATGACAATACAGTGACCACTCAGCTTTAAAAAAAACAAGGTACCTGAAAGATTTCCTTATCTTGACACAGGGCTGTTTGTTGCTGAAGGGAGAACATTTGGCAGTTTCTTAAGTTGGGAGGAATCCAGGGAGAGTGCTGGCCTGGCAAAAGATAGGACTCCACTCCTCTGTGAAGCAAGGTCTTGTCTGAGCCCAAGGGTAGCATCTCTTCCAAGTGTTTCAGGCTGGTGGATGAGCATGGCATTTTCAAGATGTAATCTGCTACAGCCAGAAGTATGTTTGTTCTTCTGTTGTAGCTGTTATTCCTGCGAGGACTGGTGGCCAAACATTTCTGCCAAAAGCCTTCCAACAAGCTCTCGGGAACAACATCGTTGCCAAGCAAGCAAGCAAAGAGAGGGAGGTCTGTCAAGCTGAGACCCAACACATGGCAAAGATCTTCTCTGGAGTACATAACAGTGACCAAGCTGTCCAAATTGAGCTTCTCAATGGAAAAGTAAGGGCAGGTATTATAGATGAGGTAGTCACTATCTTGCCCCAGGATCCCTATGCAGTGATGCTGCAACCCGTACGCAGCCACCTCAAAGTCTGCCTCTTGCAACGTGCACACAGTTTTTTGACCAAGAGACTTCAGGGCAAAACGTGTGAAAGTAGGCAAAGCTGTAGGAATAGTGAACATTTCTCTGCCTGGTTGTTTCCTGTGAGTCTTGAGAAACTGAAATATTCTGGCTATTTCCTTGTTGTTCTGGAACCTCCGCTTGATCCACTCGTCTCTCTTTTTCTCCTCCACCACTCCGTCAAAATAAAACACCAACTGGATCCCAGCTGCCAGAAAAACTTGAATAAAATTCTCCAAATTGGCCAGGTACTCTCTCCACTGGCCACCACACACCCAGGATTCTGGTGTGTACCAGTGTCTAACACAGCTCATGGCATCTACTACGATAACAGGTGGGAAATCAGGATGATCCATCCGATGTTTTTCTGCCATCTCTCTCAGATCTACAGTTCTGCAGGCATGGGGGCAAACTCTTGCCACAAATCCCTGCAAACCTTTAATGCCCATGGCTGATGGCTTGAAACTAACAGCAGTCTGAAAGAAAAAAAATTAAAAAAGAAAAAAAAAAAATTCTAAAACGCCGTACTGAGGAGCATAACGAAATTCTACAGTAAATAATAAAAAAAGAAAAAAACCCTCTAAAACGCCGTACTGAGGAGCATAATGAAATTCTAAAGTAAATAATAATTAAAAAAAACAAACCAGCTTGAAAACAGGATAGTTATTTTTCTGCTTGAACCACTTTTCTTCCCCTCAAACCGGATGTAAGTGCCCATTTACTCTGCCTCCCATTTCTGATTTTGTAACAGTGAAAACTGTAAATATCAACAGGTTTCCTCAAATATGACTCCAAAACATTCAAATTAATAGTGAAAAATACAGAAAAGTAAGCACAGCTAGAAAAACAAGTAGAGCCAAAATTAAAGGCTTGTCTGGCTGGTCAGGGTGAAGCAAAATCCAGAGAACAGAAACGCTCTTACTCCCCCCCCCAGGTGGGATAAAATTATCCAGGGGAGGATAAAAGGGACAAAAGGAAGAGACTTGAAGGTTGGAAATGAAACCTGGAACAGGCTTACTGGAACAGGAGGGAAAGTAATGTGTGGGATGAGGAACAAATATCTGTAACACTTGGTTGTGATGCTCATGGATCTAAGCATCCAAAGGTCCCTTGCTACTGGGCTGACTTGGGAAAAGGTTCCATGGCTGTGGAAAACTGTAAATGTCAACAGGTTTCCTCAGATATGACTTCAAAACATTCAGAATAATAGTAAAAAATACAGAAAAGTAAGCACTGCTAGAAAAACAAGTAGAGTGAAAATTAAAGGCTTGTCTCAGTCTAGTGGTCAGGGTGAAGCAAAATCCAGAGAACAGAAATGCTCTTACTCCCCTCCCCCCAGGTGGGATAAAATTATCCAGGGGAGGATAAAAGGGACAAAAGGAAGAGACTTGAAGGTTGGAAATGAAACCTGGAACAGGCTTACTGGAACAGGAGGGAAAGTAACATGTGGGATGAGGAACAAACATATGTAACACTTGGTTTTGATGCTCTTGGATCTAAGCATCCAAAGGTCCCTTGCTGCAGGGCTGACTTGGGAAAAGGTTCCACAGCTCTTCCAGCACCTGATGGATTCAGATCCTTCAGAACATGTGATGACAAAACAGAAATGTCTTTCCAAGACCATGGAACTCAGGGAAGCAGCAAGGAAGAAAGGAATTGAACAGGAGGCCATGGTTGAGGTGATCTTTTTTAGAGTATGGCAAAAAATGGAGGGGAATCCTGACCCCTCTCTGCTCTGTCCCTTGGATCCCTCAGGAACCTGAACACCCTTTTTCCAGGTCCTCATATTCACACCCTGAAATGACCCTGTGCCCCTCAAACCATAGCAATGCTCTATAGCATCTCAGCTGAAGGGGTACACGACAGGAATCAGTGGTTTGATTTTCACACTAAAAGGATCCGAGCATCTTTTCATCGAAGTCAGCTGAAAAAAACTGCTGAATAACTTTGGAAATCAGCCTTGTACATTTTTTTTTTTTGTGAGAATGGCTCAGACACCATCTGAGTTTACACAGAGCAGTCCATTGATACAACACCAGCTGCAGCACCTCTACTTCTGCAGTGCTTTTGGTAGTAGCAAATTTCTGCTTTTTCAAATTTCTGCAGAAATTCAGCTTGGTTTACTACCCTGTCATTTGAAGGCATAATTTTCAAGACCTGATTGAAGAATTGGAGGTTTACCAATGTTTTGGGCATTAATTTTGAAGTGTAGATATTAAATGGGATTTCTACCATGCACAGCAGTTTAGAAACAAACAATTTTAAAAGCCACACGTGCTAGAAAATAACTAAAAATGCAGTAAGCTTATTTTCAGTTTATTTTCAGTTTTCACTACACCAAAAGACTGAACAGTCTCCAAATTCCATGGCAGAACTTCACAGCATGCCAAATGAACCAATTCACACATTCCTTAGTGAGAATTGAGATAAAACTGTTGATGACCTGAATGTTTATTTCTAGAAATCTCAATGCAAAGAAGTTTGGCACAACTCCTATCTTAGGTGTGCTTTTTTCCAGCACCAGTTTCCTCTGCCACCACATAATATTTTCTAGTAAAGGACCTTCCAATGAAAAACGGAGGAAAGCAGCTTCTTTATTCCCAGAAAATCTGTTTTAGTTATAATTTTCTCTGTCCTTAGTGGCCATGGGCCTAGAGCAACAAGTGCAGTAAACAACTTACCAGCTACACCATAATGTTATGGAAAGAAAGAGTTTTCCACCTTCTCACACTTTTATTTAAAGCATTCCTCTTGCCTAACAATTTAAACAAGTCTGTGATACAGAAATATTAAAAATTTCCATTACATATTATTGCTTTAACTATAGCAAATTCATACCCAAGCTCAAAAGCAGCCCCTTTAGCCACTAGTAGTGTTTTAATGCAATTATCAAACACGTTCACCCAAAGCAGGATGGAAAATAAGGAGTTTATATCCTGCCAACCCTCCTGTTCCACTTCTAAAGAGTAGCAGCCAAGGGACCCACTCTCTGTTCCACCACAGTAGCAGAAAAGAGAATGAGGAATATCTCCTGACTTGAGAAGCTCTCCCATCAGGGGCAGCTCAATAAAATTGGCGAAACGAGGATTAAAATGTTTTAAGTTGCCATACAAAGTTTCCCAAGGATGGAATACAGACACATTCTGTGTGCAGTTTAAGGCTGGATGCTTATTTCTAGTGTTACTTGTGAGAAACTGAGACCCCAGGTTACCACAGCTGCACTACCAAGTGTGTGAATCATAGAATCCTAGAATGGGCTGGGTTGGAAGGGACCTCAGAGCTCATCAAGTCCAACCCTTGATCCACTCCCGCTGCAGTTCCCAGCCCATGGCACTGAGTGCCACATCCAGGCTCTTTTTAAATACCTCCAGGGACGGAGAATCCACCCCTTCCCTGGGCAGCCCATTCCAATGGCTGAGCACCCTCTCCAGAAAGAAATTCTTTCTAATGTCCAACCTAAACCTCCCCTGGCACAACTTGAGACCTCTTGTGCCCTCTTGTCTTGCTGAGAGTTGCCTGGGAAAAGAGCCCAACCCCCCCCTGGCTCCAACCTCCTTTCAGGGAGTTGGAGAGAGTGATGAGGTCTCCCCTGAGCCTCCTCTTCTCCAGCCTCAACACCCCCAGCTCCCTCGGCCCTTCCTCACAGGACTTGTGCTGGATCCCTTCCCAGCCTCCTTGCTCTTCTCTGGACCTGCTCCAGCACCTCAATCTCCTTCCTGAGCTGAGGGGCCCAGAACTGGACACAGGACTCAAGCTGTGGCCTCCCCAGGGCTGAGCACAGGGGCAGAATCCCTTCCCTGGACCTGCTGGCCACGCTGTTCCTGAGCCAGCCCAGGATGCCATTGGCCTTCTTGGCCACCTGGGCACACTGCTGGCTCATGGTCACCTTCCTGGCAATCCAGACTCCCAGGTCCCTCTCTGTCTGGCTGCTCTCAGCCACTCTGTGCCCAGCCTGGAGCTCCCCATGGGGTTGTTGTGGCCAAAGTGCAGGACCCGGCACTTGGAATGTTGAACCTCATCCCCTTGGGATCAGCCCAACTCTCCAGTCTGTCCAGGTCCCTCTGCAGAGCCCTCCTGCCTTCCAGCTGATCCACACTCCCCCCAGCTTGGTGTCATCTGCAAATTTGCTGATGATGGACTCAATCCCCTCATCCAAATCATCAATAAAGATATTAAACAGAACCGGGCCCAACACTGATCCCTGGGGGACACCACGGCCGCCATTTTGATGCAGCCCCGTTCAGCACCACTCTCTGGGCCCGGCCCTCCAGCCAGTTCCTAACCCAGCACAGATGCCCCTGTCCAAGCTGTGGGCTGAAAGCTTTTTCAGGAGAATCCTGTGGGAGACGGTGTCGAAGGCCTTGCCAACGAGGAGGGGGAAACGTCTCCACAAACTTAAATAATAATAATAAAAAATGTTTCTCCCCTGTTTCATATGGACACAAAGCTCCTGAGAGGACCGCTGCTCCAGCTGGTGATGCCACCACACTTCATCCTGTCAGGCAGATTTACTGCATCCCCAGCATTACAAAGGGTTGGGAGCTCTGATGTTCACAAGAAGTGCTCTGGGTTCCACCAAAGCCCTCCAGCTCCACAGAAACCAGGGATGAGGAGGAAGGGGAAGGGAATGGAGGGGATGAGGAGGAGAAGGAAGGACAGGGGAAAAAACGGGCAGGGGGTGAAAATGGGCGGGGGGAAAACGGGGAAGAGCGGGCAGGGGAAAGACGGGTGTGGGGGAAAATAGGCAGGGGGAGAACGGGTGGGGGGAAAAAAACGGGCAGGGGGGAAAAAAATGGGTGGGGAGAAAACAGGCAGGGGGGAAGATGGGGAAGAGCGGGCGGGGGGAAAGACGGGTGGGGGGGAAAACGGGCAGGGGGAAAAAACGGGCAGGGGGAAAAACGGGCAGGGGGAAAAACGGGCAGGGGGCGAAAAACGGGCAGGGGGCGAAAAACAGGCAGGGGGAAAAAACGGGCAGGGGGAAAAAACAGGCAGGGGGGGAAAAACGGGCAGGGGGGGAAAACGGGCAGGGGGGGAAAACGGGTGGGGAAAAACAGGCAGGGGGAAAACAGGTGGGGGAATGATGGGGAAGAGCAGGCAGAGGGAAAGATGGGCGGAGGGAAAAAAAGGGTGGGGGGGGAAAAACGGGCGGGGGGGGAAATGGGCAGGGAGGAAGTCGGGCAGGGGGAAAAAACGGGCAGGGGGAAAAGGGGCAGGGAGAAAAACGGGCGGGGAGGGCAGGGAGAAAACGGACGCGGGGGGGGGGAAACAGGCAGGGGGGAAAAAACGGGCAGGGGGAAAAAACGAGTGGGGGGGGGAAAAAAAGGGGTGAGGGGAAAAACGGGCGGGGGGAAAACGGGCGGGGGGAAAACGGGCGGGGGGAAAGACGGGCAGGGGCAGAACGGGGAAGAGTGGGCAGGGGAAAGACGGGTAGGGGGGAAAACGGGCAGAGGGAAGACGGGCAGGGGAAGGATGGGCAGGGGAAAAACGGGCAAACGGGCAGGGGAAGGATGGGCAGGGGAAAAACGGGCAAACGGGCAGGGGAAGGATGGGCAGGGGAAAAACGGGCAAACGGGCAGGGGCAGGGCCGCTGCGGACGGACCGGGCCTGTCCCGGGTGAGGTGTGGGTGCCACCGCCTCCATCCCGGAAGGTCCGGGCCCTTCCTCCCTAAGGAGGCCACGCAGAGCCCAGCCCAGGCTGCCAGCGGGTCCCGGGGCTCCAGGCGCTCTCCCCCCGCCATGCCCACCCCCTTTACCCCCGCACAGCTCAGCGCTGCCCGCCCCTCCTCCCGGTACCCTGGCACTGACCCGGCCGGCGGTTCCGCTTCCCGCGGAGGCGGAGCTACGCATGCGCGGAGCGGAATGGGCCGGCCGGGCCTGAGGGGACGGGGACGGGGATGGGGATGGGGATGGTGTGGTGGCGGTGTCTGCCCCTCGGGTGGCACCGTCCCTGCTGGGGACAGGCGGCTGGCAGCGGAATGACAGCGGTGGGAAGGGAAGGGATGGAGGCGGGGGATGCGCGGCTGTCCCCGCCCGTAGCTTCGTGTCCCTCGGCTTTGTGTCCCCGGCCACAATGGGGCCCGAGGGGCTATTGTGCTCCCGAACAAACCCCGCCGGGGCGTGGGGAAGATGAAAGCATCGCGCACCGAAGTTGCTTGAACACAACTCCACACACACGCATCCCCGGGTGGTACAATGGAGATTTATGTGGCCCCGGGGCGAGGTGGCCCCGGCTTGGGGACACTAAGCGGCCCAGTGCTCTGGGACCTGACCTGGTGCTCTGGGACCTGACCTAGTGCTTTGGAACCTGAACCGGTGCTTTGGGACCTGGCCCGGTGCTTTGGAGCCCAATCCGGTGCTTTAGAACCCCACCCGGCGGTCTGGGACCTGACCCAGTGCTTTGGAACCGGGCCCGATGCTTTGGGACCCAGTCCGATGCTTTGGGACCCGACCCGGTGCTTTGGGACCCGGCCCGGTGCTTTAGAATCCGACCCAGTTATCTGGGACCTGACCCAGTGCTTTAGAACGGGGCCCGATGCTTTGGGACCCTGCCCGGTGCTTTAGAATCCGACCCAGTTATCTGGGACCTGACCCAGTGCTTTAGAACCGGGCCCGATGCTTTGGGACCCAGTCCGATGCTTTGGGACCCGACTCAGTGCTCTGGGACCCGGCCCGGTGCTGTGGGACCCAATCCAGTGGTTTGGGACCCAGCCCCGTGCTTTGGAACCCCAACCAGTGTTTTGTGACCCGACCCAGTGCTCTGGGACCCGACCAAGTGCTTTGGTCCCCGACCCCTGTGCTTTGGGACGTGTCCCAGTGTTCTGGGCCCCGGCTCGGTGCTTTGGGACGTGACCCGGTGCTTTGCGACCCGTCCCGCAGCAAGGAGGAGGGAGCTTTTTCTTTGTTGTGTGCTCAGCAGTGAGGGGGGAGCCCCGATTCCCCGGGGGCGGGGGGCACCCCGGGGCACAGCCTGGGATGCAGGAGGTCCGGGAGCACGACCCACTTGCACCCCGTGGGCAACAGGTGGGGACCTGAATAACTTCACATCTTTCCAGGGGGTAGAGGGGGAGCCGATGGGAGGATTAGATCAGATGTTATTGCTGGTGAAAAATTAAACAGAGCGGTGCTCTAGGGAGCACAGATTAATATATTTGGTGACTCGGCGTGCACAAAGCCTGCCCATTGTGGCCGTGTCTGAATGCCTGTGAATAGGATGGAGCATATGTGGCCTGTCACCGCAGGTGCCCACATCTGTTCGTCTCCGGGCAGATGCTCTCAGAAAAAGGGAGAGCATTTCCAAAAGCTCAGACCCGCCCCGTCCATACCCATCCTCTTTCTCATAATCACCTTCTGCAGAGGAGTTTCTGCTCCTTTTTCTCTCCTCCCCCGCTCCCTTCTCTGCACGTCGATGTGGACATTAAAAATAATAAAAATATGAGAATTGAAGTAGTTCAGAAAGCCCTGGAAGATCAAACTGCTTCATCCTCCACCCTCTGCCCCCCCCTTCCGAAGTTTATTAGCAGGTTTTGCACTGCAGCCAGCGCATGGTGCTCAAGATGTGGACGTGGTGTGAAGGGGGGGAACAGAAAAACCCTTCACGCATGAAAGGCAGCAGAGTGCAGTGGCACGCTGGGCATCACCGGGGGAGAGCACCCCGTGCAGTAGGATTTTGCAGCTACTATTTAGAGTTTTGGCTTAAGCTGATAATTAATAAACCCGGGGAAAAGGGAAGAGGGGGTTTCCCTGTGAGAACAAGTGAACACAGCAATAACCCTACTGAAATGAGTAGCAGAAGGGAATATTTCCAGCCATCCAGAGCAATCTCACAGCCGGAATGCAAAACATCTTTCTGAGAAGTGTCTCGTCATTTTTTTTATTCCATGTGCATGATCTGAGCCCAGTTGCTCACCCTCCCTGCTCTGTGACATCCCTGCCAAGACAAGCCAGGCCTCAGCCCTGCAGACAGGGACACCAAGCTTGTCTGACAGTGTGCTGGGGTGCAGAGGGAATCTCAGGATCACGGGATATTTCGGGTTGGGAGGGACTTCGGAAGCTCGTCTAGTACAAACACCACCCGTAGTCCCCGGCGTGCCGAAGATTGCGAGTGTCCTTGGAGCTAAAAGAGGACAAAGAGGCCCCTTGTGGAGAGTGGGCAGTGGGAGCACTCGAGTCGCTGTGTCCCCAAACGGAGATCGTGGGGGGCAGCGGGACCCTCCCGGTCCGGAGCACCCATGGGAAGCTTCGGAGGAAGATGCTGTCCCAAACCGGGGGGAGCCCGAGGGCTCGGGGGGGAGGCAAGGAGGGGGAAAACCTCATTCCGTGGAGCCCCTGCTGTCTCCTCGTCCCCGGAGTGGTCCCACAGCTCTGCAGGGGTACGCAGCCCTTCACCCTTCCCACTTTGGGAGCAACAGCACACGAGTGACCAATTTTATCTCTCGTAGTTTCCCAGAAGCAAAATCCCGTCGGAAGCAAGCCAGGGAACAAACCCAAACAAACAAGTAGCTCAGGGGAACGGGGCAGGGCCGGGGGGGGGGAGAAGGGGGAAGTGGGGGGGCGACGTCTCTCTTTCTCCTCATGTGCAATCAGTAAAACACATATAGGGGCCACTTCGGGATTTGCCCAGGGAAGGGTTGGGGAGCAGCTGGCTGCGGTAATCTCCTCGGGAGACAAAGGAATGCCCCGTCGGTCCCGGGATCACAGGTAAACACACAACTATTGTCATGAAAATGAGGGGCTAGGATAGGGCCGGAGCAGATGATTTGCGATTTGAAAAAGGGGAATGGAAGGGGGAGGGAAGGCCCAGAGCTGCTTATCTATCATCTGGCCTCGCTGTGTGCCAGCTGAGCCACGCGACTGCCCTTTCTTATTCTAATCAGCACATGCCTTTGCAACTTTGGGCTAACCTACACGCTAAACTTCTTAATCCCCCGCCCCGCACACTGCAAGGGCGGCGGAGAGCCCCTCCGCCACCGCGGTACCTCCGTGCCCCCCGCCCACCCTCCTCGACTCAGCCTTGGGTGCCCGGCAGCGGAGCCCCGGGCAGCGCCAGGACCCTGCTTACACCGCCCTGCCCTCCTCCTCCTCCTCTTCTTCCTCCTCCTCCTCCTCCTCCCATCCTTTCCCATCCCTTCTCAACCCATCCCATCCTAAACCAGTTCATCCCTTCCCATCCCGGCCCGGGGGTACAGGTGAAGGGGCCGTGCGGGGAGGGCTGGGGCGGAGGGGCAGCCCTGCACACATACCTCCGTAGGGACTATAGACCTAATTAAAATATTATGCACACTCGGCTACACATAGCTCTACACGTACTCGTCCCTCCGTCGAGGCTCCGTTCGCCATATGCCCGGAGTCCTCCGTCCCGGGAAAAAACAGGGTTGTGAGCCAGCGATGGCAGCGCGTCCCCCTAATTAATAGTCGTCGTGTTCCCCCCCCCCCCTCCTCTCCCTCCCCCCTTCCCTTTTTGAAGTGACTTTTCCCATAATCTGGCTCGCTGAGAAATAAAACCCGCGGCTGGTAGGGAGGGAGCTCACGGCCGCGCTGCTGCACGGTGGGACCGTAAATCCCGAGGGGGCCGGGGTTGCGGGGAGGGTATCAATTAGGGGCAGGGAGAGCACAATGCCCCACCAGCCCCAGAGAGCCGCTGGCAGGCGGGACCGGGTCCGCCACGTCCCGGCCGTGCGGGGTCACCGAGTCCCGACGGGGTCCCGGGCACTGCGCCCGCCCCCCGTGGGGTGAGGTGTGTGGGGGGGTGGGTCCCGCCGCCGGTTCACCCCGACGGGGCGGGCAGGGTGCCGGTCAGCCCCGGGCTCTGGTTGCCGGCAGCGGGGTCCGGCGGTGCGCGGTTAACACCGCGGAGGCGGCGCGGGGGGCGGCGGGCGAGCGCGGTGCGGAGACACGCGGTTGGGAGCGAAAAAGCGCCATTTGGTTGGGAGCAGATGGCTGGCTGGGGGGCTGATCGCGTCTAAAGGCGTGTCATCCCCCTTCAGCGAGAATCCCTAAGGGCTCCCCTTGTCTTCGAAATCAATGAAAATTAAAGTGCAGAGAATGGATGAATAGTTAGACCTCGAGTCCCTCCTTTGTTCGCCTCAGCTACTGGTGGGCAGGAGTTAAACTACAACAGCCTCCTATAGAAACACTTAAGTTAAACAGTCTCCCCGTTAGCCCAGCATCTGAAAGAGAGAGGGAGAGGGGGGAAAGAAGCAGAAAAAGGAGCTTTCTGCTTGATTTCCCCAATACAGAATCGCGTGGCATAAATTAAGCCGGAGAAGAATGAGCGCCGTGGGCAGGATCCTGCCGGCTCTCACGGCGCCTTTCAGTCACGCTCAGCAGCGGTAATCGAGAAATCTGTGCCACGTCAATTTAACAAATACCCGGTACCGAAGGGGGGTTGTTAAGGATTTGGGGGCAAGTTTTTTTCTTTTTCAGGTCTTTTTTTTTTTTTTTTTTTTTCTTCCCCTTCCCTCCCTCCCTATCGCTAGGTTAAAGCCCTCGCGCGTGTAACTTTTTATTTCCAGTTTTATAAGCAAGGGGATGCTAATGGACCAACTTTCCATCTCCCGTAGATTAAAAGATCCGCGGTGATATGTCACTTCTCGCCTCCACCCAAGGGCTCCCCCCAAATTTCAAGACACATCCCCCCCGCCCCACTCACTTAGTAAACCCGATACCAAGAGATTATTCCCCCCCCCTTCCCTTCTTTTTCCCGGGGATAACGCCGCAGCGAAGTTTGCGAAGCAGCAGCGAGCCACTTGAAAAGATGTTAACGCTAGGTGGCAAAAGTAATGTATGGTTAAACCCAGAGCTGCTTCCCCCACCCCCTCAGCCCCCATCCAGCCCCAGGGACCGGGCACGGTGCGGGGAGGGGGGGGGATGCCCGTCCCTGGGGACCCAGCGCCCTCTCCGCACCCTCCTGGGCCGCCCTCCCTGGGGGGATCTCTGCTCCCCTCTCCGCCCAGATACAGGTCCGGGGTAAAATAATTTTTTAAAAAAATAATAATTAATAATAATAAAATCACTCCAAACATTCCTGTACATTTAAACTTTCGCTTAAGCGTCGAGGGGGGAGGAAAGGCAAAGAGTACCTGGATACTCCATGCCTCGATTTACCGGAATTAGATGTAAAGGACACACATAACCAGTTGCAAAAGTTCGGATGCTGGTTTAAGCACCGAAGGTACCTGCTTGAGCTTGGGGTAGTTGCCACAACCCCCCAGTAAACGAATGTGGGCAGCTACAGTCCTGAAACAGTCCAGAAGAGCTGAGCTGAATGAACTCATTAGTGATTTTCTTTTAATTGCTATTACCGAAAGCTTTTACTTCGAGAAGTCTTTAAGATTTTTTTTTTCCCCAGCGCATTGTAAGATAATTTGTGATCAAGACATCTGCTTCAATGAAAGTCACATTTTGCCATGCAAATGCACGTTTCAACCCAATAAAGTCGCCATAATAAGGCTTTTAGCACGGCATACCTACAGTGAGGTTATTGTAGCCAAATCCACTCTTTTCGCACACAAGCTTAATCTGTGCTGAAATGATCTGTTACAATTAAAATGACATTTACAGAGACAGTTACACCTTGCATCCTAATGAATCCGCCAGCGCTTGCCGAAGGTGTTTAAACAGAGGGCCCAAACAAAGTGGAAAACCCCGCTTCGAGTGGCATGCGAGCCAGAGTCACCCTCCAACTTTTAGCCCCCGCATCCATCATTAGGAAACTGCTCAAAAGGGAATCAAGGGAATCGTTTCTATCCCTCTTTCACCGCACCAGTAAACTCATTTCCACGTTTTGAAGCCCAAAACAAAAGTTCTAGCGTCTGATGGGTGGGTTAAAAAAAATAAATAAGGTAATGATTGGTCTAAAGTTGGGTTGTTGGGGGTTGTTTTTTTTTTTTTTTTTTTTTTTGGGTGTATTTTTTCTGTGTTGTGGTGTTTGGTGATTTTTTTTTTTTTTTTTTTTTTTTTTTTTTTTTACGGAGGGGGGAAGTGCTGGAAGGGATTTCTTAAAAAAATGTGCGGACATTGTTGTAGAGGCAGTAGCGTGCGCCGAGGGGAGCTCTTTCTCTCCCTCGCATTGTGCAGGGAGCAGGTGCTGTCTACATTACCATACAGCTGAGAGCACAAAGAGCTAACTGATTCAGCCCTCACACAATAACAAACGGCCTTAATGACAGCCACGCGAACGACACACACCAAACTCACTTTTTACTAAGCTGAAGGAGGAAAAAAAAAAAAAAAAAAAAAAAAAAAAAAAAAGAGAGAGAGAGTGGGAGAGGTTGCTGGTGATGATGATAATAATCATAGAGGGGTGCGGGACCCGGGAGGAGGTGGGTGGCTCTCTGAGGCAGAGGGACAGAGGTGGTGGCGGGGACGGGACCCGCGGAGCCCCGCAGACGCGTCCCCTCTCTCCGCGGGTCACCTCCGCGCCGGAGCCCCCCTTCCCCGGGTACCCCCCGTCCTTCCGCCGGCGGGCTGAGGGTGTGAGCGGAGCCAAGGGACGAGGGAGCCCCGGTGGGGTGTGCGGGAATTCATATCCTTCCCCCCCCCCCCCACCTCCCCAATTACCCCCGTTCTGCCGGGGGAAACGCGGTGTGAATTTCAAGGGATCAGATCGCCCTTGTTGTGGCTCGCTGGCTCCCACCTCCCTCGTCCCTTTAAAGCCGAAGATGCCCCCCTTGGAAACGGTCACGATCCCGGAGTTACTTTTTTTGGGGGGGGCACACGGTGGTTGCTTTTGCACGTTTCAGGAGGTAATAATCACAACCCGCCGTTCCCCGGGGTTGTTTTCTCGCCGGAGCGTGTTGCGCTGCCTGTCTCCGGTGCAGAGGGGGTGTTACCCTCTCCCCGGAGCAGAAGGGGGATTCTTGCGGTTACCAAATTTGCAGGAATGTAAATGAGCACGTTTTGTGAGCGCGGAGGGGAGGAGGGGGAGGAGGGTTGCACATTTTACAGCTCACTGACCATTTGGCGATCCATTGAGAGGAGGGTTTGGAAAAGTGGCTCCTTTGTGACAGCTCTAGCCAGATTGGGGGGCTGCTCATTTGCATCTCATTAGGCATGCAGGCGGCCGGCGGGATATAAGGGAGGCAGGCGCCCAAGGAGAGGCAGATCCTTAGCGCTTCACCCTCGGAGAGAGCCGCGGAGCCGCGGCGCTGAGCGGAGCAGAGCGGGGCAGAGCAGAGCAGAGCAGAGCAGGCACCCCCCTCCCCCGGAGGAGCACACCCGGACACGCTCAGCGCGCCGCTGTTGAGACACAAGCTTATTTTTGTTGGCTGGGATTCCTCTAAAAACAAAAGTAAGCCGGCAACCAGGAAAGCAAGCGTCTCTTCTTTTGAAAAAAAAAAAAAAAAAGGAAAAGAAAAAAAAAGGGGATCAAGGCTCCGACGTGACCTGCTGCCCGCTGCCGTTTGACACCCGCCAGCCCCGACGTGCGCAGGGCGAGCGCAGCCGCGCAGAGCCGCGCAAAGCCGCTCCCGCATCTCACCGCACCGGGAATTACCGCCGCTGCCGCCCCGGCCGCCGCTGCCGCTGCAGGGATTGCCAGATCGCCGATTTTGAACCTTCCTTGGGAAGCCTTTTCTCTGCCTCCGTTGGGAATTAAGTTGCTTTTATTTTAATTTTTTTTTAATTATTTTTATTTTTTATTTCTGGAGAAGGGGAGGAGCACCGTGGATTGGGAAAGGAAAAAGAGTTTAGCTGATTAATCTTAACCCTTTTTTTTTTTTTTTTTTTTTCTTTTGCCATCCGAAAGAGCTGTCAGTATCTGACAGGCTACACATAGAGGTATCGACAGAGGGGAAAAAAAAAAAAAGTCAGAGACACTCCTGAAAGAAGGAGATCGTGACACTAACTCTTCCAGCTCTGCTGGGGCGAGCGGCTTTGGCCGCTTGTGATTATTATATTTTCGGTTTTGTTTTTCTTTTTTTCTTTTTTTCCTTTTTTTTTTTTTTTCCCCCTCCTTCCTCCGAGAGACACTGTCCCCTTTCCCGCTGACGACAAGACAAGGGGCAGGAAAGCGAGGGCACCCGAGCTGCCCCTCCAAAATGGGAGGTCGGTTCCTGCTGACGGTCGCCCTCCTCTCGGTGCTGCTGAGCCGCTGCCAGGTAAGTGCCCGCGGGCTTGAGGGACAGAAATCCCTGAGGTCCTCCCTGCCCTCAGGGGTCCTGCGGGGGGGCCGGGGACTTGATGCTGCCTGTTGCAGCCGGGAGAAGCGGGAGGAGGAGGGGGGGAGGTCGGGGAGTGTCGATCCGGTTGGTGCCCGGGGGTCGCGTTGCTCGACGGCTCTGACGGCGGCTGCCCCCGCCCCGCAGGTCGGCTGCTCCGGGGTCTTCGAGCTGAAGCTACAGGAGTTTGTCAATAAGAAGGGGCTGCTCAGCAACCGCAATTGCTGCCGCGGGGGCGGCCCCGGGGGCGGGGGGCTACAGCAATGCGACTGCAAGACTTTCTTCCGAGTCTGCCTCAAGCACTACCAGGCCAGCGTCTCCCCCGAGCCGCCCTGCACCTACGGCAGCGCCATCACCCCCGTCCTCGGGGCCAACTCCTTCAGCGTCCCCGACGGCGCGGGCGGTGCCGACCCCGCCTTCAGCAACCCCATCCGCTTCCCCTTCGGCTTCACCTGGCCCGTAAGTGGGGGCGGGGGGGCGGCGCGGAGCGGGAAGGGGGGCGGCACACATCCCATCCCACCCCATCCCACCCCATCCCACCCCATCCCATCCCATCCCATCCCATCCCATCCCAACCCAACCCACACTCCCGGGTCACCCCAGCTGAACAAGTGCTTTACCAAGGTGTCACTGCCCCCCCCGGGGGTGTCTAGGGGGACTGATAACTCCGGAGGGCTGGGGGTAAAACCTTCTGGCCCTGCCCTCTCTCACACTCTCCCGGTGCATTCTCTCTTCTCCTTCTCTCCTCAGGGCACCTTCTCGCTCATCATTGAGGCTCTGCATACAGATTCTCCTGACGACCTCACCACAGGTAACTAAAAACTGAAACTCTTCCCCTGAACAACCCCCACTTATCCCCCCCTCTCTACAGTCCAGTGCATCCCCCCCATCCCACCCTTCCTTCTCTTTGGGAGTCCACGGGAAGAGAGGCCAACCTGTCGGCGCCCCCCTCCATCATCCTACCTCCGTGTTTCCCTCCACCCCCAGGGAGCTTCCTCATCATTCCTCTCCTCTCTCTGCTTCCCCCCAGAAAACCCCGAGCGCCTCATCAGCCGCCTGGCCACCCAGAGGCACCTGGCTGTGGGGGAAGAGTGGTCCCAGGACCTGCACAGCAGCGGCCGCACGGACCTCAAGTATTCCTATCGCTTCGTCTGCGATGAGCACTACTACGGAGAAGGCTGCTCCGTCTTCTGCCGGCCCCGGGACGATGCCTTTGGCCACTTCACTTGTGGAGAACGTGGAGAGAAAGTTTGCAACCCAGGCTGGAAAGGGCAGTACTGCACTGAGCGTGAGTGTCCTCCTCCTTCTCCCCCCCCGTGGTGGTTGTAGGGGCGTCCCCTGAGCTCTTGGGGTCAGGGGTTTCTCTGACATCTGTGGGAGAGGGGGGACAGAACTGCAGTGGGTGCTGTGGAGAGGGTTTTCTTGCTCAAAGGGATGGGAGATCCTCAGCATTGCATGGAATCATGGAATGTTTAGGTTGGAAGAGCCCTCCAAGATGATCCAGTCCAACCTTTATTATTATTATTATTATTATTATTATTATTGCCCCAGATAGGGAGTGCAAAGAGCCCCCGAAGCTAACAAAGTGTCAGTGCCAGCATTACACTCTTGCTCATTTCCTGTAGACATAAAATCTGATAACAAAGTGTTCAGTGGTTGCTTGAGGATTTATCAAAACATTTCAGGACTGCTTTTTATACCTGTTTGACCCTTGAACCATGGCACATGGGGTGATACTTGGCTTCAGGAGGGAGTGATGCTTCAGCAACATCCATGTGGCAGGCCTGGTGGTGGGCTTGTTCTGCTCTGATGTCTTGTCACCTTGCTTTGAAGAAAGTATTGAGAGTTCTAAGACACTCTCTGTGGCCTCTAGTCCATAACTTTCTGATCTGAGGTACTCATAAACTGCCACGGAGAGAGGTTTTTGTACCTGGAGCCAGAAGAACATTCATATTCTTTCCCTTCTCTCTTCTGTGCCATTGCCATGATCAGTGCTACAGTGGGGGATGTAAGTTTTAAAGTTTTCCTGGGCTTGAAGTTGTTGAGGAATGTGGTGTGTTGATACAGCAGGAAAAGCCAGGAAACTAAGCAGCCCTCAGAGAGGACACTCAGGGATGGCAGGGACCTGCAGCTTTGCTCCAGATCACCCCCCTCTGTAGCTACACCCTGGTGCACACCCAAACAGCCTGGTGCACACCCAAACAGCCTGGTGCACACCCAAACACCCTGGTGTACACCCAAACACCCTGGTGTACACCCAAACACACACACACAGAGCTCCTGCATTCCCTGGTTTGGTGTCTGCAGGGATCTGAAGTTCCCTGGCAGATGATGTACTGGGCCAGTGCTCCTCTCCAGTCATCAGAGGGCCAGACAGGCAGGGAGAAAACACTTCCAGGCTGTCAAGCAGCCTCTTGGTTTTCTTCTTGTTGGGTTTTCTGTTCCCTTTAAAGCCCACCTACCCTGTGGTCTCAGCCAAGCTGCTATGAAATGAGTCCTGAGTGCTTCTTCTCCCTGTCAGTGACTGCTGGGATGCTTTTAGCAGTTCAGGGTAGAGTGTTGCACCATAAACAACACAGGCACAGGGACTCCCATTTCCTTTGATAGTGTTTGAAATAGGAACTCCAGCCTTTCCCAGGATCAGAAGTGCCTAGCCCAGTTGTGTCAAGGGATGGGGGAAAAAGGAAGCATTTTGATAATGAGCACTTTTTGAGGCTGTCAGCACTTTGGGATGCCTGTGCATTGCTGCCCTGCCCTTAGGAAGGCACTGTCCATCTTTCTTGACTTGTTACGGATGCTCTTTGGGTTGCTTTCCCTTTTTTTCCCCAAAACCCAGCTTCTAACAGTGCTGAAAACCTACCAGGCAGGGGAAACGTGTTTATGTGTGCATGCAAAAACAATGTTTTGCTGTTAGCAAGGGGAGCTGCCAGTCACAGATTGCTTCCCCCAAGCTCCATTCTTTCCAACTTGGAGGCGATCTGATTATCAGCGCCGATTCTTTCTTTCTTTTTCTTTTTTTTTTTTTTTTTTTTCCTTCCCCCCCCCCTTCCCCTCGCATGCCATTGTCTCGGGCTGGCTTTGTTGAATTAAAACTTTGCAGTGCCTGCTTAATGAGTTCCATAACCAGGCAAAGTAATGAGCAGAAGTCCCTTTTTATTTATTTATTTATTTATTTTTTTCCCCGTTCTTCCCTCATCCTCCCTCCCGCTGGCCCCGCTTACCTCTTTTATTATTTTTTTTTTTTTTTTTTTTTTTTTTACCAAGGCTGCACCCACTCACCCGCCCCTTTTTGAAGAGGGGAGGAGGCGAGGGGGGAGGGAGGAAGGAGGAAGAACTTTAGACTTATTTATTTGAATAAGAAAAAAAAAAAAAAAAAAAGGAGAAAAAAAGTTTTTTCTTTTTTTTTTTTTTTTTTTGCGGCGAAATCACGCGCGTGCCATAGATTAACTGGAGGCTGGGATAGGCTGCTGGGCTGCCAGCCCCAGGCCCCATTGGCTCTGGGGTTGGGGTATTGTTGCAGTGGGGCAGCTGCTGGGAGAGAATAGACAATAGAGCAGCTGTCTTGCACTGGCACCCTGCACACCAGCTGTCCACTCTTATCTGCACACACACTTTCGGGGGATATTAAGAGGTGGAGCTGTGTGCATAGAATTGGAAAAAAGGACTTCTGACCCTCACTGGGAAGGGAAGGGAAAAAAGGGGGGTCGGGGGAGGGTTGTGGGGAAGGGAGCAATTGTGAGCCCTCTTTTGTCTGTGTGCAACTGTATTAAGAAGAATGCTCATCCCTGGTGATAAGTAAAGTGCCCAGTTACCAGGGGGAGATCAATACTCCTGCAGACCTCAGAGATTAACTCAGCTGAGCTGAACTGCCCCCACCTAGTAAAAAAGGGGCTCACTCCCCACCTGCAAGGTGCTTTTTATTTTTTTTATTTTTTTTATTTTTAACTTGTTAAAGGGAAGTGTTTTTCAGCCCCAGTGCTGAACGTCTCTCCCTTTTTTTTTGGTCTGTTTACAGCAATTTGTTTGCCCGGATGTGATGAGCAACACGGCTTTTGTGACAAACCTGGGGAATGCAAGTAAGTTTTCTGCTGCCTTCTTTGTCTTTAGCATTGATGCTGGGGTGTTAAATAAGGCACTGGGCATCTGAAGGGGGGGTTTAAATGCCTTTCTTCATATTAGATGGTAATTTGATCAATCCAGCTGATGCCAGATCAAAGTATTAATCTACAAGTCAAACATCAGGGCCATTAATATTAACTTAATGAGTTTACAGGGCTGTGTGTAAGGTTTAGCTGTTTGTTATTAGAGTAAACAAATTAACTACCTGGAAGCACTGCTCTAGCTAAGGAAGGGGAAGAAATAGCTGGGACAGATGAAAGCTGATGCTACGCTTGGACTCGGTGACTCTCTCACATGAAGGATCACCGAGGGCTTTTAGGAAACTTGATCCCTGGCATCAGTGTGTTTTGCAGAGTTTGTGATAGGGTTTCCAACTGTGAGAAGTCTAAATCTGACGAGACTTTGTTGTTGGATTTTTTTTTTATTTTTTTTATTTTATTTTTTTTTTTTTTTCAGATGCAGAGTGGGTTGGCAGGGCCGATATTGTGATGAGTGCATCCGATACCCAGGCTGCCTTCATGGTACCTGTCAGCAGCCATGGCAGTGCAACTGCCAGGAAGGTTGGGGTGGCCTTTTCTGCAACCAGGGTAAGTTCTCACTCCATGCCTGAGTGTCTGTTTCAAAACGAAGAAAGCAAGCAGCTATTTCCAGCTCCCTCACCCTAGCAAGCCTTGCGAAGCAGCAAGTATCTTGACTACTCTCTTCTTTTTTTTTTTTTTTTAATTTTTTTTTTTTTTTTTTAAATATTTTACAGACCTGAACTACTGCACCCACCACAAGCCCTGCAAGAATGGTGCCACATGCACCAACACTGGTCAGGGGAGCTACACTTGTTCCTGCCGACCCGGGTACACAGGCTCCAACTGTGAGATTGAAATCAACGAATGTGATGCCAACCCTTGCAAGAATGGTGGAAGCTGCACTGTAAGTTTGAGTTCCTTGTGCCACCTGAAACCCCCGAGGGAGGAATTGATAACAGTTTTACTGATTTTTCAACCTCCCTTTTTTTGGGTTGCAAAGCGACTTCAGGTAAATATTTGGACCGTTTCTCGTTTCTTTCCCTAAGGATCTGGAGAACAGCTACTCCTGTACCTGTCCCCCGGGCTTTTATGGGAAAAACTGTGAGCTGAGTGCCATGACTTGTGCTGATGGGCCTTGCTTCAACGGGGGGAGATGCACTGACAACCCTGATGGGGGGTACAGCTGCCGCTGCCCCCTGGGTTATTCCGGGTTCAACTGCGAGAAGAAAATCGATTACTGCAGCTCCAGCCCTTGTGCAAATGGTAAGAGCAAAGGTGCTACTGGGACCTTCCAAAAGGAGACCATGCAGTCACTTTGGCTTCTGGTCTGGAGTCTGCAACAAGGCCCCAGGGACCACTCCTGGTCTGTGTCATGGCAGTAGTTGACTTTTTTTAGGAATTTTGCTTCAAAGGTAATGATGTGGTTTGGGCCACTGCTGCAGGTCCTGTTTTCTCAAGAGGTGACTGTGGCCAGGTCACTTGGCCTGAAGCTTCCTGCATAAAAATATGGGGAATTATACTTGTAGATGTTTTGCAAAGATTGCAGATGCAAAATGCCATAAAAGTGCTAAATATTACTGCTTGCAATCTGGTAACACTAATCTTCCTGTTTTGATCCATCTCCTGAAGACTTTCCTCACTGCAGTCCTCCTCATTCATTGCCACTCAAACTCTGTAACATGAGAGTGTGGTGTTCATTTGATATCTGGACTGGCTTTGTTGTCCAAGCTGAGTGAAATGTGAAAAAGGGAATAGGATGGAGGATGCAAAGCAGACCTGATTAGCTCCCTTAAAAAAAAAAAAAAATGCAACGTTCTGTATGGCAGATCAGACGGGGCAAAGTTTGAAGTAACCTCTAAAAAGAAAGCTCTTCTCAGATGCCCCTTGTGATGCTCACCCTGAGAAGAGCAGGGGGGAGGCTGTTGGTCCCAAGACCCCAGAGTTAACCCCTGTTTGATGATGTCTTGCAGGAGCCCAATGTGTCGACCTGGGGAACTCCTACATCTGCCAGTGCCAGGCCGGCTTCACCGGGAGACACTGCGACGACAACGTGGACGACTGTGCCTCCTTCCCTTGTGTCAACGGGGGGACCTGCCAGGATGGTGTCAACGACTACTCCTGCACCTGTCCCCCGGGATACAACGGGAAGAACTGCAGCACCCCGGTCAGCAGATGCGAGCACAACCCCTGCCACAACGGGGCCACCTGCCACGAGAGGAACAACCGCTACGTCTGCGAGTGCGCCCGGGGCTACGGGGGGCTCAACTGCCAGTTCCTGCTCCCCGAGCCCCCCCAGGGACCTCTGATCGTGGACTTCACGGAGAAGTACACGGATGGGCAGAATTCCCAGTTCCCCTGGATCGCCGTCTGCGCCGGGATCATCCTGGTCCTCATGCTGCTCCTGGGCTGCGCCGCCGTCGTCGTCTGCGTCCGGCTCCGGGTGCAGAAGAGGCACCCCCAGCCCGAGGCCTGCAGGAGTGAGACTGAGACCATGAACAACCTGGCCAACTGCCAGCGTGAGAAGGACATTTCCATAAGTGTCATCGGGGCCACCCAGATTAAAAACACCAACAAGAAAGTGGACTTTCACAGCGATAACTCGGATAAAAACGGCTACAAGGCCAGGTACCCGTCTGTGGATTACAATTTGGTGCACGAGCTCAAGAACGAGGACTCTGTCAAAGAGGAGCATGGCAAATGTGAAGCCAAGTGTGAAACGTACGATTCGGAGGCAGAAGAGAAAAGTGCAGGACAACTCAAGAGGTATCTCTCACATCTGAGCCTCGGGGGGCAGCTCGGCTCTGGATGGGGGTGTTGCGTGTCTCCTGGGTGGTGTTAAGCACCAGCCATCTGACCTCTGTTGTCTCTCTTTGCCTTCAATAGTGATACTTCTGAAAGAAAACGACCTGATTCAGTGTATTCCACTTCAAAGGACACAAAGTACCAGTCGGTGTATGTCATATCAGAAGAGAAAGATGAGTGCATCATAGCAACTGAGGTTAGTACACTGCCTGCCAGGGGGAGCAGCAGAGGTGGGTGGTGATTATCTCCCTTTAAAAAAAAAACACAACCCAACGACCTGTATGGCAAGTCAGACTGGGCAAAGTTTGAAGTAACCTCTGAAAAGAAAGCTTTCTAAAAAGAAAGTCCTGGTGGGTGATCCGGGCACACATCAGGGCAGATAAACTCCTTCCCATGGTGCCACAGGGGTTTGGACCTGTTGAAATCCACCCAGCTCGTGTTTGTCAGGCTGGGGATGTGGAAAAGACAAGCTCAGTGCTGTGGATATTATGGGTGTGATGGTTTTTGCAAGGGTACAATGAGAGGGTGGTTGTGGCCTCCTCACCTTCCCCTTTGGGTGCTGCTTCTCGCCCAGTTCTGACCCTCTGCATCCCACCAGATCTCTTCTTGCTTCCCCTGAGCCTTTCCTGATCTCTGCTGGTGTTTTCTCTCCCCAGGTGTAAACCAGAGGTGATGTGGCAAGGTGGTTGTTGAGAAGAATTCCCCAGGAGAGGTGCCCCAATGAATGCTGCTGAAAGAGGGATGGGAGATAGATTCCTTCACTGACTGCTGCTGAGAAACTAAATTCAGGCTTGAGCTGGTTCTCTACTGAAGTTAGCAAAGTGACTGCAAAATAAAGAAACCAGATGGACACCAGGCAAGGGTCTGTGTTCAAGGATTTACTGTTGCACTGCCTTTTATGAATTTTATCATTGCACTATGGTCAGTTGCTTTTCTATATATATTTAAATGAATGGACTTAATTACGACATAAGAAGCATGCACTGCCTGAAGTGTATATTTTGGATTCTTATGAGCCAGTCTTTTCTTGAATTAGAGACACAAACACTGCCTTTATTGTCTTTTTTGATACTAAAATGTGTTTTTACTAGGTGAGAAAAAGTGTGTTATTTTTTTGAATCTGTAAAAATATTTTCATGATAATTGTAAAGCTTGAGTATTTTGTGATGTTCATTTTTTTTATAATTTAAATTTTTTGGTAAATATGTACAAAGGCACTTCGGGTCTATGTGACTATATTTTTTTGTATATAAATGTATTTATGGAATATTGTGCAAATGTTATTTGAGGGTTTTTTTTTTTTTTTTTACCATTTTGTTAATGAAGAAATTCATTTTTAAAATATTTTTCCAAAATAAATATTATTAATGATAACCAGAGCACCACAGTTATTCCATCACTGATGATGAGCTGACTGAACCTTACAACCAACATCCAACAGGAGTCTTGTGGATTCCTGGATTTGGGGGGGGGGTAGGACCCAAACCTATCACAAAGACTGGGGAACAAGTTCTGTATGGACCAACCCTTCCCCCTGTCCCCTCTTAACCCTCTGAACTGTTGACCCCACAACTGTGCTCACTTTTAGCCCAAAGGCAAAAGTCTGCCAAAACCCTGAGTAATGTTTGCTCAGTCATCTTGGGCTGTGTGTATATAAACACATGGGGCATCCCTTCCCAGGGAAGAGCAATCCAAGTGTGCTCCATCCCACCCATCCCACCCCATCCCATCCCACCCCATCCCATCCCATCCCACCCCATCCCATCCCACCCCATCCCATCCCATCCCACCCCACCCCACCCCACCCCACCCCACCCCACCCCATCCCATCCCATCCCATCCCATCCCACCCCATCCCATCCCATCCCATCCCATCCCATCCCATCCCATCCCATCCCATCCCATCCCAACCTCATCCTGACTCAGCTTTTCCTTTCTCACAACCTCCAACACTTGCCTGAAGAAATTTTGGGATACCCAGGACATTCTGGTGAACATTCCCCAGCTCAGGGGCTTTGTGTGCACCCATGTCCCTCAGTGACACCTGGGGAGGGTGGCACTTCCCTCCCTGGGACAGGGTGACACTGACTTGGCTGGTGGCCACAGCTCTCCTGGCTGGGATACCTGTCTGAACTATCAGGTGAATATTTGGTTTCCACCCTGGCCCTGATGCCTGCTCCCTTCCTATTGGGGCAGGGTGTGACCCTGTCCCCTGGCTTGGCCCCAAAAACTCAGGCAATTTTCTCAATTAGCTCTCCTTCAAGTTGTGCTGCAGGTTAATTAGCACAGGCCACTCAAACCCAGGCAAAGTGTTCTTCCAGTTCAGGGCAATCTAGGAAATAATTTCCTTTTCTTTCCATTAAAGCTGGACTCCAATCAGCATGGGCCACCTACCAGAGTTTTGGGAAGCTGATGAAAAACTTCTGTTCCCACTCATCTCAGGGGAGAAGGATACTGTCCTGAACATAAAGAGTGGGATAGCAGAGATAAAGCCAAGCTGGTGGTCTATATCTGTAAAACCTATATATGATCCCTTTCTTTAATGTCCATAAGTAAATGAACCACTGGAGCTTTTGTGTGAGGTCAATGGAAAACCCACAATGACTGAGGGAGATTTCCTGCCTGTGAGACCTTCCTGCTATTCCAAACTTTAGACAACTCACTTTTGGTGAAACAATTCCACAGGCTCTTCATTTAGGCTGAAGTCTTTAGGTGGCCAAGAAGGCCAATGGCATCCTGGGCTAGCTCAGGAACAGCGTGGCCAGCAGGTCCAGGGAAGGGATTCTGCCCCTGTGCTCAGCCCTGGGGAGGCCACAGCTTGAGTCCTGTGTCCAGTTCTGGGCCCCTCAGCTCAGGAAGGAGATTGAGGTGCTGGAGCAGGTCCAGAGAAGAGCAAGGAGGCTGTGAAGGGATCCAGCACAAGTCCTGTGAGGAAGGGCTGAGGGAGCTGGGGGTGTTGAGGCTGGAGAAGAGGAGGCTCAGGGGAGACCTCATCACTCTCTACAACTCCCTGAAAGGAGGTTGGAGCCAGGGGGGGGGTTGGGCTCTTTTCCCAGGCAACTCTCAGCAAGACAAGAGGGCACAAGAGGTCTCAAGTTGTGCCAGGGGAGGTTTAGGTTGGACATTAGAAAGAATTTCTTTAGGGAGAGGGTGCTCAGGCATTGGAATGGGCTGCCCAGGGAAGGGGTGGATTCTCCATCCCTGGAGATATTTCAAAAGAGCCTGGATGTGGCACTCAGTGCCATGGGCTGGGAACTGCAGCGGGAGTGGATCAAGGGTTGGAGTTGGTGATCCCAGAGCTCCTTTCCAACCCAAATGATTCTGGGATTCTTTTCAGGTCTGGGAACCATGGGGGGAGTGGATCAAGGGTTGGAGCTGATGATCCCAGAGCTCCTTTCCAACCCAAATGATTCTGGGATTCTTTTCAGGGAAAGGTTTCATGAGGAGAGTGATGTGGGGCATTAAAAACCAGCTCGTCAGTGACAGTCTGAATGGCATCTTCAGTCTGAGGACAGGACATCACATCATGACAACCATAAGCACTCAGTGTATCACACTCAGTGAGGCATGGCAGGTGTTCAGAACAACATAACCTCACAGCCTGGACAAGCAGGTGAGCCTTGGTGGGTTTTATTGCTATCCCCATTGCTGATTTGCTCTTCAACCTTGGCCAGATCACTTTATTTCTCTCTGTTTCTCCTTCCTCTGAAGATTTTTGGAGCTGGTTTGTCTCTCGTTTGTCCAGTTGGTGACATGGTCCAAGCTGGGACCTCTGGAGAACCAGCACTAATGAACAGAACATCACTGAGTGTCAGGTTTTCAGTGCTACACCAAGTGCTGCTTTAACATGGCTTCAGGTGAAGGAAAAGCACACAGCTCTTTGCTTTTGTGAAGAGGCACAGCATCTGCATCCCCCTAAATTTCTATAACAATAAAACAGCTTCAGAAAGCCCAGTTTGCCCATTTTACCCAAAGTGCTGAGCTTGGTGAACAAGTAAAACATAGAGTGGGCAAAGAGGTGGAGATGATCTTGTCATTTGCTGAAGCACCTTGTAAAAAGCTGGCTGCACAGGGAAACCCAACATCTTCTTCCATGTCTGTCTTGAGCAGGGTTGGGGCTCTGTCACCTGCAGAATTCATTTTTTGTGCAAGGTTATGAAGTTCCCTGCACATCTACAGGGTCTCTGGGTGACCAGAGAAGGTTGAGGTGCACTTGAGGCCTCACCTGTAGTATCTGGGGGAAAAAAAAAATAAAATAAATGTTGGCTTGGGTTGGTAGAAGTGTTTTCTTGAGACATGGGGCAGCAAAGGAGCTTTGGCCCTGCCTCAGGACAG
This sequence comes from Heliangelus exortis, assembly GCF_036169615.1. Classification (NCBI taxonomy): domain Eukaryota; kingdom Metazoa; phylum Chordata; class Aves; order Apodiformes; family Trochilidae; genus Heliangelus; species Heliangelus exortis. Next base: position 2,970,639 of record NC_092424.1, on the reverse strand, counting down.
GAGCTCTGCTGCCAAAATGTGTCAGGAACCTCCCTGTCAACAACATCTCCCCAAAGCCTCCTTGTGCTAAAATGAGAGGTGAGCCTGCCCGGGGAGGTCTTTTAGCCAGGACAGCTGAGAATTCAGGGCTTGATCCAAAGCCTGTTGAGATCAGTGGAAAAGCTCCAAGGAGCTGCAGGGACTCAGGCACCCCCTGACACAGCACATCCCTGGGGAAGTGACATAGCCTGACACAGCCCCTGTCCCCATGGCCAAGGGATGCAGAAGCCCAAGCTGGGTCTGTCCCCAGGGTGACTTTTCCCCATGGGGCCACCCCAAATGTTGTGTCAGGTCCTTGGGAGCCTGGGGTCCATCCTCTGGCCATTGCCATCCCTTCATGTCCCCACCTCACCCTGCAACACCTCCTCCCCTTTGCCCTGCCCCAGCTTCATCCAGGGAGGATTCATCCAGGGAGGATTCATCCAGGGCACTGCTACAGGGAGGTTGTGGAGTCTCCTTCCCTGGGGTCACTCAAATCCCACCTGGATGTGTGACCTGCTATGGGTGACCCTGCTCTGGCAGGGCTTGATGATCTTTCAAGGTCCTTTCCAACCCCTCATTTTCCATGATTCCATGATCTCCTTCTATGCCAGGTCTCAGCAGGGTGGCTGGGGAGGACATCCATCCCTCTGCCTGCCAGGCTGTTCCTCTGCCAGGCAGCATTTGCAGGCTTGGAGAGGAGATTCCAGGAACTTGGAGGCATCAAAAGAGCAGGAGAAGTGAGCTGTGGGGAGGTGTTATCTGCCCTGTTTGTGGAAGGGGACTTTTTTCATGGCTTTTGAAAACTTTTGACAACACTCCTTAGGTTTAATTGCAAGACACGTGTCTATAAATTGCCTTAAACTGTTTTTTTTTTCTTTTTTTTTTTTTTTTTTTAATTTATTTTTTTTTACACAGCAGGGGAGGACAGTTTGGGTGTCAGGAAACTTGGGTGCTATTCCTGGCTCCACCACAGACCTGCTGTGTAACCTTGGGAGAGGAAGGATGCTCTTGTGGTCAAGGGATTCAGGAGGGCCCCCTTCTATTTCCAGTGCTCCCTCCAGACTTCCTGTCCAACCTTGGACCTGTCTCACTTAATCTTGCCAGGACCTGAGGAAAATGGGGGCCTCTTGGTTGTGCTGAGAGGGAGAAAAGTCATTTGTGCTTGTGAGAGGATACCCTGGTGGTGGGGAATGTTAAAATACAAGCAAGGCTGTTTCCTATCTCTGCACATCAGGTTGCTTGGCTGGGAGGTGGGGAGCTGATTTTCCAAAGTGCTTTCAGGTGCCTGCATGGAATCCAGACCCCAAACACAAGTGGAAACCCCATCATCTCAGTGCCAAACCCTGAGGATGCCATCCCCAGGGCCACAGCACCAGCAGCCTCTTCAAGCTGTGCAGCCAGCTCTCTGCTGTACCAGCCTCCCTTCCATTTTGCAGGTGGATTTCCAGGTTAAACTCATTTTGGGACTATGAGGAATAAGGAGGAAAGCTGCAGGAATGATGCAGGTGGGAGTTCTCCACTGAGAGGCCCCCGGGGAGCCTCCCAGCCTAACACCCAATCATAGAATCATAGAATCATAGAATCCTAGGGGTTGGAAGGGACCTCAAAACTCATCTAGTCCAACCCCCCCTGCCAGAGCAGGGCCCCCTAGAGTACATCCCCTAGGAACGTGTCCAGGAGGGTTTTGAATGTCTCCAGTGAAGGAGACTCCACAACCCCCCTAGGCAGCCTGTTCCAGGGCTCTGTCACCCTTACAGTAAAAAAATTTTTTCTGATATTCAACTTGAACCTCCTATGCTCCAATTTACACCCATTACCCCTTGTCCTATCACTGGTCACCACTGAGAAAAGCCTAACTCCATCTCCCTGACACTCACCCCTTACATATTTGAAAACATTGATGAGGTCACCCCTCAGTCTCCTTTTCTCCAAACTAAAGAGACCCAGCTCCCTCAGCCTTTCCTCATAAGGGAGATGTTCCACTCCCTTAATCATCTCAGTAGCTCTGCGCTGGACTCTTTCAAGCACTTCCCTGTCCTTCAGTTCCACAGAAAGTGACCTGAGAACTATTTCTAGGCCAAATCCCAAACTGAGAAGCAATCTCTCATGATGCCTGACATCACCTTGGGTCACTTCTCCATTCCCTTCCATCCTTGGGAGCCCCTTTTTTCACCTGGCTGTTGGACCCTGGCTCTCTGCCTGCATCTCCACAGTGTAAGCCAGAGAAATCAGAAACCCTGGCTGGAAAAGATTCCTGGAAGGCAGATTTCCAGATGAAACATGAAGATGAAAATGTGATGGCTGATCCTGCTTGTTGCAGTGAGGCAGAGGGGGTGACAGAACCAGTGCCACGTGGGCAGGACAGGGAGGTGAGGGAGCTGGGGCTGGAGGTCACAGCATCCTCATGGCAAGTTGGCTTTTTTCCTTAGGAAGAAACATCCCTTGGCTTTTTTTTTTTTTTTTTTTCCTGCTGCTGTGACTTTATATATGACCAGAATGTTTTTTTTTTTTCATGGTAAAATACTGTCCCAGCTGAATGTGGATGCAGCTCCATGGCAGAAGGGTTATATCCAGCAGTGCAGACACCTTCCTCTGTTATTTATCTAAACTGTAAAAGCAACTTTCTAACACTGTGTTCTCCAGAGCATGGCTGTGTGGCTGTAAAGATTTAGGTGTAATTTAAAAAAATCCTGGCTGTTCAGACAAGGTTCAAGCCCTTCTGGCTGTGTCACTGCCTGGATCTCCATGGGGGGATTTCCCAGGGTGCTGAAGGCTGAGCAGGAGGAAGGATCAGGATGGGGGTGTCCTGTATTTTTTTTTTTTTTTTTTTGTAACATGGAACTGGAATTCTGTGAGTTTCTGTGGGTAAGGAAAGAGCAGAGAGATAACAGAGCAAGGAGGACAAGTGCTGCAGATCCATCTCTGCCCCCAGCTCCCACCCCTGCCAGGATATTCATGAGGGATGCAGGTGATGATAATTTCTAATCAGGACTTTTAATTGGTGGAAAATTAGGGTTTTTCACAGCACTTCCAAGTCAGTATTTTTACAAAGGAGATTTTTAGTGCAGAGACTGTTTTTCAGCTGTGGTAAACTGCAATATGCCCTTGAAAAACTCTTCTGAGTTTTGCTTTCTTTATACAGGAAGGCAGCAAAGTGAGAGGTTCCCAGCAAACAGCAAAGCAGCTGAAAACTTCCTTTCTTTTTTTTCCTTTCCCTAAATACAATTGATCTGGGAATTTGATCTCATTAAAAAGTTGTCTATTTTACTTTTGATTTTGCTTTGGAATGTGAACATCCTTAAAGAGAAGTTTTCCCCCTCTACCCCATTTTCTGGCCCTAAGCAGCATTTTAGTAGCCTGGGGAAGACTGAATTTCACACCAAAACTGCAGGATTTGGCTGTTTGCCTTTTGAGGGTAACCTGCAGGGGGAAAAAGTGGTAACTTCAAGAACAACTGATTACACGAGGCACAAAACATGATGAGATGTGAACTCCTGGCATAACAGGCTGATACTTCACCAGTAATACAAATACATTAAGCCTCTTCAGAACATTTTCAACAGGCAGAGAGTCAAAATAGTTCATCTACATTAAAAATAAAAACTGTTTGGAGGAGAATCAGGCCTCCAACACTTGGATTCAAGCTCCTCACCCAACATCATTTGGCTTTAACTTGTGTGCTTCCTTTCTCCAGGCTTTAGGAGATTTCCCTTTATGGGTGTATCACAAAGACCACCTGTCTGACACATGTAATCCCCCTGCCCCAGCCTGCTTTTACCTTGGTTTGAATCAAAGGACCTGTGGAATTCTCCCTTGCCCTGCACTGGTGATGGTTTGGCACAGCTGCTGCTGTGGGAGCCTTTGGAAAAGTCAGATGCTCTGCTCAGAGCCAGGGGGATTGTTCCCACTGCTTGGAAAACCTCGTGGTAAACACTAATATATTAGCTTAAAGTAATATGCAACATAAAAGAAGTGAGAATGTGGTTCTTAGGGACATGGTTTAGTGATGGACTTGGCAAGAGCCTAAGGTGGGATGACTGTGTATTGAGCTTGTCATGGACTGGATCTTAATTTCCTTTCCTTTTTCCTTTCCTTTTTTCCTTTCTTTTTTCCTTTCTTTTCCTTTTCCCTTTCCTTTTTCCTTTCCTTTCCCTTTCCTTTTTCTTTTCATTTTCCTTTCCTTTTTCCTTTCCTTTTCCCTTTCCTTTCCCTTTCCTTTTTCTTTTCTTTTTCCTTTCCTTTTTCCTTTCCTTTTTCCTTTCCTTTTCCTTTCCTTTTCCTTTCCTTTTTCCTTTCCTTTTCCTTTCCTTTTCCTTTCCTTTTTCCTTTCCTTTTCCTTTCCTTTTTCCTTTCCTTTTCCTTTCCTTTTTCTTTTCATTTTCCTTTCCTTTTTCCTTTCCTTTTCCCTTTCCTTTCCCTTTCCTTTTTCTTTTCATTTTCCTTTCCTTTTCCCTTTCCTTTCCTTTCCTTTCCTTTCCTTTCCTTTCCTTTCCTTTCCTTTCCTTTCCTTTCCTTTCCTTTCCTTTCCTTTCCTTTCCTTTCCTTTCCTTTCCTTTCCTTCCCTTCCCTTCCCTTCCCTTCCCTTCCCTTCCCTTCCCTTCCCTTCCCTTCCCTTCCCTTCCCTTCCCTTCCCTTCCCTTCCCTTCCCTTCCCTTCCCTTCCCTTCCCTTCCCTTCCCTTCCCTTCCCTTCCCTTCCCTTCCCTTCCCTTCCCTTCCCTTCCCTTCCCTTCCCTTCCCTTCCCTTCCCTTCCCTTCCCTTCCCTTTCCTTCTCTCTTTTTTCTCTCTCTATCAGTTAAAGAAAGGAACACTGATGTTAAGTTCTCCTCACTGACTTCAGGAAGTGTTATCTGGGCTGGCAGTTGTGAGCACACAAGCTCAGCAACCTATCTGCCTTATCTAATTACCAGACTATAAAGTTCTGCTGACATTTCCTTTTGATAAACACAATTCACTGCTTGCTTTTTCTATCTGTGTGACAGAAACAATGCTCTCCAGCATCCAACCCTCTGCATGCTTTTTACCAGAAGAACATTATAAACCCCAAAGAGCAGCAGAGATGTTGCCACAGCTTCAGCAATCCTAAATGAAAACAGTGGCTTTCAAATGAAAAACATTATCTAATGGTGGGAGGAAACCACTACAAATGTTTAAACCACTCAGTGTTTAAGCTGTGAATAAGCATGAAACAGATTTGACACATTTATTAAGCAAAAAGAGAGAGCTGGAAGAAGTAAAAGAAACCAGAGCAGCAATCTTACAGGTATGACTGCACTTCCTCACTGTGTTTCACTGTGTGCACAACTACAGATTCATCAAATCCCACAGCAATTAAGGTTGGAAAAGACCCTGAAGGTCCTCAAAGCCAACCAGAAACCTGACACTGCCAAGTCCATCACTAAATCATGTCCCTGAGAACCACATTCTTACTTCTTTGATGTTGTATGTTACTTTAAATCAATATATCAGTGTCTACCCCAAGATTTTCAAGCCAGGATTGCCAGAGCCAGCTGGGCTTTCAGAGGGTTTGGGATGGTGCTGGACAGCAGGACTTCCCAGCATCCCAGGTTTGGCTGGGATGTTGGATATTAAGGAAAGGTTCCTGTACACAGTGCTTGTCTCTGCTCTCCTCTGGGTCCTTCTGCTCTGCAAGAAGAGCTTTGGATGCCTCTGGATGAAGGGAAAGGAGCAAAAGGCATCTGTGGGATGTTGTAGCAAGAGGTGAGGCAGGGAATTGTTTTGCCTGGAATCCTGCTCCTCTAGACAGAAGCTGGAAAAAAAGGGGCTGAGAGAGGGGAAGAGGGGTGAGGAAGCTACTTGCAAGCTCTTTGGGGGACTTGGATGTGAGCAGGGAAATGGAGAAGGGTCCCCAGTAGATGCCAAAACTGTCACAGAAATCTTACTCCACCTGCACTACTAAAATCCCAGCGTGTAAACTGAGTTCCCACTTCTCCCAGTGAGGATTTGGCACAGGGGAGCCGTGGCAGCTGTGAATTATTTGCCACCTGTATGTACCCTGCAGTCACTCTGTGTCCCCTCCCCTGTGACAATTAACCAGGGCAGAGCAAAGATTAGAGGCTGCACAAGCAGCCAGCAAAAGACCTGGGATGTTCAAGGCTTTTTAAACCCCCATTTAGAAGCAAAAAAGACCCCACCAGTCAGAAAGCAAAGCTGTGATACCACCCTGGGGTAAGCACATTGCACATCAAACATAGCTACCAAGTTCTGGGGACGTTCCAAAGAGCACTTTGCTACCAGATAGGAAAGATACCCATTTCTGTCAGAAATGCTAAAGGAAGTGTTAATGACTGGAATAAATAACAGGTGCTGGGAGCAGCTGTTACTGATTAATGACTTGTCTTTTTTTTTTTTTTTTTTTTTTTAAATAGATTTTCTGTTGAGGGAATCAGAAGTTTTCAGTGCTGCTCCATTGTCAGACATTTAAGGAATGTCTTTTTCCTTTTTCTAATAAAGTGCTCCCTCATTATTTCTAAGGCAAACCAGATTCAAGAATCAAGCTAAGTTAATATTTGAGTTTCAGGCCATCAGCAGTTGAGGAAAATCCAAACTAGAATGCTTCCCAACTGCATAAATGATGTTCTGCCCATTTCTGTCTCATGTTATCTCAGGGCTTTTTGTGGTTTTTTTTTTTTTTTTTCCTTTTCCTCTCCCTCTTGCTGCTTACCTGAGGTATCTGGAGAGGCTGGTTCCAGTCCCATGTATGTTTTGCCCTGAAGTTGTCTTTATATAAGCAGAAGAGGGATGACAAGATTGCATGTTCCAGGGAAGGCTGGCACTGTTGCCATTTTTCAATGATGAAGTAATTTAAAAGTCATTGAGGACAGTTCAGTGAAAACATCTGCTGTGTGCCTCGGGGCCATCAGAGAAGCAAACAAAATAGTGTGATGGAAAACAATATGGAAAATGCAGTAATAATCACAAGTATTTTTTATTTAATTATTTAGTTTGTCCATGCATCAAGAAACCACTTCAGAAACAATGGCAAGTACCAGAGTATCTCATTTTTCAGCACAAAAAAATGAAGGCAGAGGCACTGCTATTCTGCCCCTTTGAAGTCAATGGCAGTGCTGGTACTGAGTCAGCTGGAGCTGGGATTTCTTCTGGAAATCTAGGTCACCCAAGACCACCTTTCCAGTAGTTCTGGGCTCCATCTCCCTGCACCCTAAAAGGGACAGAAAGCCCCAGTCACTGCCCACCTCCACATTTTCAACCAGGTGGGCCCAAAACTGAAGGCCCTGCAGAGATTGGCAGTGGAGGTGCTGAGGCACATGGAGAGGTTTCCATGGCATGACAAAATTCTAGGATTTTCTTATTAAAGGGTGGCTCAAACTGAAAGATGCTGCTACAGGGAGCAGCAGATTGGTTTCTCCTACTTGCTTGCTGGAAAAGGCCAAAAGAAGAGGACGTGGAACTACAACCTGGAGCTCACCAGTGGAATTCAGTGAGTGATTAATTCTGAGGTCATTTCAAGAGCTGAGCACGCTTTAGGAAAGCATTGGTGTTCATATCAGCAGTGAGGATCTCTACAGCTACATGAGAGATGATAAATAACAGAATAGAAACCTTAATATGCTGAAGTAAAACATTACCAGACGTGGGACTTAGCATGGGTTATGTTATAAGGCCAGTTGCTGTTCTTACTATTAATTAAAAATCTCTCCCTCTTTCTTCTAAAGTGGTTATTTAAAACCATCACCAAAGACAAGAGGCAGTATTTAACACCCCCCCTGCTCCTTTCTGTTTCAGAGACACTTGAAGTGAAGAGTTGAGATTTCCTTCCCTGCTCTCTCTGAGTTTTCAGAAACTCTGAGTTGTCTCCGTCCGATCTTGGTGTTTCGTTGATTTGAAGATAATGTTAAAAAGAATTCTATCATGCTCTGACTTCTGTGTAGTGAGCTCCTCAGCTCTCTTAGCTCCTGGAAGGGGAAGAAGCTGACTTTGCAAAGGAGCCACAACTGGGGAAGAACCCCCCCATATTCAGTAGAACCCCAGCTACCTCTGGCAGTTTTCAGCAGAAAAGCAAAATGCAAATCTGATGGGAAGAGGAGATGGTTATGGTTAAGCAGAAGGTAATTTTCCTCACTGCCATGAGTGACAGAGGCCAAAATCTTCTGGTTTATCAGAAATCAGCCCCCTGGTCTGCAATGGGCAGAGCCATGGCTGTGGTCCCAAGCAGCAGTCTCAGTATTTCTCATCTCTGATCATGTTCAAGACTTTTTTTTTCAGCTGACATGACCAAATCAAAAAGCATCTCTACCCCTTAGGTTTGGTTGTTCTGAGCAAGCCACTGCAGAGCAGTTCCAAGAAAAAACATCCTGGGCTCAAGCAGTTTCTGAGAACGTGAACTCCCAGTTCCTTTGCATGCTAATCATGACCATCCCTGACTCGTTTAAAGATCCTGAAGAATTATTCCCTCTGCCCAAAGAAATCCATTCCAGAGTTTTCAGCATCCCTCTCTGACAACCAGGATTTCAAATCCCTTTATCTGGAGACAAGCAGAAAGAGTGTGCTTGTGGTGAATAATTTGAGCTGATATTCTTGCCAGCTGTTAAGGGACACATGCAAAAAAAAAAAAAAAAGAAGAAGAAAAAAAAAGAAAAAAAAGAAAAGTCAGTGACATCTGGTCAGCACTGATATTTCCTAACAGAAGTATTTGTTTCAGGGTGGGGAATGGGTGGTGGGGGTGAAGGGAAACACCATCCCCATGCACCCCTTTGCCCCCTTTTGAAAAGTGAAAGTGATAACATTGACCACAGCAACTGGAACAGAAAGTGCAGCTCCCATCCCGGGGAAGCAGGGACATTACACCAGCCCATATTACACAATGCTTGAGCAGTTGCTTTCACATGCTAAGCTTTCAACTTTAACTTTTTTTTTTTTTTTTTTTCCCCTTAAGCTACACAATGGATTTTTTTGCTGAGTTGGAAAATATCAGGAGACAGGCAGAAAGCTTTCCTTTTGTTTCTTCATCCTGCCGAGCACCTCATCAGAAAGATTTTTTCCCTTCTGTTCTGTTTTGCTTTCCCAACTTCCTTTCCCCTTTTCACCCTCCCCCACTTTTTTTTTTCTTTTTTTTTTTTTTTTTTTTTTCCAAATAAATGACTAATTAACAGCACAACTCCTTTCCACTAGATTGTAAAACCACCTCCTTTGACTTCGTGAAGGTGATAACACTGCATCCTGGTTTCTTCTTGGGAAATACCTTTTAAGTGCTTTGTTTCAAGCCCTGATTTTCCTGGGCCTCAGACTGGAGGCCAAGTTGACTTCAGTTCAAGAGTAACTCAGCTCTCTCCTTCTCTTTTTTTGGGCTTTTTCACGGAAGTGGACCCAGCTCAAGGCAGTAGATAATAGAAATCCCAGAATGGAAACGCATAAAAAAAAAAAAAAAAGTTGTTTCCTGGGGTCAACAAAGGACAGGAAAAGAGCCAACAATTACTTAAATAAACAGTATTCAGAGAAACACACAAAAAAACCCACCCCAAAACATGCCTGTACAAACTGAGCTGAGAAGCAATGGTTTAAAGCAACCCAGTGCTCATTCTCTTGAAGTTCAACACTGTTAGGAAAAAAAAAAAAAAAAGTCAAAATTAAAAAATCTGGAGGGGTCTTACTCTCAGCAAAAGCATCTTAGTTAATGACTGGCTGAAAATTAATGATTTTTTGCTGCACTTCAAACCAGCAGCTCCTCCTGACTTCTTCCAGAAGAATCCCTACACCTCAGCTACCACTGGGACTGGTAATAGAATAGGACTAAAATAATTGTGAGGTTTGTACCATAGAGGAAACATAGCAGGAAAGAGAGAAAGAAGAGAGCTGAATGATGTCTTTAGGCTGCAAGAACAGATGCAACACAGGGAGTTCAGTATTTGCTGACTAATGGTTCCCACTTGCTGGCAACGTGGCAAAAATCAACCCTATGAGCAATCACTTGAGGCATTTTGGGGCTTCTCAGAGAAACCATTGGGCAACTGCAGGGTGAACTTCCTCTCCTGGGAGAAAAGGTTTTGCTTTCACATCCAGAATGCCCAAGGAAAAACCCAGGCTCTACCATAAGCAGATGATCTGTGAATTCAAAACATGGGAAGCCATTCCCTCCCCAGCACTGGCTCAGTTGGCAGAAGAAGTTTTCCCTCTGAGGGCTTCCTGGCTGGGAAAATGGGATGTTGTTCTGCAGACATCAGTCTGAAGGCAGGAGATGGGACAAAGTTGTGACAACAGGACTGGTCCTTCTGTCCCTGTGTATCTGAGGACATCTGAGGACATTTATTTCTTTCCTTCATTTCTTTAGGTTGTGCTTCCTACATCTCCCTCTGTGCTTTGGTGTTAAACCTGGTGGGTGAGGTGCTCTGAGAAAATCCACCTGATATGACAAACCTTGAGTCCCCATTAAAGGAAGGAGCCTGAACTCTCCTGAACAGCTACTTCCAGAAAGATAAAACCCATCAGAATCCCTATCAGGATCAGCTGAGCCACTCAATTCTATCTAATCCTCTTCTTCCTAATTGTAATCTCTTCTTGGAAACCTGAGTTCAGCTGGGTAAGACATTTAAGGTCAAGTGAGAGGAGTTATACTTGTGCTTCCAGTTTTGCTACAAAGCCATTTTTTACCTTGTGAAGCCTCATGGGTGAAATTGTTGCAGAAGAGCAGTAAAAACCCCATGTCCTTAGCATGTAAGTCTGCAAAACAAGATTTCACTGCTTTGGTCTGGCTGTCTGTGCTCTAGGGGGAAAACCCAATGCACCCTGAATCAATCCCCAAAGGTCCAACAAAAAGTCCCCCTTGACCCACGTGTTTGGAATGGCCTCTTTTGTGTAAAATTTATTTCTTAAAAACAATCAAATAAAGAAATAAAGCAATAAAGCTAGTGAGAATAGTTATTAGGGAGAGAAAAAAAATATATATCTGTATTTATCTGCATTGAAATCTCTGTCTCCAGATATTCACAAATACAGAGTCCCCATCACATTCTCCTTCTGCTGACTGCTCAGAGCTACTTTTTGGTTATTCAGTGTTTGTTATTCAAGGCTCCCCTGTCTTGCATTTTTTGGGGGAGAAGGTTGCTCTCACAGTTAGGAAAGGGATCTGGCACTCCTGGATCTCACACTGCCCAGGAACCAGGAGAAGATTTTGGGTGAGCTGCTTTGCTCCAACATCCCTGCCTCCAAAAAGGGAATTTCCACACTTTTACTTGTGGAGTTGTTGTGGATGCATCCCCTCAACAGATGCATCCCTTTGCCCCCAAAACAAAGTAGAAATAAAAATGGGATCATTTCTATCAGGAACCAAGTGGCAACCTCAGGGAGACCCCAGGACTCCAGGTACAGCATCATCAGATGCTTGGGATGAGCAGCATTGGATAAGGAGGGGAGAATAAGTGAGTGGCAGTGAAAGCCCTTTGGATTATGAATCTTTGAGGACTTTTTATTGAAATGGTTGGTCTTGTGTGATTGAATTTCAGTGTTATTGTCCCTGGAGCAGTGTTTTTTATAGAGTGTCACGGGTCAACTCGACGTGAGAGCTGAGTGAGCAGAAGACCTGAAGGACAAGAAACATTTCTGCAGGTTTCATCATCTGTAGTGATGAAAAGGAAGAGAGTCACATCAGGGAAGTTGCTCAGAACTTAATTTAACTTTTTTTTAATTTAACATCCTGGAAGGTGTGCTAACAACTAACCAAACACTAAGCTTATTTCCAGGATTCATTCCACTCCAGCACCCTGAGCTGCAAGTGAAGGATCAGGTACCCACACCCACTAAAGACATAGGGTGGGAGTGAAATGCCCACTCTGTAGGTGGTTTCTTCCTCAGCCTCTTCCACAACCTTATTCAAGAGCTAAACAAGACTGAGGCACCAAGAAATGAATCCAGAAACCCAGTTCCCCATTGCTGGGCAGGAACATCCTTCAGCTTCTGGGCTTTGAATCTCCAAGTTCCTTCACATTCCCCCTGTTGCCATAAGAGCTTTGCCATCCAAACTCTTGTCTCCAGCCAAGCTCATTGAATTTTGTAAACTCTTATGCTCTGCCTGAGCACCCTGATGGGGCTGAGGTTTTGGTGTGTTTGGATCATGCTTAATGCACCCCAAAAACGTGGAGGTCCTTACGAAGGACCTCCCTCACGTGAGGGCACAAAGGTGGGCAAAAAAAAATAAGTGAGTGTGGAAGAAATGTGAGGTTTGCAGTCATAGCTGTTTGCTGGTCACTGGTAGGAGAAAAGAGATGGGAATGATCCTCTCATCTGGGGAGTTAGGAGGATTTCTAGGGGAGGGAGGTTGAAGCTGATGACAGTCATGGAAGCAGTGCCTTGCTCCCAGTCTCTGGTGGTTGAGCTGATGGGCAAAATCAAGGTTAAAGAGTGAGAAAACAAACCCTACTTTGATGGAAGTAAAGCCTGGCCTATCCAAAGCAGATGCAGAAAGAAACTCAAGATGATTTCGGTGAAGTTCAGGTGGCAGCTTCTGAAGAATGAGAATGTGCTGAAAATGAGCCTGCTGGGAACAGTTTGCCAGTAATCTGTGATGATGCTGTTGCAGTGGAAGCTCAGGAAAGAAGAAAGAGCTTTGCATGAGGAGCAAATTAGTCCTGACCTTGCAGAACCTCCCAAGCAACTGAGGATTAACACTTCCAGAGGCTATTTTGGGTCACAGAGGGTCTGCGACTGCGAGATATTTCCCATTTTTCTCTTCCTCTTTCCCTCTTGATGCTTTTCTGCTCCCCAAGCCCTGGCAGTGAGCTCAGCATCAGCAGGTGAGATCAAAGCCCCCAGGCAGGGGCAGCCCCACACTGTGCTCCCTGGCCACCCTTTTTTTATTAGGCAAAAGCCCCAGGACTTCTGCAAACCCATGGCACATCCCCAGTGCTGGGACTCTCATCTTTCCCATCAAACAAACCAAACCAAAAATGTTTGTGAGGAAAGAAGAGAGTGTTTTACAGGAGGTGGCTGGGGTCAGGGCACGTGTGTGCCTGGGCTGGGTGGCAGTGGGCAGTGTGTGCACTTACAATTAGTTGAATTTCACTGTGTTGGAGATGGGAGCTGACAGAAAACCTCCCTGCAGCCAAGCTCATGCTGAGAGCCAGGGCGGAAAAGGATTTTCACTGAAAGGCTTTGAAGGCTTTAAATATGGAGGCAGGGAATTCATGCACTGTTTACCTTTGCCTCTGCCTTTCATTTTGGTTTTAATGAACTAGGTGGTCTCATGTAATTCCCAATTACTGCAGAACTCCAATCCCCTAAATCCCAGAGTTTGCGAGCTATAAATATTCCCTGGGGCTCACCCAAATCCTGAGGAGGTGGCAGTGGTGCAGGATTTAGCCAGAAACAGCTCAAACCAGGTATATCCTCACTGATTTATCTGTTGCAGGGGCATAGCAGCTTCTGAGCAAGCCTGTGCTGGTGGCTTCGCTGGGGTTATGAATTAAATGGACCCAGAGGTCTGAGATTTCTGTGGAGATTTCTCTGTTTCCAACTGAAACAGCATTTTTCCATTTGCAGCCTATTTATTCCAGAGCTGAATTAATCTCTGAACACACCAAATGACTCAGAGACCTCACAGGTACAATTCACCTCTGGATGATGTTTCTACCTGCCCCTGAATATTTTGTTCTGGTTTGTATTCCAAGAGATGAGGACTCTCATATAACATGTTTATGTTTTACTTTACCAACTGATGCTCCAGGACTCCTCTCCCATCTGTGGATCACTGACATCCCACAGCAAACTGGAGATGTGCTCACCCACCAACTCTCCATCCCAGCTCTGCCCTTTCTCTTCCTTGCCCGTGGCAGGACATCCACCCCAGCTCTTTATTCATGGCAGCAAAATTCCCTTTGCACCTTCCCCACTGGAAAACCTCTGTGTTAAGTGAGCTTAACTTGGATTAAAGAGAGGAAAAATCCCTGGGAGCTCATGACCCCAACCAAAGCCCAGCTCAGTTGTCACAACATCCATCTCTCACCTCTGGTCCTCTAAATGTTTGCTCTTCATCCTCCTCCCCAAGGACTGGCTCAGGCTGAGGTGGGACCAGTGCCTTCTAGGTAGCTCATTCCCTCCTCTTACAGCCTCCCAAATAATTTCAGGTAGCAGGAAGGCAACAACTCCTTTTTAGATTTTGGAGACAGGCTGATTATTCCCACTCTCCAGACAAGGGAATTCAGTGTGCAGAGAGAGCTTTGCTAGCACAGTGTTCATCAGTGTCCAGCTGCTAAAACTTTTCAGGCACTTTCTTTCCTTTACAGTAAGATGGGGCATCACCAATGAAAACTGAAAATGAAAACTGAAAAAGAAAACTGAGAAATTCTTCCTTCCATGCAGACACACCACTTGCTTCTCTCCAGCTCTAGAGAAGTGTAGCAGAGGACACGAGCTGGGGAGGACCAGGACCAACCTTCCACAGTGATTTCCTCTAATCGTGGGCTGTCTGATGATGGAAAGGGAAATGTGGGAGCTCAGAAGGGCACCAAATGAGAAATCATTGTGTTTTTTTCTTGCCCCTGCTTCCAGAAATGAGATGGTGCTTTCCCTAGTGCCCAGGGTACCAGTGGTGCCTGATGTGGCTGCTGAAAAGAACGTTTGTCTACACGTGAAAGAGGAGCATGTATGGCAAAGACTTAGTTTCATAAAGTCAGACTTGCAAAACTTCCTCTTAATCTTCTCAGCCTTCTTTTTGTCCTTCTCCCCATCCCATGCACATATATCTCAGAGCTGCAACAGAACAGTGTTGGAAGCAGCTCATTCCCTTGTTAGGAAATCCACTTGCACCACGTGTCCTTCTACCTGGAGAGAGCCCGGCACCCTCCTACATCTCTGTGTATCCCTAAAAGGGGAAAGAAATAATCACAAAGTGGATTTCCTGCTTTGCAAGGCTTTGTTTCACAGCTTTGCCAGCAGTTCTGACCCCCTTCACTGCTTTCCCTCCTGTCTGCAGTGCCAGGCACAGATTTACCTGGTAGGAAACATCACTGGGCAGCACCATCTGGGCAGATTTTGGAGAACCTGTTGGTGTCTCAGTCAGTCAGAGCATCCTGGCATCTCTGATGTCCCATGGCAAAATCACTGTTCCCAGGAGGTGTTTGGGGGAGACAAGGTGACTTTGGCTTAAAGTGTAATTGAAAGTCCTCTTCATAATATCCTCTTCATAAAACATGATCTCCTCACAAGAGGGGGGGTATCAGCTGCTCAGAGAAACACTGATAAAATTCATGATTAAAACTCTCCTCTCCAGGGCACCAGTTTTTATTAACCTCTTGAAGTTGATTTTTTTATTTCTGCCTTTATTCTTTTAACATCTTAGACTCAGCTCCCTTTGCCAGGTTCCTCCTCACACGAACTTGTTTCATGAAACACTGAAATTCTCTGACAATTTGATGCAAGTCCTGCACATGGGTGAGCCCAGATGTCATCCCATCCCCACAAGTGGAAGTTGGACTTACACCTCCTTGTTTTATGGAACCATAGACCCTCAATCCCTGGGCCTGGTGGCCTGATGGGTCCTTTCAGAGTCCTGAGCTTCAGACCCTCTCCCATGGGGCCACCACCAAACAATTGCCTCCACTGCCAGCCTGGGGCTTTACAACCCCACAACCCCCCCAGCAAATCTCTGTTCACAAGAGGTTTTTACCACTTCAGAGGACTCCCCTTTGCCCCCAAGGCTTTTGTTGGTTCAAAGAGCAGATGTGGTGCAGTGCCAGATCCCCCCTGTGTCCCCCAGCACTCACCTGGAGGGAGCAGCTGAACAAGAGGAGGTGGTTCAGCCCTACTGCTTTTTCCATTCTTCAGCCTTTTAGCTGAGCTGGCCTCAAAAAAAAAAAGTACCAATTACTGCCACTTGTAGCAATGGCCTTGATGATGGGGAGAGCTGTCAGCTGGGAAGTGGACTGACACAACCAGTTCATTTCACATAGGTCAGCAAACAGCCATCAGATTAAAATGATTTTTGTTCACTATCGACCTGGGCTCGATTGGAACCAGTGACCCGGAGATGAAAGGCTCAGAAAAAAGGTTTTTTTTTTTTTATTTTATGTATGGTCACACATCACTTCTGTCTCCACCTCGCTCATTTTCTTGTCCGAAACTCTTTCTTTCCTTTCCCTTTTTATTTTCTTTCTCTTTTCTCCACCCTAAAAATTATAAATCCATCTTCTACTCTTTTAATTGCAATGCACCATATGGGGATCTGTTGAGGTTTTGTTAAGGCTTCAGTAATCTATTAGTCATTCCCTCCTTTGTGTTACAAAAGATCTACCCTTCAAGGGGCAAGTATTGATCTCAGCATTTCTGCAGCCTGTTTGGACTTTGGAGGGCACTTTGTGAAGTAAAGCAAAGCCTGGTTGGAAACCAACAATATAGGAAAATAGCATTAATGGTACCAGGAATGATCTTAGAGAGACTTCAAGGTGCAAACTACACCAGGAAAAGTTAAATAAATAGAGAAGGAGATAGACTGGTAGCCCAGATCTGCTTCTTTTGAGGAATAAAGTCATGTTCTCTTGGGTCTGAAATATCTCCATCCATTTTTAAACAATAACAACTCTTTAAATCACATCCTCCTCCTTTCTTTTTTTCCCCTTAGCCTCTTCCTACAACACATAAATGAAGCTTCTAACCTTTTTTCAGGGTTTTGTTAGAAAAAAGGACACATAGTTGGAAATAAATACACTCAACAAGTTTTTTTAGTGCTAAAAATATTGGTCTAGACCTGCTCCATGTGCTCTTTGTTTAAGAGAGCTTCCCTCTCATCTCTGCTTGTGTTTAAGTCCCCTGTAATAACAGGGGGCCCAAAATTCTCCTGAATTAGGATCTTTGTTCCTTATGAATTTCACAAGGTGCTCCACCTAAAAGAAATCCTTGCTTCTTTCTAACACATGAATAGACCAAACAAACACCACTGAAACGGGACTGGAGGAAAATTTTAGAGCTTCTAAAAACAATACCAATAAATGTGTGGGACTCTGTAATGGGTTCTCCTTACCATGATCATGATATTAACACCCATTTTTTTTTTAAGGATGGGAAAAAAAATCTACATAAAAGTGCTACACTCTTTCTTCTCCCATATGAATAGTGTAAATATGGTAGCCCACTACTTAAATCAATGTAATTTTCAGGCATTCAGAACAAGGCATTTTCCTAGGACCAGATTCCCCTGTAAAATTCATTATCTGTGATAAACCATTCATTTTGATTAAACCTGTAATCCTTCCCCTAAAACACTGCTTATTATCATCCTTGCTACAGTTGAGCAGCAGCATCATCCTCACCACCATCATTACCATATGAATCACTAATAATAACTGATTTTGTTGGGATAATTGCTTCTTTGTCATGTCTGCTGTTGCATTCCCAGCACATGGGTGATGGTTGAAGACCAGGAATGGGCAGTGGTTAATTCCTCCAGATGCTTGCATTTAACCCACAGCAGTCTGCAGGCATCAGCCCTTACTCTGAACCTTCTGCCACTGACAAGCTGGAGCTGCCTGGAGTTGGTTTTTGGGAGGGAAAATTTTTTGGGAAGGAGGGAGATCTTTTTTGAGAGTCAGCCTTCTTCATTTAGGTGGTTATATTGAAAACCACAGAAAAATAATCCTGAAAGGACCTTTCCAAGTCATCAAACTATGCCAAGGCAGGATCAGCTCTACCTGTGTGATGTATCACAGACTCATGGACTGGTTTGGGTTGGAAGGGACACTCAAGATCATTTAGTTCCAAAACCCCTGCATGGGCAGGGACACCTCCCACTAGACCAGGATGCTCCAAGCCCCATCCAACCTGACCTTGAATAATTCCAGGGATGGGGCAGCCACAACCTCCCTGGGCAACCTGTGCCAGTGTTCCACCACGGCCACACTGAAGGATTTCTTCTTGATGTCTCATGTAAGCCTAGAATCTTCCAGCTTGAAACCATTGTTCAGCCTTTTCTCACCTTCTTTTGGCTTCCTAAAACTCCTGCACATCTGCAACATCTGCACTGTTGCTTCAACACTGATACTCAAATCTGCACAGGGAATGGTGAGTGATGAACTGTCATACACTGACAGTACCTGCTCTAAGCCAATACATGTTTATAGCATGAAAGTTATAATATTACATATATTTATTAAATGAGAGGTTAATTTTTATGTTTATACAAACCAAATTAATATAGCAGTAGCATCATTCATTAAAAGCATGCAGCAACTGCAGCCTGGCACAGCCCTGGCATGGGGCTGGCACCTCTGGCTTTACCAGTTGTTTTTCTCTGGAAAAAAGCTGTTTTGTCCTTGAAAAACTGCTAAGCTACATCACGTTGCCTCTTTCCCTGGAGAATTCACTGCCAGCATCAGAAGGGAGTGAGCCCTGCATTTGTCTCACTATCCTGCTGGAAAAAGGATGGTTTCTGATCAATTGCCCAGCAATCTTTTTTGCTCCTGTGCACACAGAGGATAAATTACTGTAGGGTGGGCTCACTGAGTGATACTCTGCTACTTTTGTCAGGTAGCTGGATCCAAGGAAGCTCCAAAGTAGAAGCTGTGGCTAGAGGGATGCTGAGAGCCTTTGCTAAGAAGTCCTGCTGAGAGATGAAGGAGAAACCATCTTGGGTCCATGCAGCACTGCTGCAGCTTCACGGTTGTTAGAACAAAGTTTTCTTGCTTTGGGCTCGGGTGGAAAGAGTTTGTGCTTGCCTGGAGTGTGGGCAGAGTGAGCTCTTGTCAGCCTACAAAGCTTTTTGCAGCCAAACCCTAAGACAGTGAGGCAGAGTCTAGGTATTTCTTTAATATGTTCTGATTCATTTGAAAAACTCTGTCCCCTGGAGCTTTTCTGAACTAATGTCTAAGCAGTTGGTTCCCAGCCTGTGGGCAGGACACCAGCAGGCATCCAAGGAGCTGTTTTAGGGAGCATTCAGCTAAAAGGTGAACGTTTAAGTCACCTTGTGACTGTCAGAAATGTGAGTGGTTGCCACCAGTCTCTGATCCAGCAAGCCTGATGACTCCCACGCTGAGAAAACCTCCAGACTCTGTATCACTCCTTCTCCAACCAGTAGCTGGTTTGCAAGACCACAAAATCTGGTATTGTTCAACAAAGTCCTGGTGCCTAAATAGAATGGCTCAAAAAATAGCATTTCTGTAATGCTACAGAAATATGAACAACAACAGCAGCAGAGGCAGTGCACAACACAGCTAATGATAGAGTACTTAAAGCTTGGGAAAGTGTTTATTGCTGGATGTTGTGCAATTCCCTGCAAACATTACACATATCAACAAAGTCTCTTTATTATTGTGTTTAGTTCCTTTGCTGGCTTATTTTTAGGCACATCTTCTGCCTGCAAGCTATTTCTGGGTAAACCAGGGATTGCATGGTATGTGGACCAAAGCAAACTGGGGGAGTGCTGGTAAATGGAAATGGCAGTTTTGCTCAGCTTGCCTGACTCATGGGAAAGGAAGTTCACTGTTTCTGGATGCAGAATTAGCATATAAAACGAGGCAATAATAATATTAATAATAACAACATTAACCTTTGCTCTTTCCTCAGTGATCTGCAAGAATAGTTGGCTTCAACCCTTTGTATATAATGCTCTGTTGGGTGACAGTCACTGGCTATCACAGGCATCACTGCTGGGCAATATGGTGACTCTTCTTAAAATCTAATAGTTTCCTCTCCAAGGGCATCAGTTTTCTTTGAAAATTTGGCATTGAGTTCCCGTGCAGCATCTTGGCTCCTATATTGCCTTATTTTTCTTTTTTGGCATCGTTTCCCTGAAGCTCAGACTCAGGGATTTGGCAGCACAGCCCAACATGTTTCTCCTCTCACTTGTCTCCTACTGCTCCCCACCAGCTAAACTGGAACAAGGAATAAGGAGGGGGGGGGGGAAAGGGGCCTCTGGCAGGACTGAGAGGCTTGGTGCTGTGCAGAGGTGATGTAGAGATGTACAGAGAGGATGTAGAGGGAAAGGTTCAACTTGTAAGTAGACACTGAAATCTTGTTTAAAAACCTCACGGCTACATGAGTGAAAATGAGAAACATTTATTCTGTTTTGTTGTTGCTGTTGAGTTCTTACTTGAGTGTAGGAGAGGATATTTCCCCAAGGAACACTCTTCAGTGCAGAGTAAGAATTTCTCCTACCTAGCAGAGGTCTCAAAGTGCCTGGATCTCTCTGTTTAAGAACCAGCTGGTACCACATGCTCTGTAATGCTCATTTGACACAGAATTATCCAGGGATCCCAAGCTTATCTCCAGATTTACTTCGGGGTGAGAAGAAGGAGTGGCAGAACCCTGAAGGAGTTGCAGACCCTGCCTCCCACACACCTTTTTCCATTCAGGTGTTCCCAAAGTCCATCAGCTCAGGCAGAGCAGAGCTTCTGGCCACCTCTTGGACCATTTCTACAGCAAAGTGAGCCACACAAATCCATCTTGTTGCCTGGAATTTCTTGGATTTCTCTTTGGCATCTCCCCTGCTCTTGTCAATGTGACACAGTCATGGGAAGGCAGTAGCTTTGGGCAGGAGCTGGTGGTGGGTATCTCCTGTCCTCTTGGAAAGAGAACTGCTTTGCACCAACAAGGAGTTTGTGATTTCTTAGATTTCCTCTAGGAAGTCTGTCACAGTGATGTTCTAAAAATGCAGGTTTTTTTTTTTTATTTTCCTCTGGGTAGGAGTGGTATTTGAGTGTAGATGTGCATTTGTCATAAACAGGAAAAACAAAGCATTGGCAGAATATTGAAAGCAGCAGTCAGAAATAAGGAAGTGTAATAAAGAAGATAAAATTGATGACACGGGATATAGTAAGGGGTGAAATGCATAAAATTGATACAGGAAAGCTAAAATTGGGTAAATTGCTACCTGGAGCTGCTGAAGACAACAAACAGGAATTTTTAAACTACAGTAGGAATAAAAGAAATCCTAAAGATTAATATCAGCAGATGGAGACTGCAAAGAACGATACCCTGGAGGTGGAAAATTAATATTTCACAGCAATTTTTTTTTCTTTTCTTGGTGTAATTCTATTTTATGAAGATCATAGAAGCTTTTTTTATACACTGACTTGCAAGAAGGGCAGGAAGACAACTTCTTTTAGTGATAAACATTTCTAAACCATCAGGACTCAGTAATTTACTCAGCAAATTGGCCTCTCCATTTGCCTCCTTACTCAGGGTAAGTAGGGTGACCCAAGTAACAGTGGCCCAATTACCTGAGGGGTAATAATGCTTACACTGATACAGATTTTAATCAATAAAGAATTAGTAGATGGAAATTTCTTTGGATTAATGACACTAAAGAATGCTGATCTTGTCAAAGAACTGCCAGGTTCTTGAATGAGATTCAAAGCTCAGCTTTTAAAGATAATTACAGAGCTGTGATAAATTGCACACAGCATTCGTGCTATGGGATACTAATTAATACTAAAAGGTCTTTAAAGTATCACTAGATCATGTGATAAATATATTAATAGTTAGATACTGGCCTGTATTGAAGACAAGTTGTCCCTGGGTAGTTATCTTTCAGTGTGATTGTTCCAAGTGAGCTTGACAGCAACCAGAAGCAATCCTCATCCTGTTCACCTTGGAGCAAACCAGAAAAAACCTTTCTAAATATACATTTTGATATAAAGATTAGTAGAATGACAGAGGACACAGCAGTCCTATGGAGCCATATGATCACCTGTCAGACAAATACAATGTATTTAAAACTGCAAAATGGCAAAGAAGAAGGTGGGCCACTCCTTGGGAAAAATTCAGGATTTTTTTTTTCTCCATTAGAGCCAAACTGGGCAAAACTGAGCATTGAAGCCCACTCAAATAAGAAAGTAGGCACATGTTGTTGAAGAGTGAAGGTCATGGAGACAGTGGCATATCCCATATTTTTTATATTTTTTTTTTAATGTGTCATTAGGACAGGATGGGTGATCTGTTTTAATCAAGTACAGGTAATTAGGCTCAAGATGGGAATAACTGGGTGAAATATGATGGCATATGGCATGCAGGAACTCAGAGCAGATGATCTGACAATCCCCGTGGTCTCTGGTTCTGTGAAGTTATGAAATCTGTCTGATCAGATTTAGAGCCAGGCAAGTGCTGGCCTCCAAATCCAGGCTTGCCCAGGAAAAACTTTAATTTCTTTGGAGCCAGGTGGATCAGCCTACCATTACTGCAGGCTTCACAAGTGGATCCTGGAGGTTCATTGGACTCACTGAAGCCATGGACCATGAAGCTGGAGAGGTTCACAGTCCCAGCCAGCTGGAATGGGTCTGGGAAGGCTGGGAAAGGTGGTGGGGAGCAAGAGATGTTTGCAAAATAAATGGGAAAAGAATCCCTGACTGATCTTGACTGAGGATAAGGCAGAACCAAGGTACTGGTATATCCCCTTACTTATACAGGAACAGTTGAAATGCAGAGGAAGTGATCCAGGGTTTAATATAAACTTTATATGCATGCCACCTCTCTGACATGTCAGGCACATTTAGCCTGTCCCAAGCTCACAGGCTGCAATGCCATCTCTGCTGTTTTCTGTGAAAGTCACAGTTTTTGACCACTAAAAAATTGGGGGGGATTGATATAAAAATAAATAAATAAAGCATTTAGAGCTGCACAAACTACCAAGGCCAGCTTGACACATGGGCACCTCTTTTGGCCCCTTCCACCTGAATGATGCTCCAGCACTTGGTGTGATGTTGAATCCCAAACTCACAGGCTGCAATGTCATCTCTGCTGTTTTCTTTAAGTCACAGTTTTTGACTACTAAAAAATTGGGGGAATTAATAAAAAAAAAATTAAAATAAAGCATTTAGAGCTCAGGGTGGCACAAACCACCAAGCCCAGCTTGACACATGGGCACCTCTGCTGGCAACAGGACTGTCCCCTTCCACCTGAATGATGCTCCAGCACTTGGTGTGGTGTTGAGTCAAGCTGCCCTCTCCAGAACTTTTATTTTTCATATCAAGAATGCATTAAAAACTAATCCAAGCCATCTCTTTTAGCAGGCACTCCGTGTCTGTGCAGAAAAATAACGAATGAGTTAAAGGTACTACGCTGAATTTCCTTTTTTGTGCTGAGCATATCTTACACACATTATTTCCAGGCTGGAGACACTTACAGATTTGTATTTATTAATGATTTTAGTGTATGTAGGAGCTAGTTATTTTTGTGTACAGTTTTTTGTTGGCCTTTTTTTTTTACCCCTGTTCTGTTCTCGGCGCCGCAAACACTTCTGCCTGGAGAAAAAAAAAAAAAAGCCTTAAAACGGGGGAGAAAAATAGATCAATTGGCCTGTTCAGCAAAGAAGGAATAGATTTTACTCTAATCTGTACCATTAGCATAACAAGAGAAATGCTGGAGCAGTTGTTAATAACAGCAAAGAGGTTGTTTAAGTCAAGCATGTGTTTCAGCTCCACGGGCTGATTAATCTTGTCACCATTTTTTTTTTTTTTTTTTTTTTTTTGTTCAGAAAACTTTTCACTGAAGGCAGAGGGGAAGGGAGGGGGGAGGGAGGGAGAAAAAAAAAAGGCAAAAAAAAAAAAAAAAAAAAAAAAAGAGGCAGCAGAATAGCCACGTCCCCGCCTTCAAACCTGTCCCTGTGTCTACCCTTACTTCTGCCTGGATTAGTCGACATAAAGCTGTTTTCTACAGCCAGGGCCCTCAATGGCAAGTTAAATTCAGACAGATTGTGAGGAGTGGAGAACATGGGCCTGAGAAAAGGGACCCGGCTCCCACCCTGACCCCGCTTTGTTCCCCCGCCGTGGTCACCTGCCACCCCGCACAAAGGCCCCGACGGCCGCCGCCGCCATGACCCGCCCCGGCCCCATTGGCTGCCGCCCCGCTGTTGCCGGGGAAGGGAAGGCCGAGAAAGGCCAGAGGAGGCTGGAGGAGGACAGGAAGGATGGGGAAATGGGAGCTAAGTGATGGAGCCCACCCAGCCGGCGGGCACCGGCCATGGGGGAGGTGGTCGGAGCCACCGGAGGGCACCGGGCAGGCGCTGGCGGCCATGAGGCCTGAGGTGAGCGCTTGGCTGGGATGCTGAGGGCCCGTTGGGTGGTTTCCTCCTTTCTCCATTGAAATACAGGTTTGTCGTGCCTCTGCTTTTTATTTTAGTCTCTTGCTGGGAATGGGGGAGATGTCTCTGCCTGGCTAAACGAAAAACAAAGAGCGGGGGAGCCAGGGCGGCCTCCATGCTGCTCGGGTCTGCTGTCAGAACCCTCCTGTGTGCTGCACGGGGTTTGCAAATGGATCTACTGACAAGCAGAGTGTTTCAGGTTGGAAGAAACCTCCAAGCTCAGCCAGTCCAACCTTTGACCAACACCATCATCCAACTCCTAATCCATGTCCCTCGGGACCAGCTCCAAATGCCTGTTAAATGCCTCCAGGGATGGTGACTCCACCACTATCCCGGGCCATTCCAATGCCTGACAACCCTCTCAGTGAAAAAATATTTGTTAACATCCAGCCTAAACCTCTCCTGGCACAGCTTCCATCCATTTCCTCTGCTCCTATGACAGGAACACTGAAGGGGGGAGAAGAGACACCAGATCTTCACCTAAATACCCTGCTCACCCATAATCAAGGAATTTTTGTCTGTACTTGTCCCTGCTCCTGGAGCTTCCTCCGTGTGATATTTCCTGATTCAGGAAAATCTAAATGCTTGTCTGTAAACGTGCCAGCGCAGCTTTTCACTCAGGGGAACTGTTGGCAGGCCTGAAGTGAGTTCTGGTTCTGTTCTGGTGAGGCTTGAGCCCCATCTTGGTGCAGCCACCATCTTCACAGGAGCCACCCAGTGCCTCCAGCAAGACCACGAACAGAGAGGAGCCAAAACAAAGTGCAACAGAATTCCTGTGAGTGGCCTGAACTAAGAAGAAATATCCAGGGAAGCTGATTGAGGGAATGTTGTGCTGTTAGTGTGCAAATCTCTGTGCTTTTGTGCCTCCCTACATCACACCTGGGTGTGCAGTATTGTACTGAAGGTCTCAAGAAGGTTGTAGGGCCCTTCATAGAATATCTCACTCTGGTTCACCTCATTACAGGAAATAATAAACACACAGCTCCTCCTGTAGAAAAGCTGTCAGTAAAGGCTACTGGGTCCTAATGGAAATGGCAAAGGATATGGTGCTGCCTGAGGGAACTACAGGATCAGAAACTGGGGAGGTTTGCAGCACTTGAGCTTCCACAGCCAACCTGGGGTGAAACCTGTAGCTTGAAACCTGTGACCCAGAGCACTTGAATATTCTGATCCAGCTCAATGATTGTATCAGGAGTCATGCTCTCTGGCTACTAGGATAATTTTATTGTTTTCCATCTATGGATATGAACTGTTTGGTAAAAGTGGGTCACACGCAGCTGGTACCTGTGAATTCCTTCACATGCACAGACTCTTCCTCTGTTTTAAATGGAACAATGAATTTCTCCAGACAAATCTGCCTGTGCAGAGTTTGCAGCTGTGATGGACACCAGATGCTGTAAGTACAAAGGTCCAGCTCTAGGTTCCTGTCTTAGTGGTAGAATAGGTGCAAGGGAGTCACCAAACATGGGTGTCCCTCTGTTACCTGTTGCACCTGGAAAAGGATTTCTGGGTGCAGAGAGGAAATCAGTCTTGCATTCTGTGCAATTTTCAATTCAGTGCAGTTCTGTGCAATTCAGTGTAATTTTAATGGTCTTAATCAACAGCAGTTTGGCAGATCTGTTACCTAATACCAGACCTGACAGGGGAAACAGTAACCAAATGTCATGTTTTTCTTGCAAATGGTGCCCAGTATGTGCTTTGTCACCATTGCATTGGCTGACAGTTCCTCTGGACTGGGCAGCAGGAGAAATGAGAATTTTTTTGGGGAAGCTTAGTTTTAAACCCCTTTCTCACAAGTTCCTCTGTTGTTTCCCCCCCTTCAATATTTTTGTCTGCTCTAAGATGGATTTAAAAACTCTACCATTAGTGCTTCCACCTTGCTTACTGTATTACAAAATTGTGAGAGTACATCTGAGGGGATTTAGGTATGATTCCATAAACAATAAGCAGCCCCCAAATTAATGAAAAGTTTAAAAGAAGAGGGTAAAAAGGGGGGAAAAAATATGGACAAATGCACTTGGGGAGATAAAACACCTCTCCTGTCCGGTGTGTTGTAGGGAGAGGTATTTACAGTTCTTAGGTATAGAAATTGCCATAAATACAACTGCAAGTGATATCTATATGATTTAAAAGTCCTTAATCTTACAGATGATCTGGGGGGGGGGGGGTGGGAGGAGTGCTTACACGTGAGAGATGCAAAGACTTTTTTAATTGCATCAGTTTCTTTACGTGAAGATTTACGGGCGCAGAATCGCCTTGAAAATCCCACGTGTCCTTTAGGTGAGTTTTGGTGGAAAGGCCCATCCTGGCAATAACTTCAGAGAGTTGTAAAGATGGTTTTCCTAGTAACATCTGTTGCACTTTCTTTCTCCTTGCCCCATAGTGGGCTATTCTGAGCTGACACCAAGGATATTGTGGGGAGTTAAAAGTGGCTCTCTGGAGACGGGGCCGTTCTGTGCTTCCAGCCTCTGACTCCAAAAGTTCCCAGGAGAAGTGCTTGCCACACGAAGTGTTTGACAGAAGGACAAGGCAAAATGACAGCTTGGGACGCCTCTGTCCATCAGAAGTCTCAGCCTGTGTCCCACAAGCAGAGGGTATTTAAGGATCAGACACATAAATAATAGCATTCACACACATTTGGTTACAATGCTTAATAGCCGTATCAGGAATCAGGAGAAAAAAACAATGCATCCTTTATAGGATTTTCAAAAGAAATTAAAACTGCTAGTTAGGGCATTTTCTGCTTTTTTGCTTGGTTTGTTTGTTTTTAAACCTCAACTTTACCTAACATCAAAAGGTCATTACTTTAACAGCAAAAAAACCTCCCAACAACAACAACAAAAAAATCTGTTTCGCTTTCCCATCCCTTGCAAGCCCTGCAGGTTTTCCTTCCAAAAATGGTCCAGCCTGTTTCTTTTTTTTTTTTTATTATTTTAATAGTTTGATGCTTAGGAAAAGGGTTAACTGCATAACTCCAGCACACAATATCTTAGATTACAGATAGGCTGCAAGGCAAGGTTTTGCAGCAGCGTGGTAATAACTACCACTGCATCGTGGGAACAGGCTGTGGCAGACAATGATGGAATTGACAATGGTGCATACAAAGGCCACCTTTGGGAGAAACCATATCTCACAGCATGCTGGGAAAAGTGAGAAATAGTAGCAGATGCTGTCAGGACTATAAGCAACAGATGCCTCCTGGCCAGCGTTCAGCCAGTACAACCAGATCACACCATTCATAAGCAGGGAACATTTTTTTTTTTTTTTTTTTTTTTTTTTTCTCTCCCCCTCCCTCTCTTTGTAGGAGGGAGGTAGCAAATACAAATATTGCAGAGGAATTAAAAACAGCAGATGGTGGCAGCAGGATTTGATGAGATCAGGGTCAGGTATGGGTATACATTTGGTAGTGGCATTAATCATCCTTTCCCTTTGGGAACTGAAAGTTCAGGCCACTAACACAGCATTAAATTGACCACCTTCAGGTTATGTTTTACTTACCCAGTCACCCTCAATACCCCCCTTGTCATCCTCCCCCCACTTCAACAGCATGGCTGCAGAGCACTCCCATGCAAGGCTCTGGTAGGTTTAAGAGAGTTTAAAAGAACATATGTTCAATATTTGGTTAATTCATTTTGTGCTTAAATCATTAATAAGCCAGCCAATCCTGAACAGGAAATGTTGAAAGGCTGCTATTAAACCCAGTGCATTATCTCTCTCTCTCTCTCTTGTGCCAAGCTGGGTGTTTTCACCTAAAAATTCCCTGTTGATGATTGGCTTGGATATATTTGGTCACCTTTCATCTTCCATCGATTGCTCCAGACATTTAGCTCCTGGCTCCTGTCCTCAGACCTCCAGAGGAAAGGGGGAGGTAAACAACACCTCCTCCTTTGGAAAAACAAAGTTGGAAGTGTCAATAAATGAGCTTTCTTGCATGGGTGGCTCAGTGCATTGGGTTCAGTACAGTCAGATCATGAAAGGATTGTAAATGAACAGCTCAGATTCCTTGTCAGAGGATTGTTTCAGATTTTTTAGTTTTGAGAGTGGTTTGAACTTGTTGCAGGGCTCTTTGTGAGGACTTGACAAACCTCTGAGATGATTTTTCAAAAAGTAAATTAATTTTCTCCCAGTCATTCCTCTGTTCCAGGTTTGTTGAGTAAACAGGATGGTGATGAAGAGGGTAATCATTCTTCTGCTGGGCTTTTGGCTTTATTTGGCAATTAGGAGAACACAGCCCAGTAATTACATGATCTGTGTTCTAGCATTGTCTGTGGTGCTGGTTTCCTTACCTTAACCAGCTGAGATTTTTTCCATTCCTCAGTTTTCTCTGTTGTGAAACAGAGATTTTCACTCTACCTACATCAAAGAGGTACTGTGGGTGCCTAAACAAATTATTCCTCGTTTGCCCAGTGAGTTTGTGGAGTCTGAAAAACATGCCCAGTAGGCAGGTTGTGTCAGATGCCAGAGCCTGACAGTTGGGTGGTTGTAACCTGAAACTTTGGCACACAAAATGTAACTTCTGAAATTCAAGGTGCAGGAGAGGTGAGGGCTGACTTCACTTGGTTGAATTTCTTTTTAGAAACTCTCCTCCTAGGCTTGGGCAGAGTGTTCTGGGAAGACACCCAACATTGTCCCAGTACCCTCTGGTTTTTCCAGGCCAGTGAGATCTTTCTGACTGCCCAAAACACTGATTGCAGAGGTGACAGGGGGTCTGGCAGCCAGTTGTGGGTCAAATCAGGCCCTCCAATCAAACCACTACATTTTATTTTACACAATTTGCTAGATATTTGCTCTACATCCTCATTAGAGGTTTTTCTTTTAATTCCTCCTCTAAAGTTCATCCTAATTATCAGCGAGTTAGGATTTGGAGCATATTGTATCCATATGCTGGGGATAAACTGGAGATTAGGGAGGCATTATTCAATTTATTAATCTGTCTGTTGCATAAATACTCTGGGATGAGCCAGAATGAACAAGATATTCTGTGGGCAGCAGGGGAAGAAAACATTTCCAGTCTCCTCTGGGTAAGTTTTCCTTCTCCCAGATTGCCACCTTCAGCATCATCAGATTTATTTGCCTCAGGGGCTGTGGCTTGAGCTTTCTCCTGCTAAAGGCAGGGGACTTATCTCTGCTGAAATGTGAAGAAAACTGCTTTCATTGTTCACTGTCCTCTTCTGTTATAATAATTTCATAGATAGGGGGGAATTTGAGTGCTCAACACGAGTGTGCACTGGAGGTGGAGGGTAATTCTGATTCTCTTTTGCACACAGAGTACATGGAAAAGGAATTCAGCTAAAAGGCAGCAGGTGTAAAGTGAACAGAAGGGCATGAGTTCTTTATGCTGCTTCACAGAGCTTTGAGCCAGAGGGGACAAGCAGAGAATGTAGTTTGACCTCCTGTTTGACAGAACTGAGGATATTTTTCCCAGTTGTCTCTCCCCAAAGCCTGACAGAACCCACGCATAACCATAGGATCCTAGAATTGGCTGGGCTGGAAGGGACCTCAGAGCTCATCAAGTCCAACCCTTGATCCACTCCCGCTGCAGTTCCCAGCCCATGGCACTGAGTGCCACATCCAGGCTCCTTTGAAATATCTCCAGGGATGGAGAATCCACCCCTTCCCTGGGCAGCCCATTCCAATGGCTGAGCACCCTCTCTGTAAAGAATCCTTTCCTAATATCCAACCTAAACCTCCCCTGGCAGAGCTGAAGCTCTGCCAGGGGAGGTTTAGGTTGGATATTAGGAAAAAATTCTTTAGTCTGTGCCCTCTTATCCTACTGAGATCTGCCTGACCCCCCACTGGCTCCAACCTCCTTTCAGGGAGTTGTAGAGAGTGATGAGGTCTCCCCTGAGCCTCCTCTTCTCCAGCCTCAACACCCCCAGCTCCCTCAGCCCTTCCTCACAGGACTTGTGCTGGATCCCTTCCCTTGGTTTGACAGTAGGAAAAATTTGTTTACTGAAAGGGTTTTCAGGTAGTGGAGGGGGCTGCCCAGAGATGGGGTTGAGTCAGCATCCCTGAGGGTATTTGAAAGATGTGTAGATGTGGTGCTTGAGACATGGGGCAGAGGTGGACTTGGCAGTGCTGGGTTAACAGTTGGACCTGATGATCTCAGAGGCCTTTTCCAATCAAAATTATTCTCTGATCCTGCCCATGTTGAGATATGAATATCTGAAGTTAGCTCCTCAAAGGTCTGGTCTGACTGTAAAAAAAATGACCTTCCTTATGTGGGGACTACCAAAAAGATTTTTAGCACCTCTGCAGAACAGACCTTTGATTGAAATTCCATTAGTTGGATGGAGCTCTGACCTTCCACACCTGTCCTGGAGGACCAGTGAGATCCATTTTTATTTAATTGCCAAGTTGAAAAGAAAAAGACTTGTTTGGGGATGTGAATTTTATTAATAGACAACTGTGTGTGATAAACACAGTTCTCTATTATTCTTTCAACAACATTCAAGCCCCGTGTGATTTCTAGTGGAAACAAAAATTAAAAAAGGCTTTTAAAAATTTAAAAATTAAAATTAGGCTTTGGAAGCCTAATCAAGCTTGTGTATTTGTTTTCCTGCTAGGTTTGGGAGAAATCTTTCCACCCAATAGGAAGTTCTTTTGTTTTAACTTGCTCTCTTGAGGAGCCAATCATCAAACTTCCCCCAGTGCCTGCAAGTTCAGCTGTCATTTGTCTTTTTCTTCTGAATTGACTCATTTCCATCACTCCATGTCATCCATGAATGGGAAAGTAATCAGCACCATTTAGAGAGAAAACCCACTTGAGCTGCAGGATCCTTTTCTCTCTGTTGGCTGATTGGGATTTCATATCTTTTATGTAAAGCAGACTTTCAGAGCTGTTACCTATTTAAGGAATTTTTCAATTAACATTTTTTTTCTTCAAGAGTGACCAGGGCCTTTCGATTCCACCACAAAGGATTGGCTTACTTTTCATATAACTCTGTGCTCAGCTCAGTTCCTTCATCCTGAAGCTCTTTTATTTGCCAGTGATAATTTAGTTTAAACCCTCACCAATCAATAGCTGATCAATGCACAGCAGGAGAGGATTTTGAGTGAAAACCCATTACACTTCAAGGGACTAAAAATTTCTCATTTGAACAAAAAGTGCTCCAGTCTCATTCAAAATCCATCTAATTGGCTCTTGGTTAAAAACAAAAATAAGCCTAAAAGGGAAGAAAGTTCCATATGAACATTAAGGAGAGACTGAAGTTAAGGGCTAGTCCTGAAAGGGAATGAGAACCTTTGGTTTTTGAAGAACTCAGTCTCTCAGGGCTTGCCAAGGCTGAGCTCTGATCTTCAAATGAATTTTATGAAGATGGTCATACTTATTTCTAAATGACTGCATTAAGGCTGATTTTCCTTGAGTGTGAAGTATATTATTAAAAAAAAAAAAAAAAAAAAAAAAAATCCTTCAAATTGAAGAGTTTTTCTGGCTTACCAGGATGGGGTAGAATCAAATCCCTGACAAAATCCCTGAATCCATTATTCACCCATCTCTTAGCTGGTTGTTCTCCTAACCAGAGGATAACATCATAAAAGGGTGTAGATGTTGTAAAGCAGTGGTTGGGGTCATCCTGCATCCATCAGCCTGATCTGACCCAGCTGATGATGTTGTGGGGAGCTTTGCCATTCAGTTCCCTGCCACAGCTTCTCTCTTTGCAGGACCACACTGGGAGGGTCTCATGACCACTTCTGGAGCTGCTCTCATTGCAGCCCCCTGGTTTGGCAGGTGCTGCCTGGATCCTGGTGTGATTTTCCACACTTTTGTCTCCATTGTGCTTCTGCTCCTTTCTCTGCTGTTTCTCTCCAGTCTCTCGAGTGGATGAGGTGAGAGAGAGACATTTCCTCCAAGAGCACAGACCCCTGGCAAAGTGAAGAGCTGTATTTATGTCCCAGATGTGTGACTGCAGCCACAGAGCAGCAGTGGCTTTGGAAGGAGCAGAAGGAGCCCCAAGGAAGCTTTCTGCTGAGTGTCACCTCTCAAAGCCATACAGGGATCCCCTTTTCTCCTGCTCCAAGCCAGGCTGTGCCCCAAACCACTTCACTAGGGAAGAAGTGGGCTGAGAAGTGGGGGAATATTGTCCTTTTTCATCTGACCTGCAGGATTACCCATCCTTAACCCCACTGAGCAGGCTCTGGGTTTCTTTTCTCCAACCAGATTAACCCAGACCCCCCCCAGGAGTTTTCTGGTGTGGGACACCTCATGTCAGTGAACAGAGCTCTCCTCCCAGCTCCCTTCCTGCTCACCTCCCATCCTACCACTTCTCCCTTGCTGCTTCTGTCACCTGGGTCATATCCATCCCTGCACAAGGTCCTCCTTAATCCCCCAGGGCTGACACTCTGGTGGCCACCCAGGGCTTTGTCCTGGCCTTCTGCACTGAATCATCTTGTTTTTTCTGTCCCATCCCAGCTGAAACACCTTCCTGGGATTTAACACAGGGAGAAAACACAAAACACCACCAGGGACACCTGGTTAGCAACTCCTGTCCCCCCCCATCCCAACTCAACATTTTCTAACCCATGGGTCCTTCAAATAGCAGAGAAAGGAAGTGTGGCCACGTTGCAGCTCTGAAGTTTTCACCTAAAAGTGGAATTAAAAAAGTCACTCTCAGAAAACCATTGCTCCAGATTTTAGGCTCCGTGGGTTTTATTTTCAAAGCTTTTCAAAGCTTTTCAAAGCTTTGACCCCAAATAATGTCCAGAATGGTTTGGCTTCATGGAAGTCTTCCCCAGTATTTTTTATGAGATCAGCAGCTGAACTTTTTAAAATCCAGCACAATAGATTTTCTTAGTGGGAAATAACTTTTCACTAAATTAAATGTCTTATGTAGAGTTAAAAAAAAAAACAAACCAACAAACAAACCCAACCTTCAGCTAAACACTTTATGATAAATCTTGATAGGGAAAAAGAATAACTGAAAAACACACTAGGATATCAGGCAAGGGTATATCCAATGAAAATTCTGTAGAACAAAACCAGTTTTGATTTGAACTCCTATTTATTCATTTTCCTGAGGTTTGTTCAGTTCTGCCTGAGAAATGTGAAGAAGATTAAATCTTAGAAAGAAGAAATGGAAAAGATCTTTTCTGTAATTTTGTTCTTTTCCTTGTGGAAGACATTGTTGAAGGATTTTTCCTCTTCCTACAGCATGCTTTGTCTCAACCAGGCCACTTTTTCACAGAAATAATTATGGACACTAAAGAACCCACATGTTTATGTGTGTTATCCATTCCACTTCAGCTAATAAAATGTAAGATAAAGGGAGCTAAGGCCCTCTAAAGCATTAAAATGCTCCAGGAAGGTGAAGATATTTAGGTTGGGTTTATTTCAGTTTGTTTCAATCAAATTCTATCCCTCTGAGATTTTGAATTTTCTGTTTACTGAAGATCACCTGTGTGGAAATCCCTTGATATTTAGGAGGAGGACCAACCCTGCAAAGGGACTCCAGACTTAAATAAACCTTTAAATAGGAATGGATGCAATGACCAGTACATTTCCTGTAGGGTTTTTTTGTTTTGGGTTGTTTGTTTGTTTTGCCCCCCCCCCCACTGAAATCTGTGTAAGTGGCTGGATTTTTTTTTTTTTTTTTTAATAAGAAATAAGAACAGAATGATTTATTAGGATAAAAATGTGACGTGGCATGGAAGCTCCCTGGTATGATCCAGCACACAGCTGTGCTATGGACACAAGGAGGTTTCTGGCCATCCTATTTCCCCTCCTCAGCATTGTTTGGGATTTTTTTTGTCAGGCTGCCTTCCTCTAAAGCCACCTCCCCTGGGACAGGGGCTCTTGGCTGCCTTTGAGAGGCAACTGCAGCCCTGCAGCATCCTCCTGGGCAGCCAGCACTGCAGCTCTGGGCTCATTAAATGTAAAAAAGAAGTGCCCCAAACTCCAGAAAATCCAGTAAAACATCTTATTTGTTAAGGATGTGCTCCTCTGCTGCTTCACATAGAGGAAGTTGTACAAATGGTCACGTTGCCACAAGTGGGACACTCTGGTGAGCAGGAATAACTTTCATGGGAGGGTTTGCAGGAACCAGACCTTGGGTTTGATTTAACTATGGCAGTACCCAATTAGGTTTTGTTTTAATTAATAATGGACATCAAATATTTCTGTGGCCCTACACTGATGTGAATATCATGCTCATACACACATCCCAAGTACTGTCAACAATTATTTTTTTTTTTCTGCAATGATTTCTTGGTGAGCTGTTTGCTCCTCTGCAATGAACAAGGACCAATCCTGTCCCATGGGGCAGAAGTTGACCTGTTACTGACATGAAAGGTGAGGCCCTACAGATCCCATTATGGAAAAGCTCTTGTAGTCCACATCCTCCCAGTTGTGAGACCTCCCCCAGCCCCACCACTCAGCCCAGAGCAGACTGAGGAACTCAGGCTCCTTGGTGTGGAATTCACAGCTCAGCTTTCACACCAGAAGCATCTTCTTGAAACTCATCCTTTAAATATCCTCAGCCAGACTTTAGGTAAAAAGAGGAAGCAGGGGAAATCTCAGAAGGGATCCTGTTTGCAGACTTCCAGATCCGCCCACAGATCCTCTTGGAGGATATGGATCCAAACAAGGTTGGTGTAATAATAACAGCAGCAGAAGGAAGAGTTGTGTCTGATGCCTACTTCTCAGTAATTCCTCAGGAAATCACAATATCAAGCCAGCTCTTGAGCAGCTTTTGCAGGAAGTGAGGCTGCATGGGCTCTCATTTGCAGCCTCTTGCTCTTCCACTCCACTTCCTCGCCCATCAGCCAAGATTTATTTTTTGCAGACAGACCTCTTGCTTTCTTTTTGGGTGCCCTCATTTCTTCCTTTCAGTTTTCAGACTTAGCAGCAACCTGGCCCTTCCAGGAATGCACTCTGCCATCCTGGGATAAAATAGTGACTGTTAGCTTTGTATTCAGTATTCTATACACTGAAAAAAAATTCCCAGGGGATTAGTCTGAGCATCTCCAATGATCATTAAGAAGCAGATAAACCAGCATGGGGAAGAGCATGTATTTTGACAAGACAAAATTTTGGCATCTTCACCCGTGCTCCCTAATCCCTTACACCCAGCACTTACTCCAGGAGGCTCCTGGGACAAGGTGCTTCTGTTTAAGAGGGGGAACTGCAAGCCAACTCACTTGAGCCCTGAGTAGTTAAAATCCAAACTGGTGCATTGTGCTAGTAGTCCTTTCATAACCCCTGCCTCTTTAATGATAGCCATTTCTCCTTATTGAACCCATTCTACTCCTTTTCTTCTCCTTTTAAGGCTCCTTTGAACGAGTGCTGTGCCTCTTGTTTTTCTTATCCTTTGCCTGCTTCCTCCCTCTTATTTGTTTAAACCATTCCCTTGTTCATCTGCTCTCATTTTCTTTCTGCCTCTGACCTCCCCCATTCAGTGTTATTCTCCCTTGGTTTTTTTTCTGTGTGGGTGTGAGCACATTCTCCTGCCTTATCAGCTCTCTGGCCCTTTCTCTCCAACATCTGAGTGGATGCTGGAATGATCTTTAGCCAGAATCTCCCTGGGGGTCTTGGTCCCAGGCTCCAGAGCTTCTGAAATGAGATGGAAAAAGAGAGACACCCTGGCAGCAGCTTGTCCCTAATGGCCAGATGGCCAGCACTCACATTAATACAATATCAGGCATTGCTGTAGTTCTGCCTTGGAAACTGTTTGCCTGTGCTGGCATCTTCTCACACTCCTCTGACAGCCATGCCAGTCCCAGCACCCTCTTGGGAAAAGAAATGGAAATGACCACAGAAATACTTTGAATTCAAGTCACTGTGCAACGAGAACCCTCTTAATATTTTCATGGGTGAATGTTTACCTTCCCCCCCTCCTTCTCCTGCCTGCTCCCCCCCTCTGTCTCCTCCTCCACTTCCATTATACATTGGCTTTTCCTGGATGTTTTGCTGAGCTTGAATTCAAGTCCCTTGCAGCCTGGGCCTGATGTTTTTGAATTTACCCTTAGCTTTCATGTGTACATCCTTTCACACTGTGCTTTGTCGGGTGGGAGACCAGGGAGCAGTCACACATGTCAGGGCTGGAAGCAGCCAACTATCTACAAAGGAACAATTGGTTGTTAATGTTTGGCTATGGTTAGGTGGAGGAACAAGCAGGCAGTGCCTTTTTTTCTTTTTTTTTTTTTTTTTTTTCCATGACCTTGTAATACCGTGGGGCTTTTGCTTTGTGTTGTGCCATTCCCAGAAAAATAAGGATGTGAAACAGAATTTGTGGCTGATGGCAGGAGCTGGGGTGGCAGAGGTGGAAAAAAAAAAAGCTGTTGAGTGCATCTTGTGCTGACAAACCACTCTTCCTTCTCTCACCAGGAGTGCATTCTTCAGGGGACCTCCCTTGCCAGAGCTGTCCCCTGGCTGTAGCTTCCCCAAACCCATCCTGAGCACGATGCAGGTGAGCAAAGGCTGCCTGGAAGGCTCTTCCTCCTGGTTTCCAAAAGTTACCATGTGGTTCAGCTTTGGTTGTGGTCACCTCAGACTTGTCCTGCTGGAGAAAGATGTGTTTGGTGTCACTTGAGTGTCCAAGTGTTCCTCCTCATAGAATCATGGAATGGGTTGGGTTGGAAGGGACCTTAAAGCTCATCCAGGTCCAACCCCTGCATGGGCAGGGACACCTCCCACAGCCCAGGTTGCTCCAAGCCCCATCCAGCCTGGCCTTAAAAACTTCCAGGGATGGATGGGGCTTCCACCACCTCTCTGGGCAACCTGTGCCAGGGTCTCACCACCCTCATGGGGAAGAGCTTCTTCCTCACATCCACCTCAATCTCCCCTCCTCCAGTTTGAACCCATTCCCCCATGTCCTATCCCTACCTGACATCCTAAAAAGTCCATTGCCAGCTTTCTTGGAGGCAAGTCAGCTTGTCTGGGTGCAGCAGGCTCCAGCCCTCTGCCAAAAGAGAAGATTTCCCTGCCTTTCAGAGAACATCACCTCATCCTGCAGATCCCAGAGCTTCCCATCTGGGAATGGCTGGATGTGTGGGCATCCTGAGCACGTGGGACCACCTGCCACCTTGGGACAGCAGCAGAGCATAAGCCCCTGAGCAGAGAGGTGAAACAGGAGGCACATTTCCAGTCTTTTGAAGGAACTGTGTGTGGAGTCCCCCACTCCCTCCTGTTGGGAAGGGATGGTTTGGCAGCCCTGTCCTGCTGGGACAGCTCAGGTGGACATTCCTGTGTTGGTGTGAACAGGAACACCACTCAGTGCTGTGCCTGCAGCTTTGTTTGCTTTTTAACCTCTGCTTGGCTCGTGCTTGTCCATCTCCCTTACAGCTTTCTAATCTTTCTTGGTTTTCTTTTACTTGGAGTGGGAAGGGGAGGGAGACTTAATCCTATACAGCTTCCTTTTTTTTTTTTTTTGTAGCCTAACCCTTGCTTGTTTAAGATCTGACCCCATCCCCATTGAAGTAAATCTGCAAACTCCCATCAAGTTCAATGAAAAAAAAGAGAAATCTCCCAAACCATTACTAGTATTGATTATGCTACAATGATGCTCATTACTACTACTATTACTGCTATGTCTACTACAACTGTTACTGGTATTGCTGTTACAACCAGTAGTATGATTTATTACCTATTTCTTTGGAGCACTTCGTAGAGGCTGGGAGCCACAAATGCAGCTTTAAAGGGTTTCCAATTTCTGGCTGAAAACCCAGAAATGATTTTGGTGGGTAACTTTAGCCAGGAAATTACCTCTTAAAGCTAAAAGAGGCAACAGCATTTAGTTGAGTTTACATCTAGGAAGTGACCAAAGCCTGGAGTTAGAAAAGGAGACTGAAACAAACAGAGCTTAGCAAATTGGGCTCAGCTTTGTCAGAGACACTTCTGAGCCTCTCAAGTGGGTTGAACACTGCAGGTCTAAGCAGACAGTGCTACCTTTAGACCTGGGGAGACAGAAGGAGAGGGAAGAGCAGGTGGCACAGCTCTTTTTTTATGCCCAGAGGGTTAGTAAATATTTGTCAGCAAACAGGGCTGGCACTGAGCACACAAGTCGGAGCGGGGCTTTGCTCAACGCAGTTTCTGCTTCAGATCCTTAATTCATTTTCATGTTTCCAGTGGTCAGAGCAGGTTTAGGGGGACGTGGGGAGATGTGGAGAGGAGAGGGGATGCCAGAGGGTGCCCTCCATGCACCCACGTGCCCCCTGCTCCTCCCTCTTCCTCTGGCCCCAGCGGTGACGAATTTTGCACAGGACGTTTCCTCTGGGATTAAATAATGCCTGGCTGGGGTTAATAGCACTTGGCTGTGCTTCATGTCAGCAGCTCCACCTAGCTGGTCATTAATCCCTGGCCTCAGGGGAAGCCCTGTACTTCAATTATTGTTGGATTAATGAGATTAGATCTAGTCTGTACCACTCCACAGTTCATTTCCTCCTCCGAATGTTGCGCGAGCGCTGGGGAAGATTTTGATGCTTTTAATATAAAAACTTCTCACCTCGATCTAAACGGTGTCATGGGACTGCCTTGCATGGAGACAGCAGGTACTGAGGGAATCACTAGGTGCAGAGAGGTTGAGGTCTGTCTTAGAAACAGAAATGGCACTGGCCATGGCTGTCACGTTGGAGTTAGTGCAATGGGCTGAGAGGGAGTCCCACTTAAACACCAATCAATATTAATGGCAATGGAGAGAGCAGCTCCTGGCCTGAGCAGTGTGTGAAGTACTGCTTGTGCATATTTATTAGGACACCAGTACATACTTGTGGGATCCTCTTCTGCTGATCTAATCTGGTTTTGTTAGCCAAGACAGCTAAATATATAGATAATAAAAGCATAGGCTGATTTGTCATTAACTTGAGCAGCTAATACACAGCTTCATTTTCCTCCATGGTAGGAGATAATCTTGATTCATCTGTTACAACTTCCATCTCTGGGTTGCTGAGCTTGAATGCCTTTTCTTTAAGTCTTTTCTCTGGATATAAAACAGGTTTTGTCTTAACTCTAACTCCAGCACACGTGCACCTTTCTACATGTGTACCCTGAAGCCACTTGGATCCTTCTTCTCTCCATGCTGATTTCTACCTTCACATTTCATGCCTGACAATTCCAAGTGGAATTGCTGCCCACCTTTCCTTCCTCTGTGCTCCTGCCTGCTGACAGGGTGATGCTGGCCCCATTCCTGGACCCTGGAATTGCCCTTGGCTGCTGGTGGGCACAGGCAGCAGATGCAGGAGATAACCTGGGGGCTGAGGCTCCACACCACTGCACACTGACCCTTGGCTTTCCCAAGAAAGAGGAGGAAAACTCACTGATTTCCTAAACATCTGATGTGTTTTCAGGGAGAACTCAATCAGCTGGCAGTGTTTTGTAAGAAGAAATGCAATACAGGCCTAATGTTTTTTTTTTTTTTCCCCCAAAAGCCTTACTAAAGACAGAGATATCCCCATTACAAATCAAAAGGACAACATCTGTCCAAAAACCAGATCATGTTAAATAGAAATCCAGTGCAGCCTGGGGCTGAGAAGCTGAGCCTCATGGGTGCCTGTAAAGGCAGAGGCTGCAGCACTGGGGTTGTATTCCTTCTCCTTCTATCCCCTGAAGCTTTCATCCTTCAAAGGATGGTGGCCACCTCTGGGAGGAGTGATGGAGCCATTCCCTCCCTGCTCAGCTCTTCCCAGCCTCTTCCCCAAGGCATTTCCTCCCCAGACTGGTGGGGACAATGGATCAAGTCCCATGGGACAGGGGAAGGGACCAAACTGGTTGTCCCACTTTTTAGGGGGTTGTCCTGGCCCAAGTACACCACATCAAAAGGCCAGTGGAGCTGCTGACTCTTGTCCTCTGGTTGTGTTTAAAGGGAAAAAGAGTCCTGCTCAGCCCTTGGATGTAAAGCACTGAGGCATTAGGCTTCAGAAGGGGAGTCAGGGTGGTTGGTAAGCATGTGGTCCTCAGGAGGGTGGTCAGAGATTGTATTCCCTCAGTTTTCCTCTTGCTCTATAAGGCTGCCATGGCATTAACCATTTTTGACACCATTTTTGACACCAGTGAGCAAAAGGTGTGCACTGCAGTACCCTCCCTCCTTTGTGCAGGGTGATCCCAGGAATCCCAGGGCACTGAAACCTCTCTGGATCTGTGATCAAAGAAGAAGAAATGGATGGGCAGGAGGATTGGTCACTGACCCTTTCATCAGCATTAAAAACATCAGTTAAAAACTAGCAGCAGGAAACCTGCAGGCATCACAGGGGCTCAGCTGAGGTCTCACCCA
The DNA here is from genome assembly GCF_036169615.1 of Heliangelus exortis. Lineage (NCBI taxonomy): Eukaryota > Metazoa > Chordata > Aves > Apodiformes > Trochilidae > Heliangelus > Heliangelus exortis. The sequence goes on along the minus strand of NC_092424.1, from coordinate 2,930,380 downwards.
GCCCGGTATCCTCTCCCTGATGCTGATGCTGCTATAAGAGACTTGAAGGAAGGTGTCTCCTCAAAATAGTCATAAAAATAACTAATTCAGGCACTGTCAGTCATTGTCTGAATGACACCAAAAGCCCTGAAGTCTGTATCTCCCATATATACCCAGGTAAAATGATTCTCTCTGCTGTAACCAGATGTCCCCATTACCCATGTAAAGGAGAGAGGGCATCGTGAATTTTTCATGCAGAGTGATTTCTATTTAAGTGCTGATCTGGATAACATTGATCTGTAGTCCCCTGGTCATGCTATTATTCTTTCATAGACATGAACAGTTTTGATTCTTCCAAGGGGAACTATAATTTAATTTTTTTTTTTTTTTTTTCCTTTTCCCTGCGCGTTAACGGAGCGAGCGGGGCACAGAAATAAAACCATAAAGAAAGGTTGAATGGAGCAGGAAGCCTGCGTGTGACCTAACAAAGGGAAGAGTTTTATAGAAAACTGAAAAATGCAAAACGTTGACCAGAAGCATCCTTTAGGAAAATGATACATTTGATTATTATAGCCGTAACAATGAGCTTTAGTTACAGGAGTGGTAAATTGAGCATCTCACTGGGGACAAGGCTGCAGATTAGACTTCAACTTGGAAATGATATACATTCAAGTAAGCTGAATTTGATCCCAGCCTGACTCTGTAATGTGGTGTGAGGGGGCAGGGAGAATAAGAAGAAAAAGAGAGAGAAATATATATTAGGGTGTGTGGACCACATAATGCCTGTGTCTGAACCTGATCCACTTGAGGAACCAGCAAGATGAGAGGGTGGGGGGCCCACCTTATCCCTTTCATCTTAAGATTCAGAGAAAGGAGCTGCTTGCACCCATTTTTATCTTCTATTAGAGCTTTACTTTGCCATAATCTTCCTCAAGGCCAGGCAAGGCTGGGCAAACATCCCCCTGCATGTAATTCCCCTTCATAGCCAAACCCAGGGCAAAAATCAGGAGGGCTGTGCAGAAAGGGGGTAGGATGTGGTGAGGGAGAAGTTCTTGACTCTCTTGCTTGGAAGATGGACTGAGGGGAGCAAAAAACAACCCATCAGCCAGCTTCCTCAGGCCCTGTTTTTCCAGGTAGAGATGACAAATACCCCACCTCACCTTATGGCTCTGCCCCATATCCTGTGTCATGAGAGCCAGGGGGGGTGGTGCCTGCCAGAAGTGTCCCACATCCTCAGCTTCACTCCACTTTTAGTCCCTGAAATAGGTTTTTAGTTCCTGGAATCCCTTCCCTTGGATCCGAGCTGAGCACTTCCCTGAGCATCTGCTGCAAGGTTCTGCCCCAGCAGAGCCAAAGCTGCCCAGTGGGGTGCTCTGCAGGAGGCTTCCAGCCTGGAGCATCCACCCCCAGGAGAAAAAGGTGTTTAGTCTCTCACTCTTTTGTCCAAACATTCCCTGAAAATCAGCGGATTTGCTCACTTCCACGAATTTTTCACTTTTGCTTCCTGTGCTGAGGCTGTTGTTCCAACAGACCCCCTGGATACCAGGTAGCAAGAAAAAGGGCCAAGGCAGCAAGAAAAAAGGGCCAAGGCAGCAAGACATCATCATCATCCCTCCTCTTTTCCTCTTTTCTTCTTTTCCTCTTTTCCTCTTTTCCTCTTCTCCTCTTTTCCTCGTTTCCTCTTTTCCCCCCAAAACCTCCTACTTCAAACACACCCCTTCACCTTTTTTTTTTTTTTTTTTTTTTTTTTAAATTTTACACAATCTGTTCAACTCATCTCCAGAGGTAAGGGACAGAAACAGTTGCCAGTTATGTGGGGCTCAGTGGTATCAATGGTCCCTTCATTTGCCTCCTGGCTCTGGCTTCCTGATGGGTCTGGCCGTTAGCAGAGACAATGCCAGCAGAGCAGATGCAGAACTACAAACCACTGAAGGATGAAAGGGAAAGAGAAAAGTCTGTTTATTGCAGCCAGCTCCAAAGGGAGGAGGGGTGAGGGTGGGGGGAAAAAAAAAAAAATGACCCAAACGCCATCCAATTAAATTTTCTAATTAAACTGAGGACACACACATTCCCTCCCTCTTGCATTCCCTTTCTGCACACCGTGGAGCTCATCCTCCCAGTTCCTTGTGGGGCACAAAGAGCTGCAGAAATTATAATGTAGGATTATTAATTATAACACAGGAATATATAAATAACATTTATATTTTATGGAGAAACTTCTCTGCTCGAGCCACAGAGCTGAAGAGAAGAACAACTGACAGAAAAATATAGGAGCAGCAGTAAGGGAAAGAAGAAATAATCTGAACTAGGTCAACACCCCTAAGTTTTAGTTGCAGAATTGTAAAATTAAACACAAAATCACACGATTGTCACAACTGGAAAAGACTTCTAAGAGCATCAAGTCAGAAGTCAACCCTGAAAAAACCACCTTGCCTACTAGAGTGTGTCCTGAAACCTACAGAATTTTTTGAACACCTTCAGGGCTGGTGACTCCACCACCTCCCTGGGCAGCCCCTTCCAGCACCTGACTGCTCTTTCAGTCAAGAAATTCTTCCTAATATCTAATTTAAACCTCCCCTGGTGCAACTTCAGGCTAGGTCCTCAAACTCTCTGGAAGATTTTCTTAACCATTCCCTATGCTGACACAAAGCTTTGTAATTTCTCTGCTGTGTGGCTGGAGAAATCCTGCTGGGACAAGGCCCTGGCCATGCAGGTGGCCCTTGCTGCTTATAGAAAAAAAGTCTTCAGGATAATTTTCTTTCACCAGGGCTTGATCTTGCTAGAGCACTGAGGAACTCCTCCTCACTCTGAGCATCTTTTAAAAAAGAAAAATATTTGGGAAATGGACAAAGTCAGAGAATTTAGGAAAACAGGAGCTATAGTGATACACTTGACAGTCAATAAATCCAAGCTAAGCATGAATCCCTTTGGTACTTCAGCTGAGCTTGGAAACTGGCAAAAAATTGTCTTGAATTGAGACTTAAAAAAAAAAAAAATCATAGCCAAAACAAAGAATATGATCTCAGACACTGTTTGCCAGCCTGAACAATGAGCATCTGTCGATGAGCATCTTGCAACTGATCACCAGAAACATGAAGTGTGCAGCTCAGAACAGGAGCTGGGATTTCACAGGGGGATGCTGAGACACCAAGGCTGAATGATAATCCAAATTAAAGTAAAGTAAAGTAAAGTAAAGTCAAGTCAAGTCAAGTCAAGTCAAGTCAAGTCAAGTCAAGTCCAGCATGCTGAGAATAACAGAGGTCAGGTCAAGGACACTGCAAACTGCTCCTGGTGACACCTAGAGCTGCAATGAAGGTAGACCCTGGGTCACCTTTACCAACTTGGTGGTGATGCTTGTGTCTTCAGCCAGAACTTTGCCATCTCCAGGTGAGACAAACTGGGCTGGGGGTCAAGGGCTGTGACCTCTCCACTCAGCCTATGGAATGTTTTCCACAGATATTCCCCTGTTCAGTCTTTCCAGCTGCCCTTCAGGTTGTCCTTTACCTGAGCATCTCTTCAGGGCAAGCTGCAAATGACACCTCTTGGGGCTCACAGCATCACCCTCTGATTTCTCAAGGCCTGGAGACAAAATAGAGACAAAACAGAGCTCCCTCCCATCAGGAACATCAGTTTCTTGGGAAAATTGTCCCAGCAAACATCCTTCTCAGGCTGTAGCCCTGCAGAAGCTGCTGAGATCCTCCTTTTTCAGCAAACCATCTGGGCAGGGGGTTGGACCCCTGTAAAATTTTTGCAGCCCAAGACACTGATTCTCCAGCCATGTTCTGCCCTCTTAACCTGTGACAGTGTCAGGGTAGCAAAGGACTTTCTGCTCCCCCAGTGCAAAGAGGCAGAGCAGAGGAGAAACCAACAGCTGACCCTGTTTTTAAACCAGAACCAACCTTAGGTGCCAAATCCCTGCATCTGAACACTCAAATGAGTGCACTGGTCCCTAAATAGCTGTTTTACTCAACTGAGACTCTTCAGAAATGTGCTGCAGGGTCAGAGTGCTGAGCTCCTTTGTCTGGACTGGAAAATGGGGCATTTCATCCCAGGAGAAGAGAAAGGAGCTCTGGGGGCCATTCCCTCCAGTCTTGGAGCATCACTGGCAGCAGCTGGGCAGTCATCCCTGGGCAGAGCCTGATGCAGAGAGCTGAGGCTCCCATTTTTGGGAGGAGGAAGGACCTGGGAGCTGAGGACAGGGCTGGATAAAAGGGATGCAGAAGGAATCAGGCTGGATTTGGGTGGTATGGCCATCTGCCCAGGGAGAAAGCAGAGGCAGGGTGTGTTTGAGTTTCATGGGAGAAGTGTTTAAGAGCTCTCTTGGCATTTGAAGAGCCTGAAAATAAATCCCCAGCTCAAGATACCTGACCAGGCCACCTCCAGCCCCTCTTTGGCCCTAAAAATCTGTTGCTCCTGATTTATCAGACCAAATCCAAGTGAACAGGATCTGTGCCACTGACATCTGTGTGGGCACAGTTAGGTAAGATTGCTGCTTTCTGAACAGGTGATGCCTTTGCTTGCATTTCTAAATATAAATTACTTCTTTCTTTCTCCTTCAGGTGACATCATGCCTGTTGTTAGCTGAGTTGATCCATGGTCTGCCTGCTCCCACAGACAACCTCTGGCCTTTCTTTTTCTGCATTCTCTCAGAGAAATAGGAAAATACATAATTATTTGGTTGAATTTAGCTCTCTTCTGATTCCCATTGATTTTGGGACCTCTGGATGCTCCACTTCAGTGTTCCACAGCTGTACCCACAGAGGGGAACTGCTGTTCCTCACCCAGGAAGGGGTTGTGTTGCTCTCACCCCTCTGAGGAGTTTGAAATTATTTCTCTTTGGGAAGTTACAGGTGTAACTTCCACGTTCTAAAAAATGCCTGGCACCCACTGTTCTCAGAAAAATAATTTTGTGTTGTCTACAGGGTCAGTGGTTTGATGCTGCAAGTTAAGCACCTTCCCTAGGAGCAGAAGTGGCACAGCATACAGTAGGGTTTGATCCTGGGCTAAATTTTCTTGGCTTAATCTTAACTTTTTTGCTACCATGAGGTTAAGGTGGTATTTTTAATATATTTTTATATATTGAACAGGTGAAAAGTAGTAACACACATATGTCCTTTCTGTGAAAATAACCATCCCTTTTCAGAAGAAGACAAACACCTCCTGATGTCCCTCACTGTATTTCAGGTTAAATCAAAAAGAAGTTTCACTTTCCAAGATGAATTTCTCTAGATCAGGTCACAGATCCAGCACTGCTCAGTGCTGGTGAGGACTCTGAGTACCTTTTGCTGGAAAGTTGGGCCTGGCTTCCAACTCCTGTGTCCCTTCCAGGATGCTGGATGTGGTGGGGATGACAGACTGCCCCTCTGGAAGAGCTCAAAGTGGTGGCTCTCATCTCCAGAACTGCCTCCACAGGATACCAAGATTTCAGTCCATCCTGTGACTTTCTCTGTAGCAAAATTAGAACAAAAATTCAAGCTGGTGATGCTGCTGGTGGCAAAGGAACCCCCACACAGACTGTGGCTGACTGCATGTCCTCTGCCACTAAATCCAGCCAAGGATTCAAACACTGAAAATCTGCCTTTTAGGCTTTAGTATTGTTGGGTGCAGAATTGAGAAAGAGTGTGCTGGGCTATTTATAGTTTTGTTTTCAACTTTTAAAACCCTCAAACCTCATTAGATGGGATCTTCAAAGGTTCTAAAAGGAAATGGGATGTTTCCACCTCCAGCTCCCTTGAGAGCTCCCACCTGAATTAATTTCAGTGTTGTAATAATGTGTAAAATGATTAGTTAGAAAGGTGTCTTTCATGATTAATTAGAAAGGTGTCTTTCATGATTAATTAGAAAGGTGTCAGGAGCAGGGCAAGGGGGCAGTCTGAAGTTCTGGAGAGGAAACAGCCAACTGGAAAGCAAATTTGCTGGGGCATTGGATAGGGACAGTGTCTTCAGGAAAGCAATGAAACATTTCCAGGGGATATTTAGCCATGCAACACTTTTCTTGTGTCTTGAGAGTTCCTAGCAAACCTCCTGCCCTGCTGTCTGGAGTGAGTCCAAAGCTAAGCTGATCAAAAGATAATGCCTCAGCCCTCTGGATTAATTTTTTTTTTTTTTTTTTCACCTGAAATGTCCATGTTTGTCTTCTCTTGGTCTCCTGGTAGAAAGCTGAAGGGTGCTGTAGATCCCTGCATGTTTGCTCTTTTGGAGTGGAACAGAGTTCAGCTCAGTTCAGACCAGACAGGTCTGGAGAGGGAAATTGGCTGAGCCTCTGCTTGGGTTCTTTGATGTCTGATAATGACTGAAAGACTCCAGCCAGGAGGGTCCTTCTGTATCAGGCCTGGAGAGGGACTCTTACCTCACAAAGCTTTTCACAAACCTTGTGAGATAGTGATGGGCAAAATATCTCTGACTCTTTGCCAGAATTTGTTGAAATTGTACTATGGATTCAAAAGTTGTAAAAAAAAGTTGACATAAGGACACGACCAGGCAATAGCTGAAATAACAGGTAACTGCAGGTAAAAAACCTGCAGTGCAGGCTCATATTTGCTTTTCCTGTAACTATTAACACTACATTTGCTTCACAATCCTGTGGCTGGATGCCTGTTCTGATACACATCAGCTGCAGAGATGACATCCAATAAAGTATTTAAAGAAGCAGAGCACAAAGACAAGGAAACTGAAAACTCTTTTTGCAGGAGGAGTTGCTCTCACCTGGGTGTCTGTGTCCCCCCACCACGGGGAAGATTACAAGTAAATAGGAGCTGTTAATTTGTTAATCAAAGTTTGATCTGTCTCTGGATCCTGAAACACTCCCACTGCAGTTCCCAGCCCATGGCACTGAGTGCCACATCCAGGCTCTTTGGAAATATCTCCAGGGATGGAGAATCCACCCCTTCCCTGGGCAGCCCATTCCAGTGTCTGAGCACCCTCTCCAGAAAGAATCCTTTCCTAATATCCAACCTAAACCTCCCCTGGCAGAGCTGAAGCTGAAGCTCTGCCAGGGGAGGTTTAGGTTGGATATTAGGAAAAAATTCTTTAGTCTGTGCCCTCTTATCCTACTGATATCTGCCTGACCCCCCCCTGGCTCCAACCTCCTTTCAGGGAGTTGGAGAGAGTGATGAGGTCTCCCCTGAGCCTCCTCTTCTCCAGCCTCAACACCCCCAGCTCCCTCAGCCCTTCCTCACAGGACTTGTGCTGGATCCCTTCCCAGCCTCCTTGCTCTTCTCTGGACCTGCTCCAGCACCTCAATCTCCTTCCTGAGCTGAGGGGCCCAGAACTGGACACAGGACTCAAGGTGCTCCACACCAAACTTCAGGAGTATTGCTAAGGCTCAGCACTGTGTCTGCTTTCCTTGGACATACCACCAGGAAGAGGGACTGGGCTGTTTTGTTTTTTTTTTTTTTTTTCTGAAGCAGAAGTTGAGAGACCTTCATTCCAGTTGTTCATGCCCAGCAACATCCCCTGGAAATGGGGTTTTGGTGTGTCAAAGCTGCTGAGATGCTTCTCCTCTGCTGTTGCTATGAGATTCTCTGGTTGTCCTGACAGGGACGAGCAGTGGCACCTTCACATTCCTGCATCAACCTCCATGTGAAGACTGGGAGCAAGGTAAACACTGCTGATCCAGCCCAGAGGGAAGGATCAGAAGAATCCAATCACCATCATGGCTGGGACCATGGGTTTCAGAGTTTGAGCAGGGTTAATGTAGCAATTGCTGAATATTAAAGTCAGAAATCTTTCTTATAGACCACAGATGTCCTCAGCTTCCTGCACCAGGATTAACTGGGAGACCCCAGGACCTTCTTCTGCAAGTGCCACCCCAGCACTAGTAACCAACAACCAAAGTATTGGTGTTTCAGCAACTTATTTGCACAGAAAATGAGTATGGGCTCATTTTGGTGGCCTCAAGAGGAGTTTTGCAAGTAGATGAAGGGTAAATAAATGGTGCCTTGGAACAAAGGAATAAAATCATTCTCATAGAAAAGGAAACAGATCTACACCATGGTGAATCCTCACATGTGGTGTGTTCTTGGAGAGCAGCTGAACATCAACCAAGAGGAAGCTCCCATCATGGAACAGCTTTCACAGGTCCCAGATTTCAAAGCAAAGCCCAAGATAGGAGAAAATTTTGTTCTGAGGACCTGGATTCTCTCTGTACCCTTTCTTGTAAAGCAAAGGTGGATACAGTGAATACAAGAACAAACAAGATGGTGCCTTGCATTTCAAGAGCTTCTTTGCAAACACCTCTGATCCACTGCAGGCTGATATATTCCAGCTTTGCCTTCCCTTCCAGGAGTAACAGGAGAAAGGAAACAACCTGAAGCTTACAAACAACTGAGTATTCCCAAGGCTGTCAGCAGAAAGACTCCTGTGCCAAAGCTTGGTTTGCAACCATCAGTGCCTGTTCCAGTGACAGAACAAGGGGCAATGGACACAAACTGGCACACAAGATATTTCAATTAAATGTGAGAAAATTCTTCTTCACTCAGAGGGTAACACACCCCTGGGATAGCTTGCCCAGGGAAGTTGTGGAGTCTCCATCCCTGGAGATATTCCAGACCTGCCTCGATAGATTCCTCTCAAACCAGCTCTAAGGGATCCTGTTCTAGCAGTGGGGTTGGACAAGATGATCCTCAGAGATCCCTCCCAACCCCTTCTGACCATTCTCTGAAAGCTGCCAAACCCTGGTGCAGCCCTTTCCCTGCCTGCTGGGGAACGTGTGTGTGTTCTGCTCAGATTTGGCTTCGAGCCCAGAGCAGTCTGGGTTTTGTTTTCCTTTTGCATGAACATGGAGAAGATTTTCCAGTAGGGTGGGTGGCTCAGCAGATAATGCACTGGGCTTTTCAGAGATGGGAACGTGGTCTGGGTTCAACTTGAGGTCTCAAGCAGAATGCTATGAGCAGTTAAGGCAGAAGGATGCTGGCTCAGGTTGCCTGGCATTGATCTGGCACCTTCAGCCAACGCACAGCTTTTCTACCAGCTATGGATTGCTCTCCTCTGTCCAAAACTTCCCATGCCATTGGTTCTGCACAGTCTTCAGCCACCCAGACATAACCAAATATCACTTAGATCATTCAGTGAAACTTTTTCTGACTATTTATTAATCCTCCAGAAAACCAGCACTTTCTTCAGAGAGCAAAACCCAGTAGGAAGCTGATGCTCTGAGACCACTGCACATCACCTCTGATTGTTCTTCACTTCCCTGTTTTTCTGTCTGTATCTCCAAAACTAAATGAATAACCTGCTGGTCAGGGACCATCCTTCCTTTCTGTCTTTGGACAGGTTTTGTGTTCTATATCAAAACCATGGTAAGCAACACTAACATTTGGATAAAGGTGAATAGGGGGATAGTTCATCATGCCATTTTTTTCCAGTATATACTGAATATAATACATGCACAAAAGCCTCATCACTTTCTGGGTCAGCTCCCTTCCATTTAGGCTTTCCAAACAAAAATGTCCTTATGAACTCTGAGTGCCTTTTTGTGCCCCACAGGTAGAGCAAAACTGAGCAGCACCATGTGAACACTGAGCAGTGGTGCCCTGCAAGCAGGGATGCTCTTGTTTCCTGCTTTTCTACCTCATTTCCCCTCCGTGGTGAGGACCAGAGTCAGTCTGTGAAGTGCTGACACAGAGCTCCCAGCCAACCCTGGCTCTGTTGAGTCAGAAGGAGAAAAAGAAGAGAGACTGTAGACAAGATAATTCTCTTCACTTGGTCAGGTTCCTTAGGTTCCTGAGCTCATATCACACCTGGGTTGGCACTTCCACCCCATTCCCTGCCCTTCTGTGGCACTTCATAGGAATGTTTGCACTCCTTTTGTATGCAAAACCCCAAAGCTCTGGGATCTTCAACTTTTTGATTTAACCTTGCCCTCCTCTTTTATTGTTTGGGTAGGTTAACTGGCTGCTCTTGTCCCTCTCGAGTCCCAGCAACAATTTTTCATCCCCATTTTAGTTTTTTCCACAGGAAAAAGTCAGGAAGAAAGGGGTTTTCAGCAAGGCCTCCCTCTTTGCTGGGCTTTGGGCTTGGACTTTAATCATTGCTTTGCCTGGAAAAGGGAAAAGAGCTTTTCTTAGAACGTCCTAGGGCCGCCTGCAAAGACTTCCCCTCTTCTCCCTTCCTCCTCATTAAAGCACAATTGTTGCCTGCTCTGGGGTCCCTGTGGGTAAAGCCTGTTTGTAATGTCAATTACCTGGAGTTTAGGAGTTCAGAGCTGGAACAAGGAATCCTTCACTTGGCTGTCACTGCCAGACGCTGCGGTTCATTCGGCCAAGAGGAAATGGGGATTAAAGGCCTGATCCTGGTCCTGCTGGAGGCTCTCAGCCTGTTGGGAAGAACAATGGGAGCAGACCCTGGCCTCAGAGGAGAGGGTGGTCCTAAAGGGTGCTCCCCTGTTCCCCCTCTCCCCCAAGTGAATGATGATAATTACTGCAGGAGCCTCTGTTTGATGCACTTCCTCCAATTGTTTCCAAGCCCTTATTTTGCTTGGTGTTCAGAAAGGGTCATTTGTTTAGCTGGATAGCAGAGCTTGTCTAGAATGACTTAATTTGTTCCTGAAATGCTCGAAAAGGTGAGTGACCAGCTTGGAGAGAGGCAGAGAGAGTGGCTGGATGGAGGCTCTTTGCATATTTTAGCCTCTCCTGGTCAAAGTGATAAGGAGGGTTGATAATATTAGTGGCAAAGGGCCAAGTTTTTGATGGGGTATTAAAAAACTGTGACTTCATTGCCAGCCAGAAACCTCTACTGGGATATACTGAGACAGAATTCACAAGATTTTTTTGAGGAATTAAGGTGGTTTATCTTGCTTTGATAAAATCAACCCCAGGTGCTTTGATAAAAAAATCACTTTGTTTGATGTCTTGGATAACTGGGTCCAGCAGAGCCCTTGAGCTGAGGGAGCTGTGAGGGGGTAGAGAGGGCTAGAGAACCTCCAATGTGGAAACTTTCCAGTTTTATAGCAACCTTCCAATATCTGAAGGGGCCCACAAGAAAGCTGGAGTAGAGCTTTTTACACAAGTATGTAGTGAGAGGACAAGGGGAAATGGTTTACCACTTGAAGAGGGGAGATTTAGTTTAGGCTTTAGGAATTTTTTCCCAATTTGAGGGTGCTGAGCCCCTGGCCCAGGTTTCCCAAGGAAGCTGTGGGTGCCCCATCCCTGGAAGTTTTTAAGGACAGGTTGGATGGGGCTTGGAGCAACCTGGGCTGGGGGACGTGTCCCTGCCCATGGGGTTGGGATTGGATGAGCTTTAAGGTCCCTTCCAACCCACACCTGTCTGGGATTCTATAATTCTGTGATTCCATGATCTTAAATGGCCTCTTCCAGCTCCCTTGTCCTCAGCAGCAGGTTTTGTGTCTCTTAGTCTGCTCTTGGCAGAGTGATTGCCTATTTCTGAGCTTTGAACTGCTGTGACTGTCCCTCACTTGCAGGAAGTGGCTGATGATGCACAGGCTGTCACCCAGCTTTAATCAAAAATGAGCATTTTCAAGATCTTGAGAAATTCAGACCCATCAGAACTGTGTTGGTTTTTTTTTTGGTTTTTTTTTTTTTTTTTAATCAGCCATGGGTGCCTCTTGAGGAGTCAGTGTCTGTGGAGCCCCAAAGTTCAGAGGTTTATGATTTCAGTGCAAGGCTCACCTGTTAGATTATTAAAAACCCAGCAAAGATTGCTTTGCTTTGGGGCAGGGAATCCCTCACTATTTGTGCACAGCTCTCAGGTTTCTCTCCTTCCAGGCAACAAAGCATCCAGTGAAAGCCTTCACACTGAAAATGTCTTTCAGTGACAGCAGCTTCACAGCCCAACCCATGGTTTGCTCTGCACCCCAAAAGATTGTTAAAGAAACTTCCTGAATTTCAGAAAGAAAAGGTTAAAAGGGTGGAGGTAGCTTTCACCCCACAACTTTTGGTTTTCACCTGCTGCTGCCAGTGTCCCACATGTAGTGTCCTGGCATCTGAGGAAGCAGCAGTGGCACAGCTGAGCCATGGCAACCTCAGGAGCTCTCTCTGTGCCCTTGGTCTGCCCCAGCTGTGAGCTGTGGCTGAAAACTTGATGAAAGGACCTTAAACAGGAACCAGATCAAAATCCCAGTTACAGAGGTTTGGCTGATGTGGAGTGAGGGTTTCAGCCCCCCAGGCAGACCCTGTGTCTGGACCCTGGAGCTGCTCACTCACAGAACTTGCTCTGAGCACTGCACACAGGTTGGGATGCTGAGTTGATGCTTTTTGGAAGCCCCAGCAAGCCCAGCTCACTACCTGCTTCCTCCTGGGCTCTTGGGGATTTTTTCTGGATGTGACTGAAAGGTTGGATTGGTCTAATCTTACCAAATGCTTTGGTGAAGTGGGGAGATGTGTTTCTCATTTCCAGGGAACTTTGCTAGCAATTTAGCTGTGTGATTTTAGCCAGTAGCAGCACGTTGAAAGCAACACAGGCAGGGCAGAAAACCTTTGACAACAAAAGAAGACCAGGCTGTAGTTATTTTGTGTACCAGTTGCTCCAGGGTGAGACAACACTGGGTATTTTTATCCAGGCAGGTTGTCTTTTGACAAGGAGCCATGGGGGCTGGGGTTCAGAGGGCAAGAGTCAGTGTCTCAAAGGATCTGGCCCTGCTGTAATCCCTCTGGAGCCCTGGGCTTGCAGGGTGACCTCAGGGGTGACACTTGATCACTCTGCTTAACCTTAGGCAAGAGGCAGCCAGACTGTCCCCTGCCAACCCAAATGTCCCCATCTCCAGCTTTTTCAGGGGTGCTCCCCTTTCCCCAGCAGAAATCCCTCTTGCTAAGTTGTCACACACTGATCAATACCTGGCTCCTGGCACATTAGTAATCAGCATCATTAGAAGTGCTGTGGATTGTGAAGGTTTTCCAGAGAAAATTTCATTTTTAATAAGGATGGCTGGTGTATGGATGTGGCTTTTGGGTGTTCCATGGCCTCAGTCAGCTTGGGGTTGACTCTCTTGCTATTTACTGGTTCCCCACAGTGACAGAGCTGAGAAAGAGCTTAACCATGGCTTGCAAAGGGCTGTAAGGGAAGATTTTTCTGAAGTACAACTGTTGTGGGTCGTTTGCTTGTTTTTTAAGACATTTTTAGCATTTTTAAACTAGGAAAAAAGCAGATGTAATTATTTAGAGGCTGGCAGCTCAGCCCAGAGGGAGGAAGCAATGAGTATCCAGCTCCCACTCCTGAAGGTGCAGCTCTCCCCTAAATAACACCAATATTGGACACCCAATTGGACACCCAATAACATCCAAAATGCCAGAGGACTCTTAGGTATTGGACTTGATCTCCTGGCTTGTTTTTAAGAGATGAGGAAAAGCCACAGCACTGCTGAAGCTGGAGTAGAAGACAAGGTTGGGTGTATGACTTTATTTGGGTTGCTCACCACCTGCAGTGAAGAACAGCTGAGGGCATGGGGCAACCATTCCTTATCCCATGAAAATAGGAGGATTGCAGAAACTGCACTGAGCATCCTTTGAAGGAAGAGAGACCTCTGGATGCTGGCTGGCACTCTGGCCCATCCTTCCTGCTTGCTGAAATGCAGGCTTGTGACCAGAGCCAGGAGGAACTTGGGGGAATAAGTCATACAACTTATCAGAGCAGGCTGGCTGCTTTCCAAGCTTACCATGAGGAACTGAAAAGTAGTTCAAGTTAACTGCCCTTATCTACACTAACCTGGTGCTGACAGTCAGAATTTCATTGCCTATTTTAACTCCTCATGCTTATGGCAAGCAGGATGAGATTTTATCTCAGAAGTCATCTCTTTCATATATTATCTGCTTGCCCTTATTTCCATGATATCTGGAGGGGGGTTTTTTTCAGCAGTTTGGTCAAACCAATCAACTTTTCTGTAGCTCTGTTAGCTGCTTTTCTGTAGCCTCTGAAGTGTTATCTTCTAACCCCAGATGACAATCTTTTCTCTCTTCCCTTCCTTCCCCTCAAGTTTTTGGGTTTTTTTTTTTTAGTATTTCTTGTAATTTCTAATCTTAGGGCTCGTAAAGATTTTCTTAGAACAAAAATCATACAAAAGTCTGCCAGGATGGACTGATTTGAATTGACTCACAGACTCTGGGAACTGATGTGTGATTGAAAGAATGAGTCAAAAGTGCTCTTTTTGTACTAAAAACCCAACAACCTGGAGAGTGTGGGTCCCACTGGTAAATCTTGAGCTGTGTGGCTGGTGACAGGGGAGGATGCTGAGTGCAAGGGAGCAAATTATCTCTCTTGTCACCCCTCTCCTGAAACATTTCCCTCCCTGGCTGGAAGGACAGCACTCGTGCTGGTTCCCAGCTGTGGTTTTGGGGTCTCAGCATCCTCCACTGAAGCTGGCAGAGCATCAGCACAAGGTGGTTCAGCTCTGCTTTGTGGGGTCTTTGGTGCCCAGGTGAGCCTGGTAGATGGAGCTGGGGATGGAGAGAGAAGTGGGGAAATATTGACCCAAATCCAGGAGGCAGTGATGGCAGTGGGGCCACTTGGGGTGATGCAGGGGTCTCTGCTGAACCTGGGGGTCAGGTCTGTCAGGGGGAGATGGACCTTTACCTCCCAGCAGCTCCCAGTTGGATCGTGCAGTGGGTTTCTGGTTTTCAGTGGGGCTCTGAGCTCTCACCTCCTCTCCACACTTGTGTCTGTGCTTGCTCCCCTTTATCTCCTGGGGATCAAGATGTGCTTGAACTTGAGGAATGCAAAGGGCTATCTGAGCAGGAAAGATGACATGGTCCTCATTACCACTGCTACATTTGTTGGACATATGCTTTAAAAATCAAAACACTGCAGTATTCAAAGCACTGGGAGGATGGGGGGGTGGGAAATGGAGGAGACCCATCCATACCCCACCCAGGTCGTTTATTCCTGAGGATGATTCAGCTGTGGATGAAACTACAGAGCCAACCACAGCCAATGCTGAGCACTTAGTGCTTAGTTCAGGGATTTCCTCACTGCAATTGCAGCTCCTCCTCAACCATGGGGTGAAAACACCAGATTAACCCCAAAAGAAAGAGTGAAAAGGGCCTAAGAAACTCCAGGCAGTTTTCATGCTTCCTGGTAAAAAGCAAAGCAAGGCACACGAGGTGCTCCTTAGAGCTTCTCTGGGCTCTCTCTTCAGTAGTGAGACTCCTGGGGGAGTTGACATGATCCTACAGAACAGTATGAGATGGTTTCCACTTGGTGTCTTGGCTCCTGTGGGCTCTTGGGTCAACTTCAACACAAGTCAGGAGGAGGAAATATCTCAGGGAATGTGATCTTTACATACCTGTCCTCACACCTGCAAGATGCAACTTCATAACAGCAGGAAAACCTCTGGAAAGGTTCCTTGGAGACCACCAGCACTGTCATGGACGTGGGATGTCCCTGTTGGGAAGGTGCTGGAAAAAACCGAGCAGTTTCTCAGGTTTTCTGTTCCTTCTGCTATCTTGCTAGATTTTTGATATGGAGTTCTTTTCTACAGGCAGCCTTTCAGGAAGGTTTCCAAAGGTAACAACTGGAATCACCCTAAAATAAAGACTATATTGCCATTTCCAAATATTTCCATAAGTAGATGTGAGGAGAAGGGAAAAGGGAGATGCCCAGAGTGGTTGTTTCTGCATTGGCTTTTTCTCAGCTCAGGATTATCAAGAAGATTTTCACCCTGTAAAACCCAGAGCAGTATTTTTTTATTGTTATTTCAACTGCAACGTGCTGGCTAAAAGCTGAAGGTATTGCCCTGGAAGAGAGAAATATTTCTTTTTTTTTACCATACCTTCCAGCAAAGTGATGATATGCAAATTCCACATTGGAATTTTCGGTGTATCCTCCAAAGACTGACATCCTAGCCACCTCTTCCTGGCCAAGTTGTCAGCTCAGAAAGAAAACTGAGCCTGTAATGTGTCAGTCTGATCCTCAGTGAGAGGGCAGGCTCCAAAGGGAGGGCAAAGATTTAAAAAGGAAAGGGTATTAATACACCAGCAGGTCATCTGATACCTACCAGAACTTCTGGGGTCTAGGGTTGATTTCCTTGGCTGTGTCTGTGAGACTGACAAGTCCACTTGCTGACAAGAAATGCAAAGTTTTGGTTCCATTCAATGATCTTGCCTTTCATTCCCTGGGTCTGACTTCTGCACTCTCTTTCTTTTCTACTTTCATTTCTTTTTTTTTTTTTTTTTTTTTTTTTCTTACACCACCAAAAGCAGCAAATCCCACGTGTGGGCTCTGCTCACAGCCAGCAAACTGCTGGGAAAGAAAGTGCTGGAATGGGGAAATCTAGAGGGTCAACACTCTGCCAGCTCCAAGCTGGAGGTTGGAGCTGGTAGCCTGCTTGAATTTGGTTCCATTCTCTGTGGTTTTGGGGCTTGGGAAGGAGTGAAGCTTGATCTCTCTTAAATGAAACTCCCCAGGAGTTACAAGGGAGGAGAGGTGATCCTGGTTGGCACCCTGGGACTTGGAGCTTTGCTGTAGCAAACTTTGTGTCCCCTTGTATTTTCCTGACCTGCTGGCCCAGAGGGGTTTGTGGCAGAGCAGTGAGCAGGAGGATGTCACTGCCATCAGCAGCAGCAAGAAAAGAGCAGCAGCACACAGTAGTAAAAGGAAGAAGGAGAATTTTAAGGTGTTTTTATCACCATGCATACAAACCACTCTCCTTTACTTAGCTTAGAGAGGTCCCTGGGCCCAGGAGAATAAAATGCCACCACCACACTAATCCATGTCCTTGTCCTGGGAGATGCACCCATGGATGTGTTCCCTCCAGAACTAACACAAAGAATAACTTATTCTTATTATTTTATTTTTATTTCTATTTTGTTCACTGCCTTTATTATCCTGGGGTAAGACTCAGCTTGTAGATCACCAAACTGATTCCTACCATAGCCTCAAAACTGTGGAATGTTGTTGCAAAAATGCAAACGTGTAAAATGAGAAGACATCTAATGCCAGCCTTTTGGTGGAGACTAGATTTAGGCTTAAGACAGCTGGTGCCAGAGCATTTGGCTGTTAATGTTCCTGGGCTCTGGAATGCCTTGCAAGAGGATATCAGAGCAGCAGAATCAATCAGTGGTCTTAAAAGAAACATTAAAGCTTCTGGGTGACATGATAATTTTTACTTGGGAGGGGGTATTTTATGAGCTGGAGAGGTGCAATGGCATAAACCATAGTGGAAAAAAACCCTCATAAAATTCTTTGGATGATGGTTTGCTTTTCTGCTGTGTTCCACACACATGGAAGCAGGGAAGAAGAGAGAAGACATGCACAGATTCATCCCTGCCTGACCATGCCCAGATGAGTTATATCTGGGAGTTTCCTCTCCAGTGGTTTTAAACCCAAATTCCATGCTAGTGCAAAGGGAGTCAGGGAGAATAAGAAATCCCCTCAGACTTCTCTTAGACTGATGTGATTTCTTTTACCCAAACACATCCAAATATACAGAACCATTTGTCTGATGAGTTTTTTTGCTGCATCTTCCTCCCTCCTGAGCTGTGCCAGAGAAGGGAGGGATGTGAGTGACTGTCTATCCTTGCCCTCTGCTCACAGGAGGATGGATCATAGAATCATAGAATCCTAGAACTGGCTGGGTTGGAAGGGACCTCAGAGCTCATCAAGTCCAACCCTTGATCCACTCCCCCCGTGGTTCCCAGCCCATGGCACTGAGTGCCACATCCAGGCTCTTTTGAAATATCTCCAGGGATGGAGAATCCACCCCTTCCCTGGGCAGCCCATTCCAATGGCTGAGCACCCTCTCTGCAAAGAATCCTTTCCTAATATCCAACCTAAACCTCCCCTGGCAGAGCTTGAGCTCTGCCAGGGGAGGTTTAGGTTGGATATTAAGAAAAAATTCTTTAGTCTGTGCCCTCTTATCCTACTGATATCTGCCTGACCCCCCCCTGGCTCCAACCTCCTTTCAGGGAGTTGTAGAGAGTGATGAGGTCTCCCCTGAGCCTCCTCTTCTCCAGCCTCAACACCCCCAGCTCCCTCAGCCTCTCCTCAGAGGATCTGTGCTCGAGGATGATCCAGGAGTTCCCTTCAGAGAGCCAGGGAACAACCCCTGCCCACCAGGTTTACAACCAAATTGCTCAGCTAAACATCTCCCATCCCACTCACAGCATCAGCACCCTCAGCCTCACCCCACACCTCCCCGGAGAAACATTCAAGCCTGATGGTTTTTGCTGGGGTGTCAGTGATTTCCTGAGTGAGAGATGGCTGTAAATCTGTTTAGAGACAAACTGATGGTGGAAACAACTCAGACCAAGCAATGAAATTGTTCCAGGGGGCAGGCACTAAACCCAGAGTAATAATTTAGTCCATGAAGAGTCCTTCAGCAGGCCCAAGAGGTGCCCAAGAGGCAGAAGGGAGCAGCAGCACCTGGCCCCAGGCTGCTCCTTGTTGTTAGTAATCAACACCAGGTGTAGGTGGTTTAGTTAAATTCTACACCAGGTACCACCCCTGCACTTGGGCTGCTGCTTCCACATTGACCTAGGGCTGGGAAAAGAGGAAGGATCCCTGTGACTGCAGAGCTTTCCTGCTGGAATCCTCCCAGGTGAGCATGGATTTGCGTTTGTCTGCACAGCCAGGGGACTTTTCTCAGCCCCCTGCAAGGCAAAACATCTTTGGGGACTTTACAGGAAAAATAAAGGACACAAAGAGAAAGAAAGGGAGATCGTGCACTCCCTGGATTTACCAAAGGTGGATTGTGGCAGGAGGAGCTGATATCTCATCAAGGAGAGCTAATTGGTTTTCCTGGGAAGGGAAACACAGCTGATCTCTGGTTATCAGCAAAGCATTGGATAGGAAGCCACAGGGGGATTTATTTGATCTGTGAGGGAGGGGGGGGCTGGGGAGAAGAACAGGGAGTGTGTGGGGAGCTGGGGGATGGAGGGATGGAGGGATGGAGGGATGGAGGGATGGAGGGATGGAGGGATGGAGGGAGGGAGGGAGGGATGGATGGAGGGATGGAGGGAGGGATGGATGGATGGATGGAGGGAGGGATGGATGGATGGATGGAGGGATGGATGGATGGATGGAGGGATGGAGGGATAGATGGATAGATGGATGGATGGATAGATAGATGGATGGATAGATGGATGGATGGATAGATGGATGGATGGATAGATGGATGGATGGATAGATGGATGGATGGATAGATGGATGGATGGATAGATGGATGGATAGATGGATGGATGGATAGATAGATGGATGGATAGATAGATGGATGGATAGATGGATGGATAGATAGATAGATGGATGGATAGATAGATGGATGGATAGATAGATAGATGGATGGATAGATAGATGGATGGATAGATAGATAGATGGATGGATAGATAGATGGATGGATGGATGGATAGATGGATGGATGGATAGATGGATGGATGGATAGATGGATGGATGGATAGATGGATGGATGGATAGATGGATGGATAGATAGATGGATAGAGGGGTGGAGGGATGGATGAATGAGGTGGTGGTGGAGGGGGAGCAGACAAGTACGAGGGGGGCTAATGGTGCAGTTGCTCAAGGAGGGATCTTGGGACTGATCCCGCTGAATATTTTCAGCCATGGAAGGGTAGGAATGTGCAGCTGAGTTTTGCAGGTGACAATAAGTTTTGGGGAGCAGTTATTGTGCAAGAAGATCAGGCTGTGACACAGGAAGCACTAATTGACCTCAAGGACTGGACTAAAAGAAAGGGGATGAAATGGAATATCCCAGAGTGCAAGGTCATGCACCTGGGGACTAGTAACATGGATTCCCACTATAAGCTGGAAATTCATTAGCTGGAAACCAGTGTAGAAGAGAAAGACCTGGGCATATGAGTTTATCAGGGGTAACTAAGTAATGGAGAGATCATGCCACCAGGAAAAAGAGATGCAAACCCAGAGTATGTGAGGCACAGCCTTCCCAAGAGGCAGGGGAATGTCACTGTCACCAGAGAGGGGCCAAGAACCCCCCTGGAGCACTGCTGGCTGCTGGGGGTGAGGAAGATGAAGCTCTGGAGGCTCAGGTTGGGCTACCAGGAGAACCAAGGGAGTGAGGAGCCTGTTACATCAGCTTTGGTGCCCATCACCCAGTGAGAGGAGGCTGAGAGGGGACAGTGAGAGGCTGTTCAGGCTGGAGAAGAGGAGGCTCAGGGGAGACCTCATCACTCTCTACAACTCCCTGAAAGGAGGTTGGAGCCAGGGGGGGGGTTGGGCTCTTTTCCCAGGCAACTCTCAGCAAGACAAGAGGGCACAAGAGGTGCCAGGGGAGGTTTAGGTTGGACATTAGAAAGAATTTCTTTCTGGAGAGGGTGCTCAGACCTTGGAATGGGCTGCCCAGGGAAGGGGTGGATTCTCCATCCCTGGAGATATTTCAAAAGAGCCTGGATGTGGCACTCAGTGCCATGGGCTGGGAACCACGGGGGGAGTGGATCAAGGGTTGGACTTGATGAGCTCTGAGGTCCCTTCCAACCCAGCCCATTCTAGGATTCTATGAAATACAACAGGAGGTAAGCACAAAGGAGAGGAAAGCAAGAATTCAGATCAAGGCAACGCTGGTGCATGAATAAATGGAAATTATCTGTGGCTACAGTGAGACTTGGAGAGCTTCTGGTGACTTTTGGGCAGGAGATATTCAGCCAGTCTGTGGGATGGGTGATACAGTGCTGTGAGGGCACTGGGGGGATGATGTCCCTGCAGGTCCCTCCCAGTTCTGTGCTGGGGGTTGGCACCCGAGGCTGGATGAGTCTGTGTGATGCTTTTCACTCCTCAGGGCTTCTTGATGTCAGTCTGCCCTCCCACCCTCTCCCCAGAAACCCAGAAATCCTGGCTGGGATTCCCATTCCCCTGACAGGGACAGGAAAAACCCACTGGGAGGTGTCAGCATGGCTGGCAGCACCAGTGAGATGGGACCCAGCCCCAGCTCCAGGAAGGCACCACTTGTCCTGGCCAGCCAGGGCCATTTTGGGGAGCTGGGCTGACCTTCTGCCAGGACATGCCATGGTTCAGCTTTTTTTGTGTGCCAGGGGAGCTGCCACTTTCATTTCTGTCACACAGCATCATCCTCTGCCAGGCAGAAACTGCAGCCCAGAGATTTTTGACCATTACTTTCAAATGCATGTTGTGGTTTTTGGTTGATTCCCCTTTTCTCCTTTTTTCTTTTTATAACCTTCTCTCTCCTCCCTCCCCCTATTTCATATATATATATATATATATATTTTTTTTTTTTTCCCCCAACCCTGGTTGACATTTACCAGAACCCAGTGTGATTTAGTGACCTTGGGCATACCATGCGTTTTAATTTGTCAATTTGGGAAATTAATTTGTGGAAGAATGAGTCCAAGTCAGAGGTCAGGCAGTTGGAGCACAGACCTGCTGACAGGTTGACTGTCAGTGGGGGGCTAATGAGAGCCCACCACCAAGCCAACGGAACAAAAGCAGACAGATTACACTGCCTGCTCACTGCTTGGTCTCCAGAGCATCAGACTGCTCTGCTTCCATCCCTGCCATGGATTTTTACCTCGGGCAGGCAGTCAGGAACAGCCAGAGGAAGGTGTTGGTTGCTGGGTGCAAAGTGGCTTCGTGCTGAGGATGTGGTGGCAACGTGGAGGGAGCCACTGGGGAGGTTGTACCTGGGTGTTTGCATCCTGTTCCAATGTTTCACCACTCTTATGGTGAAGAAATTTTTCCTTATATCTCATCTGAACCCCTCCTGGTGCAACTTGAACCCATTTCCTCTTGTCCTATCTCTGGGGAGAAGAGGCCAACACCCACCTCACCTCCTGTCAAGGAGTTGGAAAGGGCCATGAGGTCTCCCCTCAACCTCCTCTTCTCCAGGATGAGCAGCCCCAACTCCTTCAGCCTCTCCTGCTGAGTCCTGGTCTCAGCCCAGTGGCCCTTAGAGTCCCAGAATCATTTGGGTTGGAAAGGAGCTCTGGGATCACCAACTCCAACCCTTGATCCACTCCCGCTGCAGTTCCCAGCCCATGGCACTGAGTGCCACATCCAGGCTCTTCTTAAAAACCTCCAGGGATGGAGAATCCACCCCTTCCCTGGGCAGCCCATTCCAGTGGCTGATCATTCTCTATGTGAAGAATTTGTTCCTAATCTCCAACCTAACCCTCCCCTGGCAGAGCTTAAGCCCATCTCTTGTCCTACTGATATCTGCCTGGGAGCAGAGCCCGACCCCCCCCTGGCTCCAACCTCCTTCCAGGGAGTTGTAGAGAGTGATGAGGTCTCCCCTGAGCCTCCTCTTCTCTGCATCCTCTCCAGCACCTCCATGTCCTTCCTATAAAACTGGACACATCCCTGAGCATCCACAGCCACCTGGAGCTCAGGTGGATGTCAGCATCTCCTCTGCATGCTGCTGACCATGAGCAGGGAAGAGGGATTTGTGTTTTTCAGGCAGCATCTTGCCTGGCTCTGCCTGCAGACTTTGAGGGTGGCTGCAGAGCTTGCTGGGCAGCAAATAAAAAAAAAGTGATGGGTGCTGCTCAGTGCCTTTCTGCTCCAAAATCCTTCTCCCCCTCAGCTGGCAGGGTGTGTGTGGGTGAGGCAGGTTCCTGTGGGTGCTTGCCATTCCTCTTCCTGCAGCAGGAGCAGAGCTTTGACCACAAACAGGACCTGAATGTGCTGGAGAAAGATTTCATCTGCTGCCCTGGGCCAGCCCAACTGCTGCCTCATGCTCAGGCTGCCCCGGAGCCCTTGGGGCAAAGTGAGTGAGCTCCAGAGGATGAGGAATGCTCTAAAGTGCCAAAACATCCTGGGATTCTGCCTGTGAAGCAAGGCAGGAGGCACACTGGGTCATGTCAGTGGCAAGACCACCTCCACGAGGCTGCTGGGCAGGGGGAAGTCACCAGGATGCTCCTCTCAGAGATGTCCAACCAGGCAGAAACTTCAGCAGCTCAGGACCAGGACAGCTTCTGAGTCCAACTGCTCAGGACTTCACCTTTTCTCTTTTTTTCTTTTCTCTTTTTGCCTTTTCTCTTTCCTTTTGGGGCTGGAAGGACCAGACTGAGCATGCAGAGCCCAGGGGGCAGGGGGAAGAAACAACTTGTTTTGTTCTGGCAAGAAGAGCTGGCTCTGCACCACGATGCCAGGGTAGGCTTGGAAAGGTGTTTCTTACCCTAAAGGAGCTGGTTCAAATGTGAGGCACGTTTGGGGTAGAGAGGCTGGGAAAGGAAACTCTTTTCCTCTGTAATACCTAAAGAAAGGGAGGAAAAACTCCCTGGCTGGCCAGGAGGGTCTCCACAGCTCTGTGTGTGTCTGAGATGTGAACTTGGAGCAGGACATGAGTCCCAGAACCTCAGTATTTGGGGACTGAGAGTAGTTTGCAGCTATGGCCTGACAGCTCTTCAGCTGCTCCAGGTAATTTTGGGGAATGTAATTTGACTCTGGGGGTGATCTCAGGCAGATGAAGACAGCTCTGGATCTCCCAACTCCTCTGGCATCTCCTTCAGCAGTCATTTGTTTGACTCAGCTGTGTCCTCTTGTGGGTGCTTCAAGCTTCCCTCTGTGGGAAGGACTATGGAGTGCCTTGTGTTTCCATGTTTCCCTCAATATCAGATCTGACACAGACCTGCTCCATCCCTGCTCCATCCCTGCTCCATCCCTGCTCCATCCCTGCTCCATCCCTGCTCCATCCCTGCTCCATCCCTGCTCCATCCCTGCTCCATCCCTGCTCCATTCCTGCTCCATTCCTGCTCCATCCCTGCTCCATCCCTGCTCCATCCCTGCTCCATCCCTTCTCCTTTCCTTCTCCTTTCCTTCTCCTTTCCTTCTCCTTCCCTTCTCCTTCCCTTCTCCTTCCCTGCTCCTTCCCTGCTCCTTCCCTGCTCCTTCCCTGCTCCTTCCCTGCTCCATCCCTGCTCCATCCCTGCTCCATCCCTGCTCCATCCCTGCTCCATCCCTGCTCCATCCCTGCTCCTTCCCTGCTCCTTCCCTGCTCCTTCCCTGCTCCTTCCCTGCTCCTTCCCTGCTCCATCCCTGCTCCATCCCTGCTCCATCCCTGCTCCATCCCTGCTCCTTCCCTGCTCCTTCCCTGCTCCATCCCTGCTCCATCCCTGCTCCATCCCTGCTCCATCCCTGCTCCATCCCTGCTCCATCCCTGCTCCATCCCTGCTCCATCCCTGCTCCTTCCCTGCTCCTTCCCTGCTCCATCCCTGCTCCATCCCTGCTCCATCCCTGCTGGCTGCTGTGGCCTTGCCTTGTGGTCCTACCCTTGACCTCCTTCTTCATGGATTTCTTGCATTGTTCTGGAGCTCATAACTTCCACTAAGCTTCTGAGGCTTGTAGGCAATGGAAACATCATTGGGCAGCACCAGGGGCAGACCAGATCAGACCAGAACCAAACTGGGGGAGCAGAAGAGGACCAGGAGTGAGTTTCAGAGGCTGGCAGGACATTGGAGACCTTGCAGACCCCATCCCTGCAAACCACCTTGACCTTTGTGGTTTGCAGCATTTCTCTTCTTTGGTTGAAAACTGACTCCTGTGCTCCTCTTTCCCTTCTCAGGTCAGTCTGTTCCCAACATTCCTTGTTCCCAAGATGCCTTTCCCACCACTTTCCAGTCAGCAGGGAGAAATTTCTACGCAGATTTTTTTTTCTTACCAAACCCAAGCATCTCCCCAGCTTACAAATTATTGCTCTTTTCTTTCTCAGACCCCCCCAAAAAAAGCACCCTGGCTGTTGCCTGGTTTGCCACTCACCCAGGAATTGCAGCATCCAACTTCCAAGAAAGCCTGGAAGCTGGAGCAGTGGCCCTTCAGGCATGTTCTCCACGTTTGCTCTCCACTCCCCACCTCCAGGAGACAAGCCCTGGCCTGCAGTAGCCCCTGGGCTCCCAGCACTCGTGGGTGGGCTTGCTCTGTCTCCTTCATGCCCAGGGGAATCTTTGTAGAGTCAAAGGTTTGGTTTCCTCTGGCAGGAAGGAGGAAGCAGCCCTGGGATGGATCCCAGCTCTGACCAGCTGGGATGCAGGGGGTGAGTCCTTCATCCCCATCAGGCTGCTGCAGCAAACCTTGTTCCCCAACCCTCCTTCCTTGGGCTTGGACATCACACCCAGCATGGCCATGGCCTGAGGAGGGTTTTCTCAGCTCACCTCGTTCTACCTGATGAAATTAAACTATTAAATTAAACTATTAAATTAAATTAACAACAGTGTGGATGATTTTACCCAAAACCTGATGGTTTTACCTACCCAGGGAGGTTGAAGCTTGCCTCTACCCTGGCAGTCCTAGCTGGAGCAGGCTGTCCCCTTGCCTTTTGTCACCTCTGGATTGACCCAAGGGACAGCAAGGATAGACAAGAGCAAGGAAGAGAGAAACTTTGGTTTGTTGGCAGTTCTGAGAAATAGAGACAACAGTGATCTGGGTTTGCTCTTCAGAGTTTCTGATGTGTCTAAAAAGAGACTGTGTCTTGTTTTACTTTAGATAAAAACCAAAGGACATGAAGGGAGATGGGATGGAGGTAACAAAACCCACGTGCTTTGCAAGGACACTCAAAGGGAAACTGGGAGCCATGGGCTCAAAGGCTCTTGGTGCTCAGTTGGCAGGAGGTACTGATGGTTTGGGTGCTCTCTGGGTGCACAGGGATGGGGCAGAGGTGCCATCCAAGCTGTTCTGCTCTCCAAACTTCAAGTGAGGTCAAGCCTTGCCCCTCTCCATCCTCAGGCAGCCCCATCTCCCCTGGGAGCCTGGATCAGAACCTTATTTCATCTCCCCTCTCCAGTCAGCCTCTTTCCTTCTCTTTGGTGAGAAAAGATGAAGTTGCCTGGACAGCCCAGCTTCAACATTGAAACCTTTGATTTGGGAAATTTCCAGGAAGATCCCATTGTCCCTTTATCAGTTTTGTGCATTAATTTTTTTTTTTTTTTTTTTTTGCCTGTTCCTCAGCTGGCTTTGCCACCTCCATCAGAAAATAGGTTCATGGTTAACAGTTTTTGGGATGGCTGCTGGTCTGGCATCACTCCTTGGATCCATGGAGAAACCTCCCAGGAGCTCAGGTTTCCCTGGTCCATGTCCCTCCATGCTGCTGCTGACTCTTTGTCATTCTGCCTGGCTTCCCCTAGCCTGGCATTTTAGCTGTCAGCACCACCTTCAATTCCTGAGCATCCCCAAAGCCAAACCCTGCAGCAGCTGGGGAAGTCTTCACCTTCCCCCAGCTGGGCTCTGGGAGAAGCCACCTGCAAATCCCAGAGGAGCAGAAGCTGCTGAGGTGTCATCTCTTTGGAGATGAATGGAGCTGAACCTGCAGCTTAGGTTTTGGATCTAGTTCTGATTTCTGCTGCTCTGGCAAAACACCAGGCTTTTCCCCAGATAAATAGAATATACACAGAAGTTGCCCCTTTCAACTCCTCCCCCATCATGGGGCAGCAACTCCAGTTCCACACCCAGAATGAACTAGAACTTGGTGTATTTTTGCATGCAAGTTGCCTGCCCTTAAGTTTAGGGAGAACACTCTGGAGGTGTGGATGGGACCTTTCTCCCTGCCAGGGCGGGATTACTCTCCTTGGTTGTATTTCTGTCCCCTTAGGTGGCCTGGGGCTACAGACCCCCCATCTGGGTTCAAAGGCATTCCCTGTGTTGGTGGCCAGTCAGACTGTCCCTTGGCCTGTAAACCAGCCTTTGGGATGCAGCAGTTGTGGCCATAAGCTCCTTCATTCTTTAAATAGCAATTTATCCATCTAGCTATCTATCCACCCATCCACCCATCCACCCATCCACCCATCCACCCATCCACCCATCCACCCATCCACCCATCCCTCCATCCCTCCATCCCTCCATCCCTCCATCCACCCATCCACCCATCCACCCATCCACCCATCCACCCATCCACCCATCCACCCATCCACCCATCCACCCATCCATCCATCCCTCCATCCCTCCATCTATCCCTCCATCTATCCCTCCACCCATCCATCCCTCCCTCCATCCATCCCTCCACCCATCCATCCATCCATCCATCCATCCATCCATCCATCCCTCCATCCATCCCTCCATCCATCCCTCCATCTATCCCTCCATCCATCCATCCATCCCTCCATCCATCCATCCCTCCATCTATCCCTCCACCCATCCATCCATCCATCCATCCATCCATCCATCCATCCATCCCTCCATCCATCCCTCCATCCATCCCTCCATCTATCCCTCCATCCATCCATCCATCCCTCCATCCATCCCTCCATCCATCCCTCCATCTATCCCTCCATCCATCTCTCCATCCATCCATCCATCCATCCATCTATCCATCCACCCACCCATCCTTCCAGGCTCCTTCAGGCTCTCTCTGGGACCCAGACAGAGTTGCAGGGTCTGGCTGTTCCTCTCTCCCTCCCTCTCTGCAATTTGCCTCACCTCAAAGTCTGCAGACCTGGTTTTGGGGTAACACTTGGCCCAAGTCAGACTCCTGGCAGATCCTGGTGAAGATTCCCATATTTCTGTGACTGCTCCGTGGGTCTTGAGCACAGAGCCAGACCCATTTGTAGAGCCTGACACTACAAATAATTATGGCCTTTGTGTTATTTGAAAATAAAGCAGACACATCTTGTCTCTGCTCTTTTATCTCCTGGGGCTGGAGTGTCACATCTCTCCTTTCCTTCAGCTGAAGGTGCTGAGTTCTGCCTCTTCAGCTGGGTTAGAGCTGTAGCACAGGGCAGAGGTGTAGCCAAACAAACAAGGTCTTGATGAAAAGCTGTGCTGGTGTTGTAAATGAAGAGGATGGAAAACACCACCCAGGGAGTCTGGGACTTTACTGACATCACTACAAGTGTCTGGAAATCCTCACTGATTGCTTTTGTCTGTGTCACCCAAGGAATGAAGGAGCAACCCCTCTCCTGAGGGAAATGATGGGAACAACTGGGACCACAGCAAAGAAGGGTTTGGAGGAAGCAAAATGCAGGAGGACTCCTGGATCAGTCACAACATCCTCCCAGCATGGAGAAGGTTTCTCTGGCCTCCACCATGCTTATCTCAGTGCTGGCTCCTTCCTTCCACAGCCACATAAATGATCACACACAGCTAGAAAGATTAAGAACAGATTCACAAAACCATCCCCAGAGACACATAAAGTATCTTTTGACCAACTTTTTTTTTTTCTTTGCTTTTAACAGCCCAGCCATCCCTGATGAAGCTTGACAGGGACCTCCCTGGTGTGAAAACATCATGAACCTCCCCACCCCAGTGAAACAATCCTTTCTCCAGGCTGTCTTCCTTCCTAAAGAGTGAAAGTTTCCTGTATTCCCTCCTTGACAGCCACCAGTCCTGCTCCTGACTCATTACACCTGTGTCAGGGCTGGGACTGCCATTAACCCCTTGCTTCCTGGAAACCAGGCATGTCCTGCAGATGCTGATCTCCTTGGGCTCAGCTTTTTCCCCCCCTTTGGTCCCAATCCCAATCCCAGCTCATCCAACCTGGATGGCAGAAGAGCTGAGCAGTCAGCAAGGCAAGTGGTGTGTGGTCCTTGGGGAGGGGGAAGCTGAGGAAGGGCACTTTTTCTGGATGAGAGCTGTTTCCTAAACATCAGGGCCTCCCAGGGCCTTCTCTTCCTCTTCTTCTACAGAACAGACATGTTTGGGCTGACCCAAAACCTCACCTCCAGGTTTTGGGGTGCAGGGCAATGGGGAAAGTCAAGGCTCTGCCAGTCTGGGTCTACTTTAGAGTCCCCTAGCAATGGGGCTGGCAGGAGGGTGAAGGCACCTTGAGGAGCTCAGAGGGAGGAAATTCAGCTTCTCCATGAATGGTACTGCCCATCCCAGGGTTTTCTTCTCCTTCTCATGTCCTTCTCATGCTCCTTCTTCCCTAGTTTCACTCAATCCTTCTCTCCTTACCACTGATTCCCAGTTTGCCTTTCTTGTGGCCTTCTTTTCCACCTTGGCTCCTGTCCCCATCCACCACCTTGTGTTTTCCTCCACCATCCTGCTTCTCCTTGGTCTGAGCCCTTTCCCTGTGGGGCTCAAAGATGGGGAACACCTTTTCTGGAGGAGCTCAGGCTTGTCCTGATGCACAGCAACTCAGCCAAGCTCCTGAGCACCAGGCTGCTTCGTGCCCTCTGCAAGGAAACCCAGGGGCTCCACTAAATCTCTTCCCAGTGGCTTCCAACCCTTCTTCACATGGCCAGATCTTGGGGAAGAGGGGAATTTTTACAAGGATATCCTGAGACTGAGTGCCTCCCTCTCTCCCTGGTCCTTGCTCTGTTCCCCCTCTGCTCAATAAAGACAATTTCCCCCCTTTTTTTCATTCCCAAAACCATCCGAGCTATCTGGGAGAGGTTTTTCACTCTGTGCAGAGTAGGGAGTGATTTACTCTGAGGCAGAAGTCTGCTCTCAAAAGAAGCTCTGCAGGAGAGAAGTCTGACAAAAATCAAACCTCTTGTGATGGGAACCATTGGGTAACCTCAATATCTCTCCTTGCAACCCAATCCTGTGCCCCCACAGTCCTTTTGCAGATCATCTGCAGGTATGCAATTTTTCCTCATTTAAGGGCTATTAATATTAAATACAGCAACCATGCATTATTTATACTGTTTTATTCATGTATTAATTTTAAATCAATTCTTAAAAGGTGCACTGCCAGGGATGGAAATGAATTACTCGAGGCAATAAAAAAGGGCAGATCAAGGAGGAAATTAACCAGAGATATTAAAGCTATTGTGAAATCCTTCCTTTTATGTTGAAAGCTTCTAGGCTGGAACAGCATTTGGGAGGAAAAGCCACCAGCCAGGTTATTTTGAGCTAGAAAGGAGAGTCCCCAAACATGCACAAGAGAGGGGTTGGTCAGACTTTGTGCAAGTGAGGAAAGGATTGGAGCAAGGAGATTTCTCTGCTACAAAGCCATAAATTCAGAGCATCTCTGCCCTCCAAGTCTTACAGAGCAGGGCTCAGGCCAGAAGCTGACCTCTGGACCTGATGTCTGTCATGAGCTGACATTTCTGGGGTTTA
The DNA here is from genome assembly GCF_036169615.1 of Heliangelus exortis. Classification (NCBI taxonomy): domain Eukaryota; kingdom Metazoa; phylum Chordata; class Aves; order Apodiformes; family Trochilidae; genus Heliangelus; species Heliangelus exortis. The sequence continues at coordinate 2,900,545 of NC_092424.1, read as the reverse complement.
AAAACATGTTATCTGTGCTGTGGCACACAGGTATATGGTGGGGTTTATTTGCAGCTGTATCCTGGTTCCAGGTCTGGGCTTTGCAGGGGGACACAGGAAGGTGACCAAAGCCCCAGGGTCCTGCTGCTGTCCCTGCAGCATGGCTTGAGGGAATCTGCAAGGCAAGCAGGGACATCAGGCTGGAGAAGAAGGGACTGAGCTCAGGGAAATAGTGAGGAATGGGACTCATCTCACTTGGTTTTAGGCATCAAAACCTCTGTGCAAGTCGTGTCTGAAAAAAAAGAGAGAGCCCTCCAGAGAAGTGTTGCCTGCAGAGCTGAGGTGACCTGAGAAGAACCTCACTTGAGTATTTAAGTGGCTGATGATCCAGCTGGAAATTGTGTTGGGAATGCTGACAACTGCTGTAATTACAAAAGACACCACAAATATGCCATAAAAAGGTGAAGGGCATCTTCCAGCCTAAGCCATTCTGTGATTTTGTGATCGTTCTGTTTTCCATAATTCAAAACTCTATGCTGGGCCATCTCCTCTTTATTTCTTGTCATCTCGTTTTACCTTAATGGCCCTTTGAGTCTCTCAGGCAATGTAAAGAGGATTTAAGCAGGGTAGAGCCCCTTTCAGTGCTAAGATCATTAGCAGATTGCAGCAAAGTGCTCCCTTATATCTGTGAGTAAATTATTTATGATGTGTGTTAGGGAGATGGATGGCTCTGGAGATTCCTGGGGAAAACCAGACTGGGACAGAGATTAAATGGAGCTCTTGAGAGCCTCTCTCCCTGGGTCAGATTCATCCCAGGTCTCTGTGCTTTTCCAGTACAATTTCCATCAAAGATAAGTTTAGTCCCAGCTCTCAGGGGAAGCCCTGGCTGCTTAAAATGCACAGAGGACCTGGCTGAGAACATTGTCCCTTGAAGCAGTGGCATGATGAATAATGTGTATTATTCATAGCAGTGGAATCTGTGGAAAAATAACATCCCCCAAAACCCTGCACCTCAGAAATGACTCCATCCCACTGGTGTTTTCTTTTCATTGGGTCTCTAACCATTCATCCATGGACTGTACTGGATTAAAAAAAAAAAAAAAAGATAGATCCCTATGATGAACAAGCAAAAGACATAACTGGATGACAAAATAGCAGCAAACAAGAGTGCTTGCACTTTTGCACTGTGAAACAGCAACTGGCTTGTGCCTTTTTTTCCTCCTCCTGCTTTAGTTGCAGACAGAGGAAGTGTGCTAGGACCTGGAGGAAACAGTTCCTGCATACACCCTCTGTCTTTTTCCAGCAAGAAAAATATTATCCAGAGAAACAGAAATATACAACAATAACAACAAGGAAAAATCTCAGCTGGTTGGGAGAAAGATAAACTACAAAAAAGCCAAATGTGGGACTTTTAAATTTTTTTTCAGTAAGCTACAGGAGCTGTAAAATACTGCAGAATTGTTCTTGGGGAAAACAACTGTGTATTGAAGATATGAACTTTTATAATTTTAATTTAGGTGCTAGCTGGCTGAAACTGATATATAATCATAGCCTGCTCGTGGTCAATAATTTTTCTTCACTTTCTTACTTTTCAATGCCTCAATCTTTTCCCTAATAATTAATCAGTTGCTCAAGGCAAAGCTGCATTCATAAAATATCCATTACCCTGCCCACATTTGGTGCTCCCTGCAAGAAAGGAAGCAAGCAATAGCTTAAGGGAATTTATTGCTATTTTAAATGTAAGGAATAAACACCTTTCCTTTCATTTCACTCCAGATTTATTTCAGTTTGCTGATTTACAGTAGGATTGTGGGATGGCAGGTAGGAAATGCTGCACAGCAAATCTGATTTGGCTTTATGGGCTAACCAAGGAGCTGCCCAAGCTTACAGCTAAATGTTGGGCACAGCTTTGGAGGATTTGGCTAAACCCCCCAAACCCTACTTGTCAGCATCTCTCTGGTCTAGAATTTAGAAGCCAAACCCCTCTTTCCAAGGAGTGGAGCCCAAAACCTCCCAGTTCAGCCCAAGTGTGTGAAATTTTACTATTTCTTGTCTGCTGGAGGTAGGAGGTGCACGAGAAGGCAGGCAGGAAAAAAAAAAACGAACCAAAACATGAGTATTTCTGGATGTGTTTTCCTCTCTCTTCCATCCAAAAAGCTCAGTTTCAGCTTAGCAGAAATTTAGGTCAATTCTTGCTTTGTTTGAACTGGCCAGCTTTCCTCTGCCCTCGAGATCTACTCAGTGCTACTAAGCTGCAAACAAGATCCAGTGCACTGATTCAAACACATGCTCATTTTAGGGCATCCTTCTCCTCTTGATGTGAGCAGGGAGCTCCTCTTGATCTCTGTAGGGGTTGGTGATGCTGGCTGAGAGCAGACAGGGCACCAGCTTTCCTCCCATGTCTATCTCTGATAAAAACTCAACATTAAGGAGTCCTCCCCTGCAGCCAAATTCCCAGATGGTGTAAACCAGTAGAGCTTTAATGTCTTTAGTGGGGCTTTGTTGATTTATACCAGATGATGATCTGGATGCTACTTTTCCCACGTTTCACTTGCAGGTCACTTGGTGGAAGGAAAGTCTGGAGCTGAACTGCTTGGCAGCCACCCCCAGCTCCCCATCATCCAGCCAGCACGTGGAGCTCCCTTCTCTGGCACCCTGGATGCTTGGAAAAGCCTCAGGAGATGTAAGTGACTGGGGAATCCCTGTCTCCAGACAAGTGTCTTGCATTATATTCGTATCTTATTAATTAATTAATATATTCATACCTCAATATCTTGAGATATTGGTGGAATGGGCTGGGTGGGTGGGTGACACGGGCTCCTGGGATAGCTTTGTGCCCTTTTCCAGTGGGGCTGGTGAGGCAGGGAGTGAAAAAGCATCATGGAAAGGATGATCCTATGCAGGTGGGAGGGATGGGTAAGCAGAGTGAGAGCAAACTTTCCTTGAGAGATTCTTCCTCCTGTCCTCAGTGAGAGGCACCCACTGCCTGCCTGAGACATTGGTGGCTGTGGAAGGGTGTAGGGCAGAGTGATGCAGCTCTTTGGGAAGCTTTTGGAGCTTGGGCAGTGGGAGCAGTCAGAAGATCTCAGGTCAGTAACTCTGGCACTCTGCAAGGGCACTCAGAGTTCTTTTGGAGCCTCTCTAGCTCTGCATCTCTTCTGCAGGGTGGGCAGAGGTAGCTTTTAGGCATCAAGTCCATAGTTGGGTGTTGGATCCAAGAAGCAGGAAAAAAAAGAGATGTGCCTCAAGCTTCTGGAGAAGAGCTAGCAGGAGGCATTGCATTTCCAACCAGTTTGTGGAGGTTTTTCTGCTTGTTGCTTGTGAAAATTAAGAAACGACTTTTATTTAAGAAACGACTCTGAGGAAAAGGTAAAGATTGAGAAACCATCAGTCAAGAGGAGAATGACCTTGTTCCAGGATGGAATCAAAACAGTGCCCTGAGGAGTTACAGAGGCATTGTTTCAGGACTTAGTACCTCAGTGTTTGTGGGTGAAATTAATTGAGATACAATGTGAGCCAAGCATGCCTGGGCTGGCTAATCGGATAAGGCTGTTGCAATCATCTGAGAGCAGGAAGGACTGGGTGAACATATGCCTGGGAGGCCAAGGGAGAAGGAATCCTCCACACCGTGCAGAGCTGGCATGGAGATCCCTGGGATGTCAGAAAAACCCTGGGTTAGAAGTCCATAGGTGGGAACAGCTGATGAGAAGAAAGGCTTCCAGCTATTCCCACATGGAAGCTGCTTCCAAGCTGGCCAGAACCAGCAGTCCTGCTACAGACATCTCTTGTGATTTTTAGTACAGCCCATGCTTTCCTCTGCTCTCTTTATTTAGAGGAAGAACACAAGAAACATGCCCTATCAGGACAGCCAAAGATTTTTATTTTCAGGGACTGCAAAGCCCTTTCCCAGCCCCATGAGGAGCACTTGGTTATGTCTGGTCCTCTGCAAGAATAAAATGTAGCTTCTCTGGCTCTACTTTTGCTCTGGAGTATTTGGCACTGACTGGAAGGAAATGTCATCATTGTCACTTGCTGTTTGCTGACACCTTTGTAGTGGGGCTCAGTGGAACAGCTGAGGCTGGAGAGGAGATGGCATTGGAGCTGTGTTTTCCTTTTGGCTGAATCTCCTGGGAGTTGGGAAGTGCAGACATGTCCCCTGGGTGCCTGTCTGGATGCCAGGGAGCTCTGCAGCCTTGCTGCTCCATTATCCCTCCAATCCTAAATAATTGGTGACACTTTTTGGCTGAGGCAAGCAGCAACTACAGATGTTTGCTGCTTCAATAACACTTCCCAGGACCTATTTATAAGCTCCACTTTCAGCCTCCCTATTCATTATGCCAGAGCATCGTGCAGCTTCTGCCCCAAGAGGAATGGTTTTTCCTTGACTCCTGACATTTCCAGGTGCTGGAAGAACCTGGGGAGGTCTGAGCTCAGCCCAGGTGCTGGGAGGGAGGTGAGGACCCAGGAAGGCTCATGGGGCTCTCCAGGGAAGCTGAGCAGCACCAGGAGTCCTCAGTCCTGTTGGAAGTCTCAGAATTGCACTCTGTGTTGCTTTATTATTTCTTCTTTGCTAATTATTTCCTAGGCTGGAGGGGCAGGGGGTAAGGAGAGCAAGAGAGTGTGAGGGCAGCAGCAGTGTGCTGGCTGGCAGGGCACAGCAAAGCACTTGAACTGGCTCTGACACACACAGAGCAGCAGGAGGTTTGTGAGACTGTTCCTGCTCTGACCAAAAAAAAGCCAGAATTGGCATAAATGTATTTTTACTGAGCCTGTTCAAAGCATTGCTTGAAGCAGCAGGCACAGAAAATGCCCCTTGCACGTGCTGGAAAATAAAAGGTGATGAACACTGCAGGTTGTGATGGAAAAATACCCACAAAGTGAGAAGAACCAAAGCTGAGGGGTTTTTCTAGCAGCAAGACTCAGCCTGGGGTGCATGTGCATCCTGAGTGGGGTGGGTGAATGATGTGCCCACAGGTGGCAGAGCTGGCAGGGTTTGCTGCCCCCATCTCCCACCTACTCAATATTAGGATGAGGTTGAGTGTGCCTGAGAGCTGTGTAGTGGCAGGCAGGAGAAGAGTAAAAAGCAGCCAGGGGATGTCAGCATGTGAGATGTCAGCAGGGGGGTGGTTTTGCCTGTTCTTAAGGTCAGTGAAAGATTTAAGTGGAAAAACTAAGTTTTGTGCCATCTCTTTTTGAAACCAGCCAAGACGGTCTCCTCGGCCCATGTGGGAGAAGTCATCAGCTTTTTGCCTGCTTTTTTTTTTTTTCATAAGTAGCCCGTGGTAGCCTGACATAATTGTCAGTGTTATTTTTCACTTGCTCTTGGAAAAAACTGCTCCAAGGAGTGAGCTGTTGACTCTGCAATTGATTGCTCGTGCTCGGAGGGAGGATGGGTTGCAGCACGAATGTCAGCAGTAGCTTGGAGGCAGTTTGGGGTGATGCCACCTTCTTACTGGTGAGGAACCCAAAGACAACAGGCACACAAAAACGAAGCAGAAATAAACCAGCTTGGATAAAATCAGAAGCAACACCCTTGCAAATGCCCAGCCCTAAACCTGACAAGGAAATTTGTGTCGAGCCCCTTTGGAGGCGTGAAAGGAGGTCATTTTTTTGTTGCTTTCATAATTGTGTTTCTCGGAAGGAAAGGTTCATGGAGATGAGTAAACATGAAAAAAATTGGGCTGTGAGGCTTCTGAGCCAACACTGGAGACAAAAGAGTGTAAAAGTCCCTGAGTTATGTGAGCTTGTCCAAACTGATCCTTCTCAGCCCCCAGTAAGGGGCTTGAGTTCACTGAGGAGCATCCTCCTGCCCTACACCAGAGGTCCAACAGCATCCCTTGCCCAGAGATTTCTGCTTCAGTTCCTGCCTGGAGCACCTCTGACAGCTCCAGTGGTGTTAAAGTGGACCCCATAACCCTGTTCTCTTGTAACATCAGTTGAGTTTTACTTTACCTGCTCCTCTTCTCCATAAAAACTGCTCCAGGTTAAACATCCCCAAGTTTACATATTCACTGCTTCACTTCAGTGGGGCACAAGCAGAAAGGTATTGAACATGTTGAGAAGGGACTTCTTCATTTGGAAATTCCTCAAAATGGTAACTGGACCCCTGAAACCATCTCTGGTGTCGTGATTCACCAGGTTCCAGACTTGTGTGGCTCTTCCCTGCACACAAAATCCCCCCTTGAAATTCCAATGGTGGAAATAAGTTGGAAATCAGACTTTGGAGAGATGTTGACTTCAGAAGAGTCTTTTAGGATTCAGTGGCTGTTTGTTTACTAGGGAGATTTCAATTTCCTGGCATGGAATACTCCCCAATATTTCTGGAGACCACTACATTTAAGAAAGAGATTGGAGCAGTGATTGATTCAAGGCAGCAGCAAAGGCTTCTTCCTAAAACCACTTCAGGATTCCCCAAAGATCTCTCCCTCCTTGCTGAACCCTGTGTACAGGGTTGGCTGCAGAGCCTAAACACAATTCTGATCTATCTAACAGAAAATAAGCAGTGTGTGTTGTGAATAACACACATTTTTACCTTTTATCTTTTTTTTTTTTTTTTCCTTGTTTCTTATATAAGCTGGGACCAACCTCCAGGGTAAGGAGCAAGGAAAACACGAGGTGCTGTATGAAGGTGCTGCATGATCTTGGCAATCTTTTTATGAACTCATGTTCCTTCAGGTGTAGGAAGGCTGGGAGAGCATGTTTAGACTGGTGGCTCTTAAGTGCAGGAAAAGCCTGGCAGAAACATGAAGGAGAGCCTCACTCTTTTCTTCTTTTATCCTCCCCCCCCCCCATCCTTTTATTATTATTATTGTGAAAAATATTACTACTTATTTAACCTCAAAAGGAATAACAGGCAGGAATTTGTGTCAGCCTCGTGCAGCCTAAATTGTCTGACTCTTCTCCATATATATCAAGATCCTGTTTATGAGAAGGGTGCCCTTGTTTGAGCCTTTTCATCTCAAGGAAGCAGTTTTGCTGTCTGCTACTAAAATAACCTCTGCAGGAATCAGCCTGTATTTTTAGGTTACAGGATGAATCAAGGACTGGCCTTACACATTCCTAGGGCTTCAGAGCTTCCTATTGCACCATGAAGCCTTGCTGGGATGCTGGGGCAAAACATATTGAAATCTAAACACTGCACAGAGTGCTGCCAGGAGGCTGAGGGACTGCTCCAGACCTGCAGCTTTTTGTTTCCTTGCAGAGCAGCAGCCACCACCAAAAAAGTGAGGGCAGGGTTTGGCAGAGCTCCCTGGTTTGCTCTGCAGATTCTGGGGCAATCCTGACAGTTTTTGTAAAGTCCACTTTGCTCTGGGGGTCAGGTAGAGGAGCCCCTCCTGGTCACCTCTTAGGAATCCTGCTGACATTGGATTGAAATAATTTTCCTGATGATTTCTGGACCCTGAAGTTCATATTTCATGAAGGAGAAGAATCCCAGAAGCACAGAATGTCTGAGGTTGGAAGTCACCTTCAAGCCCATCCAGTCCAACCTTTGACCAGCACTGAAAGCTCAGCACTAAACCCTGTCCCTAAGGGGTCCCTAAGGCAAAAAGAAGCCAAAAATATTGTGATATTCAAGCTTAAGTAAACTGGGTTTCAGAGTGGTGTTTAGAAATAAATTCAAGTTCAGCCCAGGTGCTTTTTGGTACCACCAGGACCTCCCAAATGGGTCAGCAGGCTGGCTGTGGGGCTGAAAAACCTTTCCTGAGGCTCCTCATGCTGTCTGGAGCTGAGCAAGGCCAGATGGGCTCATGGCCCTTTAAATCCCTCATTTCCAGAACCTGAGGAAAGCAGAAGGAGGGAAGAGGGAAAGCAGAGGGAAAGAAGGTGCCTGGGGAAGAGTCCCCATCCCTGGAGGTGTTCAGAGAACACAGCACTTCAGGACAAGGTTTAGTTGGTGTTGGGTTGAAGGTTGGACTTAATGATCTTAGAGATCTTTTCCAACCTTCCTGATTCTATGAAAGGAAACCTAGCAAAAAACCTCACTGTCCACATTTCTGGAAGTCTGGCTTCTTTCAAAATAAGGGCTTAGGGATGTGTTCAAGCAGGGGAGAAGCTCTTGCTGGCTGAAAGCAGGTCCAGAACTGCCTCTGGCTTGACCCACAGCACATGCCAGCCCAGAAAAGCACTACAGCCTTTGTTTAGTACCTAAATTGTTCTTGAAATCCAGGGCTTCAGAGCATGCTGCTTTGCTGAGCTGAGCCTAGAGGTAGGGAGGAAGGAAAAGAAACTAATAAGCAATAACTTATAGCTATATATATAATTATTAGTCATAACTTAACTAATAAGCAAGAGCAGAACCCATCACTCCTGAACCACCAGCAGCACTTTGCTCCACCAGGAGCTACTCGGGGCAAATGCCTGCTCTAGATAAGAGAAATTCTTGTTCTGGTGAGGCCCTGGACTTGATGCTCTCTTCCAATGTGGATCCTATATTGAAATGAGTGGATGAAGCTGCTCTCATGCCTGGCTGTTCCTGGGGCACCTCTTCTGGACACAGTTTTTTTATGGAAGGGCTGAGGAACCTGGTCAGCTTGCCTGTCAGCCTGCTGCTGTGTCAACAAGAGAGAATATTTAGCAGTTTTTCTTTTGGGGTCATTCAGCATTCGTTGCCCAGCAAGAAAAAGAAAGGCTGAAATTCCTTAAGTCTGTGCTCATGATGCTGAGTGTGGTGTTGGGTGGGCAGCTCTCAAGCTCTCTCTGGGTTCAGCTGTTTGGCAGCTCTCAAGGACTCTTTTTTAGCATTTGTTCAGCTGATTTTCTCACTAGGTGTGTAACTCATCCATCAGAGCCAGCTGCTCCTGCTGCACACTGAGCTACTGCCCATTTCTCTGTAGCAGCAGGAAAATTTTGGAAAAAAAAAATACTTTGTAGTTAGGTGAGGGCACAGTGACCTGCTCCCTGCTTTCCATGTGCTACTTCTTGCAAACTTCTGGGAAAATGTGAAAGGCAGATCACACGTTTCTAGAACACCATTTAATAAAGCTTTTAATTGAACATCATCTGAACCACAGGGAAGCCCAGGAGTTCAGTCAGGACATTTTATTTGCAAAGGGCTCACATGTGGTGGCATCAAATGTCCTACTTATTTAGTGCCAGCAAGTTTTTAACGTGGTGCCACGGGGCTGCAGGGGACTGGGTGGCCTTTTCAGAGCAATACTTTGTCCTGCTTGCATCCTTTAGTAAAATACAGAGAATTTTGAGCAGGTATTCTTCAGCCCTGAGCACTCTTGAGCTTGAAGCCTTTTTTCAAACCCCTGCAAGAGTTTGAAAAAGCAGCTTTGCAGGCTGCCTCCTTGATTGTCTCTTAATAACTTCCATATAGAGCACGTGCAGTTTACATGAAAAGAACCCAAGCAGCTTGTTGGTTTTCTTGTTTTGTTGGTTCTGTTTTATTATTTTTTTTTAAAATATCTGCCAACCTTGCAAAAGTGACCCCAACTTTCTCCTTCCCTGGGACTGTCACCAGCAATAAAGGCTCTGCAGGCCACATGGCTACTCAGTATTAATAAATCAAGCAGTGCTGGGGAATGATGCCAGGCCCTGGCACTCTGATATCTTTGCTGTTAATTGTTCAAACCATCCCTGGCATGGCTGAGCCCAGTGCCAGCAAACACTCTCCCAAACAATTCCTGGCACATCCAGTGCCAGTTCCCAGGAGGTGGGTTGGATGTGGCCCTGCTGTTTAGGAGACAAGAAGAGTTCAGTAGTATTAAAGGTAGGGTTTGCTGTGCCAGTTGGCCTTGAAGCCACCTCCCAGTCCTGGCTGCATTTTAGCTGATTAGTCCAGATGCAGCCATTATGTCTTTGGGAACACCCCTGTAATTCTGAGGCTCATTTAAAAAAAAAAGAAAAAAAAAAAAAAAAAGAAAGAAAAAAAGACACACAGAAAAAACTAACAACAACAAAAAAACCCCCAACGAACCAACCCACAAGAAAACCCCCCCCACACACAACAAAACCCCACATGTGATTTAACATCAATAGTATTTTACCCTTGTTAAAACTGACTGCAGTCAGAGAAGCATGTGTGCAAACATGGCAACTCTATACAACACATCTCCCCGTGGGTCTTCTGAGTTACATCTCTCTGCTTTGTTCATGAAAATGAATGTTTATTACACTTTGGTCCTGTTAACAATGCACAGGCATTACATCATATCCTAAGTCACTCTGAAAGGATTCCTCTGTTTGAAGGCTTAAAGGGGTACAGACAGACTTGGTTACCCTTGTCGGGGTGAAAAAGGAGGGATATTAATTATAAAAGAAACTTTTCCACTGGTGTAAGAGGTTTCATCCAAAAATCTTGACCTCCTGCTCAAAGAAAGATAAATATTATCTTGATAGAGAGGCTGGGGCTGGACATGCAGATGGATAAAGTGACTTGGCTCAGGAATCAGTAGCACATCAGAAGGCAACAGCAAGGCTCAGGGTTCCCCCTTGACCTCCCCCCTGATGTCCTCCCAGCAACGTGACAGAAGTAGCTAAGAATGGGGTGAACCTGTTGGAATAAAGTGAGAACAAAACTTTTGCCTTGGGCTTCAGCAGAACCGAAACTTTTTCGAGACTTAAAAACCATCACTAAACTCCTGTTTGGTTTGGTTTGGTGTTTTTTTTTTTTTTTTTTTTCTCTTTTTATAAAATTTTCTCACGCTTCTGCACTTCCTGATTTAGGGTTGGACAGGAACCAGAAAATAAATACTGAAATACCATGAGAAAGGTTATTCTTGTGGTATTTTCACCCAGACTGAAAGTGTGGCGCGTTCATGAGAAAGCATGTCCCAGAAAAATTTCCACAGCAGAGGTTCACATCAACTCAGGCAAGTGGCAGACAGCCTGTGAACTTCTGACTCCCTGTAGGTTCCTCTGTGCTGTGAGATTTCAAAGAAAAAGAGAGAAATCTCAGTGTTGTCTGGGCTGGATCTTGGTTCTTCTCCTGGGAGGGGGGCAGGTGCAATGCAGAAATAGAGCTCTGAGTCGTGGGGAACAGCTGAAACCCCATGGATTTCCTCTGCTTCTCCCTCTCCATACCTGGGGGGTAGAGTATCCAGGATTTTTTTTTTTTTAGCTCAGTGTTTGCCTGGCAAGAGCCCCACTCAGAGCATCGCCAGAAGAGCTCCCTGTGGGGGCAGGAGGCTTTGGGAGGACAAAGGGTCCTGGGAATCTGGCATCACTTTTAATATACTTGGTACCAGGCCTTGTAAAATGTTTCTGCAGCACAATAATACAGGTGCAATGGCTGGGACTCTTACTGCCTCCTCATGCTGGGTTTATTGGTTGAAGCTTTTCATGATCTTGTACCATGGATTTGACTCTGCCTGTGCTGAAATTCCCATCGTGAATTTATCCAGTGCTGATTCCACTAAAAATGTCACTTCAGATCTTTGAAGCTCTCCCAGCAACTCAACACTAAAAAAACCCTGCCAACACCCTGATCTTTTTTTTTTTTTTTTCCTCCAGAAATACTTGGGCAGGGCACTGGGGAGCAGACTGCAGGGTGCAAGCTTGGGGTGGTTTCCTATGCTGCTGGACATCTGTGCCAGCATTCCCATTCCCATAAAGTCTGGAGCTTTCCCTCAGCCTTTCCTGCATGCTCCAGGCCAGATGGGTTTTGTGCTGCTTAGGGTAATCCTGTTGCAAAATATTAACACCAAGCACCAAAGGTCACCATCTCCACTCCTGGTTTTCTGCTGCCTTTAGGAGCTTTGATGGACACGTTTAGGAGCATGATGGACACCAGGAATGCTCTGATCTCCAGAGAGGAATTGTTTCCCTGAGATATAAACTGGGGGAAATCAGTGTTTTGAGCATGTTCTTTAAATTCATAGAATCAGAGAATGTCAGGTTGGAAGGGACCTCAAGGATCAGCTGGTCCAACCCTTCTAAGATTATTGTTCTAATTCCTTCTGCCAGGCTGTGCCCATGACCAAGAGGGTTGGTTTGGATGCATGAATCTTCTTCTGGACAAGAGTTGTGTCTACAGGAGCTCTGTAAGGAGACGACCTGGTGGGCTCAGGTTCCATTTCTGTCTCCTACATAGAAAAAATATGACTGAGAGGGACTTCTGTGTCCCTCGGATGAGCTTGAGGGGGAATGTGTAGGGTTAAACTTGAGCCTGCTGAGTTCACATCCATCCCCTGAGCCAGAGAACCAGAGCTGGGGAGGGATCTGAACCCTGTGGCAAAGCCAACAGCAGCTAAGAACAGAGAAATGAGAAGCTCCCAGGGAAGTGAGATGGTAAGAAAGAACTAAAGCTGCTTGGCAGAGCAAGAATTGTGCAGGCTGGGAACTTGGAGTGTCAGAAGTTTTATCAATGTCAGGTTAATATTGCAGCCACTGGTGTCCCTCAGTGACCAGAATCTTCTTCTGGGCCACTCTCACCCTGATGCTGGTGTTTCACTCATCCAAAGAAGTTGTCCTGTGCCAAATTCCTTGCCAGCCTGGCAGAAACATTTGTGGAGCCAAACCCCAAACTGCTCCTGGGAGGCAGCACCTTGGTTCCCATGTGCCCACCCAGCCCAGGAAATGGAATTGCTCCTGCTCATCAGGGAAACCTGGACTCTTGCCTTTAATTACCATGTTCCAAATTATTCTTAAAGAAACCATCAGGTGGTAGGAGGAGCCCTTTTAAATCATCATAAAGGGTTTCTGAAGGCAAGATTTGTAGCTCAGCCTGGAAGAGGAGGAGAAATCTGGGGTGAGAGTCTTGGTTGCTCTTCTGCCTGATCTTCAGTTCACTCACGTGGTGTGAAAATGGTCTCTCTTCCCAGGAAAAGCAGGAGAGGGAATGGGTAATACAGGCAAAATTACAGAGAATTTAAAGCCCAGTGCTCCTACAGCGTGGCTTGAAGTCCTTTAGAAGAGTTCCCCAGTTATCTGACCATTCAAGAAATGGAAACATCTCTCCTGGTGAGGCTTTCATCACTCTGGTGAGGCTTTCATTGCTCCCAGAGAGCCACTGATAAGATCTGACCATCAAACAAGGGAGCAAAGAAACTCTCTGGCTTATTTCTATGTTTAGAAAATGGTCTATTTTTTAGAAGATGCCATCAAAGCTTATCTTGAGGGCAGGCAGGAATACTCTCACCTCTGGCTGGAATGGAGTAGCTGTGCTGCTTACTTACAGAAAGCTGTCTACCTACTTTCAAGTCATGAAAAGCAGGAAAAAAAGTCATGTAAAAGAACCACTGATGTCCTAGGAACCTGGGAAGGAATTTCCAGGCTGCCCCTGCAGGTCAGCACAGCCCAGGGCTCTACAACTCAATGGAATGGGACAGGGGGGAGTTTGCAAGGGAAGAGGGAGGAGGGGAAGAAAAAACTGCTCTTGAAGATGACTGAGACCTGGAGACCTGGCCTGTTATTAAAACTGCTCTTGGCTGATGATTTCCATGACTGTTTTGTCCCAGAGCTCAAAGGAAACCTCATGCTGCTCTCCCTTGCTGATGGAAAACAGGAATGAGCATTTAACTGGCAATGATGACAAGTGAAGTATTTGCATTAGAGAGGAGTCCCTGGGAGAATCCCATCCTCATGGAAGGCTCCATTGCCTCCTAGCCCTGCTGTCTCACTCTCTTGGTGTGTTGCCATCAGCACAGGGGACACCACAAAGCCAGGGCAATTTTCCATGCTTGGAAAGGCATGGAAAATAAGGAAATGCAAGGAAGAATTTTTTCACTGTGAGGGTGACAGAGCCCTGGCCCAGGATGCTCAGGGAGGTTGTGGAGTCTCCTTCTCTGGAGACATCCAGCACCCACCTGGATCTGTCCCCTTGTGTCCTCCTGTAGGTGACCCTTTTGAGGTCCCTTCCAAGGCCTCACTTTTTATGATTCTGTGAGTTTATGAAAGGAAAAGTTTTCTCACTCTTGAGCAAGCACATGGATGCAATGACACCTGGTTGGTTGTACTCTTGGTTGTAGGAGAGTTGACCAGCAAGGAGCTTCATCTCCTCTTCTCCACGCTCTAAATTCTGGCAGGGAAGGGTGTATGGGAAAAGGTTGGGCTGGCAGAGGGAAAAATAGGGAGTGGGAGCAAGGTTGTCTCTGCTTTCACTTTAGATATCTTAATTGAGGAAATTCCAGACTCCATTCACTGACACGTCCTCAAGAGGGAGGCCATCAGAGAGTGGAAAATATTTGAGAGAATGCAGTTTGACTTCCTGGAGGATAAAAAAGAAGGCAAGTTGGAAGATTTGATCAATTGATCCATTTAGCTGTCTGTCTGGTCTGAAATAACAACTTGCAGCTTCTGGGGTTGAAATGCAGAAGGGTACCAAAGGAACTGTGGCACTTGCACAAAGGAATTCACATTTTGCAAGAGGTGAATGCCACATCTACTTCTGCTTTCAATTACAGTCCTACAGAAACAGCAATTTTAATAGCTGGGTATTAGTAAACTGAAGCAGAGTTGTTTCTCTGGGCCCCTCAGCTCAGGAAGGAGATTGAGGCGCTGGAGCAGGTCCAAAGGAGGCAACTGGGCTGGTGAAGGGACTGGAGCACAAATCCTATGAGGAGAGGCTGAGGGAGCTGGGGGTGTTGAGGCTGGAGAAGAGGAGGCTCAGGGGAGACCTCATCACTCTCTACAATTCCCTGAAAGGAGGTTGGAGCCAGGGAGGGGTCAGGCAGATATCAGTAGGATAAGAGGGCACAGACTAAAGAATTTTTTCCTAATATCCAACCTAAACCTCCCCTGGCAGAGCAGCTCTGCCAGGGGAGGTTTAGGTTGGATATTAGGAAAGGATTCTTTGCAGAGAGGGTGCTCAGCCATTGGAATGGGCTGCCCAGGGAAGGGGTGGATTCTCCATCCCTGGAGATATTTCAAAAGAGCCTGGATGTGGCACTCAGTGCCATGGGCTGGGAACCACGGGGGGAGTGGATCAAGGGTTGGACTTGATGAGCTCTGAGGTCCCTTCCAACCCAGCCAATTCTATGATTCTATGATTCTATGATTCTCTGCACCTCACCCACAGATCCAGACAAGCCCTGGTACACACACACTGCACATTGGACTCCTAAAAGTGATATTGAGGAGATAAATTCCATTTATGAGCCACCTTTGACCACCTCAGCTGCACTCTGCCTGCTAATCCATTCCCAATGGGGCTGCTTCCAGCAATCAAACAGTCTGATCATTTGCAAACAGCCCCCATGATTTTTTTACAACTCGACCTGTCAGGATTGATGCTTCTGTCCTGCCTTCCACCTATAACAGGTTTTCATTCCAAATTTGCCTGGGAATCATTGCTGGATTAGCCATAGGCTTAATGTCTGAGGCCACTTCAAGTAATAGCACCACTACTAGTTAAACGTTTAAGTCAAGGAAAACTTTAAGCCATATTTTTAGGTGTTCTGCATGTGCTACAAAATTAACAGAAAAATAATCCTGCGAGGTTGCCTTGGAGATTTGATTTTATTTGAAATCAGCATATTGTAGTAATTCTTTATTTCCCCCTGCTTATGAAGCTAGACAACTTAGATGCCACAAACACAACTTCCTAAAGCTCAGGAAAAGCCATGAAATCTCTAAAACAGAAAACATCAACTCTGTGACTAAAATACGGTTTGAAAAGTTTTTTCCCCAAACCATCTCATGCTTCCTGGTCTGTGTGCAGCTACCACCAAGGGGCTGCAAATGAGCTAAATTCTCATATTGTCTGTGTTCATCACTAGAAAAATGACTCCAGCTAAGCAACTGCTTTCTTTATGCTTCCCACATGTGGTCATTTCCATTCTGTCTCTCACTACTTGAGAAATGAAAACTTGTGGCCTCCATTACAATTTGAGGAATGTCCTCCATAGATTGAGAGGAAACTGGTTTGGAAAAAGTTCAGCTGTGGTTGTTTGGAAGGCAGCTTCCAGCTTCCAGCTCCATCCTTTTCCTTGGTGGCACGGCCTGGGAGCTCCCTGTAGGACAGTGGCTGCTTCCCAGATTGTCCTCACCATGGGTCACTCTTAGTGCTTCAGGTTCAAAAGTGGCATTTTGAGGTGAGCTCCAAGAGCCCCATATCTGAACCATCTTCCCTTTTCCTTCAGCTGAGCATCTCAGACTCAAATTAGAAGGTGGAATCATTTATCAGCAGTTGGGATGAATAATGCCAGGAATCCTGAGTATTCATAAATCACAGCTCAGCCTCCCTCCCACCCTGACTCCTGCAGCTGCTTTAAAAATCATCATGTGAATAATAACATTAAAGCTTTGGGGTTCCTCATCCTTGCTTCTGGTTCTGGAGCCTTACAGCCTGCCCTTGGCTGCCTTGTAGCTATTTCACTGAGCTACATGGCAAGTACCAAATGCTTCTTTTTTCTTTGCCTGAACTCAGCTGATATTCCTTAATCCCATCAATCCAGGTGCTCTGGTTTCAAAAAAAAAAAAAAAAGAAAGAAGAAAAAAGAAAGAAAAAAAAAAGAGAACCAAATATGGTGATAAAGACAATAATAATAATAATAATAATAATAATAATAATAATAATAATAATAATAGTAGTAATAGGAACCTTGCAGCCACAGAATGTGGAATTAAGAGAAAGCAAGAGGAGCAACTTAATATGGTAGGAAAAAAATAGGAGGGAATGAGAAAAAAAAAAAAAAATGTTGCACTGAATAACATTTTCCCTTTTAGTTTAAATAGGATTTTCTTTTTAGCCTCTTCTAAAGACTTCTGGGTATAATTCTCTCCAATAGCCCTAGTAGGGATGTTGTGTTTTTACCGTAATTTGTTAGTCAAGCATGAACCAGGATCTCTGTGGGTTCCCATTCCCAGCCTTTTTGAAGGTTAAATAGTTCCATTCTCTGCCATCATCTGCTGCCACAGAAGAAGAAAAGAAAAAAAATGTAGGAAATTTGGATCTGTCTAAGCCTGGCTTGAAACTCTTGCCTTGGGTGATGAAGTCAGACTGTGTCATTCCAGCTGACATTTGCATTTAGCACAGTGAGAGTTAAATGCCAATATCTGGCATTTGTACACTGCAATTAGCAGTATCATTTATTCTCATCTGAGCAGTCTGAGGGGTTTTTTTGTTTGGTTTTTGTGAATGACTTGTTGGGATGCGTTTTTCCTGCAAGTTTTCTAGAAAAAAAATAAAATAAAAAAAATCTATTTTTATAATAAGGATGCTTTCTGCTGACAGCTCCAAGCTATAGGCCAGGAAAGAGGGATTCTTCTACCACTCCTGGAAAGTTTCCAAAGGGCCACCCTGCTCAGCTCTTTTTCTGAAATGCTTGCAAGTGGCATTAGTAACTTCAGGTCTAGCTTAGGCAGCTGTAAATAAGAGCCAAAATTTTGGTCTTGCTCTGAGAGGAGTGTGAATTGGGAATTCAGGGGAGCTCTGCCTGGAGCTCCCTGCAGGATCCAATCCAAATTTATCTCCGTGCAGCATCTCAGAGCTCAAAGTGGGGCAGAAATCAAGCCCTGAGCACCAGGCTGCTCTGAAACCTCTGCTGCTGAGCTCCATGTGAAAGCCAAGTGCTGAAAAATCCCCAAACTGGAGGCAGAGAACGATCCCTGAGGTTGTTCCAGCTCAGAAAAAGCATTTTTCTTGAGAGCTTTGTGTTTCTGAAGTGAGCCCCCCAGAAGGTGGGTGCAGGCTAAGGTTCAGGGAGTATTTTTGGAGGTGCAGGACGTGCCCCGTTGAGTTGTAGACAAAGCTTCCCATGGGGACACTGGGGACATTGACACACGGAGAAGAACAGCAGCCAGGACCAACATGAAATAGCCAGGGGAGGAATTTGAGAAAAAAAGTTGGAAGTGGAAGCCACGGAGGGCTGTTAACACTCAGGGCCAGATCCTGACCCTCCTGCTGGGTGGGCGTGCAGCCCAGCCCGAGCTGTGTCTCCTGGCAGGGCTCCATTCCAAGGAACAATAATCCTGTCCAAGGATGCTTGGGCTGCCTGGGTGGCAGCTTGGGTGTCCCAGGCTCTGCACAGCACAGAGGTCACTGAAGTTTCAGGGCTGGCATTGGCTGGTGGGTGGCTCCAAAGGAGATATTGGGGGTATCTGATGGGGCAGATGAGGCAGAAGGGTCCTGCCTGCCCTGGTTGGGGCTCTGGTGGTTTTGGGACACAAAATCTGAACGTGGGGCAGCCCAGGGTTGAGCTGGGCTGGGGACATGTGGGGAGTGGGGCCATCCCTGGTGCATCCCAGTGGTCCTGGAAGTAAAGTGGTCATCCATGCATCCCTCTGCTGCTCTCCAAGAAGAGCAGGAGGGGTTTATCCCATCCTAAGGGATCTGAACCCCACTGTGCCCAGCCTGGACACCACCCTGAGCATGCCTGGTGGCACAGACCCCCAGGTCAGAGAGTCACCCTCCCTGGAGGAAATTAACAGCCATCTAGACATAGTGCTCAGAGATATGGCTTAATTAAGGTCTTGTCAGTGTTAGGTTAATGATTGGACTTGATGATCTTGAAGGTCCTTCCTAACCAAGGTAATTCTGTGATTCTCTGGCAGCATTACAGCCAGGACTGCTGGGCACCACTGGCTGCATCTGGGGGCCCCTTCCTCTCTTCTCATGCACCTTGGGGACCCATGGCTGGGGCACCCAGAGCCAGGACCCCCTGGTGTACCTCCCCAACAAGTTTTCCTCTCCTTCCCCCCTGCTCCTGCCCACCCCAGCTTCTTGCACGTCCTCCCTTGCGTAAGAAACACGAACCTAAAACGCAATATATGGATTAAGTTAATTATCCAATTAATTGTAGCTACAACACATCTGCTATTGTTTCGTGGACTCTTCTCAAAATTTAAAACACATTGGAGGGAAAAAAAAAAAAAAAAAGGCAAAACAAAATAAAAAACAAAACAAAAAAACCAACCCAACAACAACACCAAAAAGGACTCCCCCCCCTGCTAAAGACCCTTCTCTGCATGCTATGAACAAACAAGACATATGTTTAAAGTAAATTGGGGCTGAGGAGGATGGGCTGAAGACAATAACAAAAGCAAGTAAGAATAATGACAAGGCAAAATCCCAAAGAATTACTCTCCCACCCTGAGCCAGGGGCAGCTCTTGGGGTTGCTGTGTGGGGCTCTTTGGTAGAAGCTGTGAGCGAGTTAGCTGATCTCCTGCGAGTTAAATTATAGTAAAAACATCAGAAAAGCTGTCAAGCCCTGTCTCTTTGTGGTGTTTGTGATCAGAGGTGGTCGGGATGTAGGGGGGTGGAGTGAGAGGAATTAAATCTATGACTAAACATTTTTCAGGGCAACAAAAGGAGAGCGATTAAGAGATAAATTAATGCTCTGGCAACGCTTCCTGTTTTGAAGGATGCAGCAGTGGGTAATGAATGGCTGTGTTTGGAGAGAGCCTGAAGAGTCTCTTGCAGAGCTCTCAGCTCAGGCCAAACTGCAATAAACTCTCCCTCCTCCTCCTCTCCGGCTCCTGCAGGAAACGGACTTAAAAAATCTTTGGCAACCTCTGCACCCCTTTTTTTCCCCAGGGCTGTCATCCATCGTTTGATCTCTCCCTCTCTCCCTCTCTCCCCCTCTCCTAACCTTTTCCCATTCCCCCTCCCTTGGAGTCTGAAGTCTATTTTCAGTGCTGTGCTGTTGAAAAGCTTTGAAAGTTTTGTTTTCAGCAAAATATTTCCTTGAGAGCTCCCACCCTGTTCCCTGCTCCATGCCACAGCCTTGCAGGTTACATTTAACCCCCCCACAGAGAGAGTCCTGGGGCCAGACCACAAGTGGCAATCAATACCCCAGCTTCTTTCCAGCAGAAACTGAGTGGTGGTTGTGTTTTGGGGCTTAAAAGGGACAGCAGGGACATCCCTGGGTCAGTACCAGGAGTGTGGCCAAGGGCAAGGACAGGGTGGCAGAGGAAGGAAGGATGGGTGCCAGGGTGGAGGAATGGGTTGTACAAAGGGGAGAGCTGGCTTCCCCCCTTTATTTTTTACCTCCTGGCTTTGGGGTGTGCAGCAGTGCCACTGGGAGAGGCTTGGAGAGGAGAAGGGCTGGCTGGGACATCACTTTGGTTGCCACCACCGAGCCCAAGGGCGATGCTGCTCCCCTGGGTGCTGGGGGGATGCTGCTCCCGTGGGTGCTGGGGGGATGTTGCCCACCCCAGTGCAAGGAGCCAGCTGGTTGTGGCATTACTGATGTCCCACTGCAGCCATGGCCATTTGAAGCAGAGGGAAAAGTCCACTGGGTACTGCTGCCCCCCCCTTTCTCCTCCCCCCAGCCAGCTCAGGAACACAAAACAATTTCCTTGGGATCAGTGCCCGCTTCCTCCCTGAATGAGCTGTGAACAAGGGCTTCCTTGCTGCCACAGTGTCCCACCCATATCCTCCTGAGCCCACCCTTCCAACCTTACTTACAGACAGCAAAAAACCCCGGGGGGAGGTGCTGAGCCAGAGGTTCAGCTGGGGAGGCTCAGCCTGGCCATGGCCAGAGCTAGGTGGGAATGGGAAACTCCCTGCCAACCAAAGCAGAGATCCAGATGGGCAGTGAGACAGATGGGCATGAGACAGATGGGCAGTGAGACAGACCTCGTTTTGACATCACTGGTTTTTGAATGCCAAAATTTACCACTCTCATCTGGGAGGCCTGAGGTGCCTGGTGTGCGTGGCCTAAGGAAGTCCTTACCTTTAGTAAAAGAGCTGCTGGAGTTTTCTTTCTGCCTGATGGAGCTCAGCTTCCTGGGGCAACGATCTCCATGGGTTTTTTTGCACCCAAAGTAGTTAGTAATTAAGGGCACTTTTGGGTCTGCAGTTTGCCAAGGATGTGGGTGTTGTTCCTGGGTGTCATGGGCTGTGTCACACAACAGAATTTGCTATCATTCCCCAGCTTCTGTAGGGTTTGCTGAGCCCTCAGCTCTGCTCTAGGATCTCAAACCCATTAAATCTGCTGCTTGAGGCTTTGTCCAGGCACAGAAGGGGCATCTCTGGGTAGCAGGTTCCCCCATGAACCAAGCACTGCCTGTTCTTTCCTGCTGGATGAAGCCCAGATGTGGATGGACACTGCTCTGTGCCCTAGGAGAGGGATGAAATCCAAGTGCTGTCACCCACACGGGGCCACCAGCACTCATCCTCTGACAGGCACCCAGCTTCTCCAGTGCCAGCAGAGATGTTGGGGATATCCCTGACTCCAGTGGAAGGGAGGAAAGAGGAGGGAGGGGAATTTGGGCAGACACCGATGGCCGATGTTGTCCTCGGGCTGCAGATCTTGGAGGCAAAGCCACCAGCTCCTTTCTGAAGCCACCTGGATGTCCTACCAATAATATTGGCATGAGCAAGGACTGTAGAAAAATAACCCAGAGCCCTGAGTTCTCCAATAAACTGGAGCAGCAGGGAGCTGAGTTACTCCTCCAGTGGGGCACCCTCGGGTTGGGGCTGGCAAGCGCAATAAAAACCGGGAACTGGAAGGAAGCAGCTTATTTTTTTCTCCCTCCTTTCTTTGTTTTTTCAGCTGTGGTAAGCTGGGCACCCCTTTCCTCTTCTGAAAGGTGTCACAGGAGCTATATTAAACCTTCCAAACCATCCCTCTGGAGCACCACCTTCCTGACAATGGGATGTGGAGGGGCCATGGCCCCGCAGGAAGGGGAGTGGGGGAACCTCCTGGGGCAACCTCACCAGTGGGGCTGTGCCCAGGGGGACTTCCTTGGCATCAGGAGAGAAGGAATTCTTCCTCCTCTACCTGGCTGCAGAATTGGGACAGAAAGCAAAGAAATTGTTCAGCTCTTCGGAGCCCAGAAGTATTTGAAGGGCTTTGTGCTGTGGGTTCAAAGCACAGATAAAGGGAGGTGGATATTTTAGGCAGCAAGTGGTAATGATTAGAGTTTTAAGGCTCAAGTAGTCATTTTGTCATAAAAGACTGAATTTGTATGCTTCAGAAAAATAGTCTTTTCCTCTCAGTTGATGATAGGTTTCCTTCAATTGCCATAATTGTTCATCTTTTTATGAATGCATAACAGACAATGACATGTGATTAAATCTCTGCCCGGGGCTTCCTTTCTGAAGATCACAGAGATAGAGAGAAATCACTCCTGCTCTCTGAAAGACTGCTAATTGCTATCCAAGGCTACTGTAGATACAAATCATTCAGAATATGTGTGAATGTAGAATTCCAGGACCTGGAATATACCTGGTTATACACCTGGCTATTTATTCATAGTATTCATGAATACTGGATTTATACATTCAAGTAATAAATATTATTTCAGTCCTACTGATGCTGCAGCTTGTTATGTCAGAGAATATCATGTGCAAGGCCACATATTAAAGTCAAAGACTAATTGCTTTGGAGAAATAATGATTGTAAAAAAAATTAAACTTAGGGTTTTGTGGGGTTTTTTTAGAAAGGAGCTGGTAAGAACTGATATAATCATTTAGCTTGGAAATTCTTGTTAGGAATTTGGGCAGAGTTGCTGGGTTTTCCTTGAAAGTTAACAAAGCAAGAAATAATATGGGGCTAGAAGGATTTGATTTGAGCAATATTGTCTTGAGAGGATGTAAAGGACACCTTAATATCCAGACACCACAATGGCTCTCTCATTACTGGGCTGAAGTTCCTACGAATTGTTACTGCAACTTATTTTTTTTTAGCTGTTACAGCTGACAGCCTGGCAGCAATAAATCATTTTGTTGTCTTAAAAGGAGCAAAGAGTGAAAGAAGGAGAGACATCAGAGCAGAATACTCAAAGAAAATTAAAAATTAATTTCAAATGGATGCACTTGGTATGGAGCTTTGCATTATGTACAGCAGCTCTGTTCTTTCCCTTTGATGGACACCTGGAGCTCTTCTCCCCACTAACCATGGATTAATAGGGAAGCAAGGAGGGAAAAATCACCCCCCCTTAATTGCTTTTCCCTCCTCTAAGTCCCAGAATTATATCCCACATCCATGTAGGAGATGCTCTTCACCCTGACAGCTTTGCCAGGACTTTCCTCAGAATTTTTGTATTTGTTTTATTTAGCAAATTGATATTTATTTCATGCAATGTCTCATGAGAGCTGCCTCTATTCTCCCTGGGGAGAAACCTGGAGGTCTGTGAGGACACAGCCTTTCAGCTGGTGTCAAACAAAACATCTTGCTTGTCTTCCTAGCTTGGTGAGAAGTTACCCCAGGTGTGTGCTAACTCTAAAGCTCTCAGCCAGTTCAAGCTGAAATCTTTCTGGATTGACATTAAAAACCAAAAGGGAAGGTTATCTCAGGACTAAAGTCTTTTCTTTTTTTTTTTTTTCCCATACCCATGGCATTCTTTTAACACACATGTAAGAGAAAATCTGTTGTTAACTGTTTTCTGGGTTTTGTAATGATAATAATAATAATAATAACACAGGAATAAATTCTATTCCTCACTCACCAGGGCAGCAGAGACTGGAGCACGCTGAAAGAAGGAATATTATGGGTCATTTTTACCTATTTTATTTTTTTTCCCCACTGAGGTTTCTGCCTCAGCCCAACCTCAGGATAAAACCAAAGGCTGCAGTTGCTCTGACCTGTATCAGCTGGACACTTCTCTCTGGGCTGGGAACTGGTTTGAGCTGCAGCTTGAATACAGCCACATCTTGTCAGAAATTTTTGTGGGTGAGGAAAGTTAGTCCAGAACCCATGGCACCATAAAATACTGAAGGAAATTTTAACTGGAGGCTTTCCTGCCCAGGCCAGGGGACACAACTTCCCTGAGCTGCACATTATGTCAAGAGCATGCAGGAGGGACACACTCTGGGTTGCTGCAGAATCCTGTCATTATTTTATTTTTTTTTATTAGGCTATAATGTAGGTCTTCTGCTTCTGAAGAGTTTTTTCTCAGTCAGCCCAGGGGTGGAAAGTTCATGAGGGGGTGGCAGAGCAAAAGGGGATCCAGCACTTGTCCCAATCTCTGCCAACCTCTGTTTTCATTGCATTTTGATGAGCGGGGAGGAGTTGCTGCTCACCAGAGGAGAGGCTGCTGAACCAGTTTGTGAAGACCTTGTGCACAGTCCCCACCACCCTGTTGGCAGCTCTTGGGAAGCCAGAAAGCATCCCAGGCTCAGCAGCACCAGTGGTGGGTCCCTAATTAAACCCCTCCCCAAGCCTAACAATGCCATGTTGTCAATATGTGATCACTCAGCTTCAAGAGGCTCCCTTCCCTCTGCCCTTCATCTTCCCCAGTATTGTAGAGCAAATGTCAGTCCCACCACAGTTTGAGATTAAATGCCACCCTCATTGAGGATGTGAGGAGGATCAGATTTGTCCTTGGTAATATCCAGAAAAAAAAAAGTAGGCTTGATTGTTTGCTGGGCTGGCAAATGTTTTAGCAGCCAGTCCTTGGTTCTGCTTTTTGGTTCTTTGCCAGTTGTTGAAGGGAAGAATAAAGGTTGGTGAATTTCCTCCATCCTAGTCATGTGGTCAGGTTTTTAGTCTTGAAAAAGCTGCAGGTTTGCCCTGCTGAGGGTTGCTGAAAGTCAAGGGCATCTCAAGCTTCTACAGGTGATTTCTGCTCTGAGATACACCACCTGCCTCTGGAGAGGAAAAGACCCTTTCCTGAGGGTATCTGCTTATCCCTCTTCTAGGGAAGAGCTAAATAAGGCTCCTTCTCTTTCTATAAAACACAAAGAATGCTTCAGCCCCACACAGTTGCTCTTCATAGAGCATAGAGGTTGTTGGGTCTCTCATTGAGGTGAAAGAGCTGAGTTTCAGGCACCTCCAACTCCAGGAGGGTTCAAAGCCACAATCTGATGGAAGTCAGGGGGTTTTTATTTGAGGGAACTTCTCAGCATGGGTTTCTGAGTGAATATAGCTGTGACCTACTTGAGCTCAATGTTTTGTTATTCATTTAATGCTATTTGAGCAAACTGCTTGTCCTGAGAGCCTTTTCCCCCCCTCCCCTAGCTGGGATTCCCAAGCAATTTGGCAGTGGTCTACCTGGAATCTGGCTCCCACCTGGAGAGAAATGAGCCCAGGGAGCATTTAAATGGGGTGGTTTGCTGGGTGTGGGCAGAAAACTCTGTTGTGAGGCCTCTGCACAAGGAAATGCTGTGTCAAACACAGCACTGGTTTTTCTCCAAAATCTTGTTTTGAGATGTTTTTTCTCAAATAGGAGTGGCTGAAGAGCTGGGTGTCAGATGCAGAGAATGGCTTTGGAGTTTCCCTTTGGAGGTCACATCTGAAGGCTGCCCAAAGTTTGTCTCAGGTAGCAGCATCTTCCCTGTGATCTCTCCTGGGGACCCGGATATGTTTGACCCTTTAGAGCTCGTTAGTAACAAAAATCTGGTATTTTTGCCCTGGTTCTGGCCAGCCAAGCCATGTGGCAACGTTTCTGCTGCCTGGATGGCTGCCAAACCTTGGTAGATGCAGAAATGATGACTAAACCAGGGCAATCTCTCTGGGGCAGGGCATAAGTTAAACAGCCTGGGGCCAAAACAGGAGCAGGGTAGAGATATGATGAGGAATTGACAGAAAATGTGAGGCAATTGCCAAGAAAACTAAGTGTGAGAAGGGGAATAAGAAATGACTAAGAAGAAAAAAAGCTTGTTCCCAAAGCTTTGCTTACGTACTTACTGAAGGTCACAAAAAAGTTTTTAAAGCTCTGGAAATGTTGCTGTGAGTAGTTGGTTTTCTTTCTTCCTGTTTTATTCTTTTATTTTGTTTGGGGTTTTATTTGCCAAGAGGAAATTCAGTGACTCTAACCCCCTCCTCCTTGGCATGCCCCTGAGTCAGAACTCAAGAACAACCTTGATGAAATCATTGGGGTCATAGCAGTGAAAAATCAATTTGAGAGAAGACTCAGACCCTTTACCAGACTGAGCAAACACATCAACTTTCCAGCAGAAGGCTTGGGGAACCTTGTCCTGAGGGGTTGCCAGGTTCTCTGGAGACATCTGCACCTTTCCAGAAGGCTTATTTGGATCAGACATGGACCTCCACCAAATCCTTAGGATGGAACCATGTGTGTTTGACTTTAAAGTCAACCAACTGAAGGAATAATGTCAGTCTCTGCCCAGAAGCACACCCAGCTGGGAATGCCAGCATTTGACAGCTAGTGATGGAGACTCTTGGAAGGATCATCAGATCCCTGTGTTGCAGCTCCATGAAAACCCATATGCAAGAGGGAAGAATTCTGGAAGGGCAGGCTGGGCCAATTGTAAATATTTTTATTTAAAAAAAAAAAGATTTTCTTTCCAAATGGAGACAGCTGCACATGAGGGCTGAGCAGTGGCAGCAGCATTTTGCTGGAGGGTTCTCAGCTGAGTTACACAAACCCCTCTGTTCACTGCAGGAGCATCCCTGCTGCAACTGGGTCCCCCAGAACAAGGTGCTTTGAAATCCTTGCAGTTTCATCTGATGTGAATTCTAATGAGCCCCTGGGTAATCTGTGTGCAAAACCCCCAAAGGTTTCTGAGCAGAGCACTCACCAGTGACACCAGAATGGCTTTGTTAGCCAGATGTGACTTCGTGGCACTCTCTGCAGAGTTTCCCAATATTTCACTGTTTAATTAACTGCAGGCTCCCTTAATGAAGCAGATGTAAAAATATCTGTGATAACAACCTCTCTGCCTTCCCAACCTGCTGGCAGAACTCTCCTCCAGGATAAATCTCTGTCACGAATGCCACTGGGCTAAATATTTATGCAGAGATCAGGAGAGGGAGAGTCCAAATGATTTCCTGTGGGGCTCCTCTCTTGCCTCCCCTTGTTCTTCCTGCCCTCATACAACTCAATTCTATTCCCCTCATTGGAAAAGGTAAATTATGGTTTGAAATGATTTTTAATGTTTCCGATAACAATTTTTTTTGTTGTTGTTGTTTGAGGAATGGGAAGGGAGGGGGAGAGCTGGAACAGGAGCGTGGAGGGAAGGGCTGGAGCTCTGCATGATTTATAACAAGGAAGCTGTTTTCCAGAGGAAGGACAAGGGGTAGGAGCTGAAGGACAGCCAAGGAAACCTTTTGAGTACATCTGTGTTACTGGGAGCCTGCAGTTCACTCAGTGCCTTTCCATCTCTGTTCTTTTTTTCCACTCCCCAGCAGCAAACCAGTGAAGCCAGCATGGATGCACAAAGCTGGAGCTGTCAATGCACCCTCCTCTGAGCTGGGAAGCCTAAATCCTGTGGTTTGCATTTAGAAATGCAAATTTAGCATGGAAGCTAAAGGAGGTGCTTGATCAAGTCAGTGGCAAAGTGATGTAAGAGCATGAACCTGCTGTCTGGCAGAGTCAGAGGCATTTTTCTGGGCTGTGTTATCTCTTGTAATGCAAGCAGGCTTGGTTAATTAGGGCTGCATTTGCTCTGTCCTGACTTCAGTGAGGTTATGAGAAGGATGAATCTGTCCCTGAGGACAGGTTCAATTTGTAAATGTAATGTCCTTGCCTGTTTCAGTGTGTCCTGACTCTGGGGCTGGCTCTGGGTTCCTCAGCACTGCAGGCAAAACTGAATTCTGCTGCTTCAAAAATGAGGGCAAAGTGGCCTGAATTTAGTGGATGTGGTTTGTGTAAAAGGAGATTTCCAAGGAGGTGGGAGGGAGGAGAGCTGGGCTACAACAGAGGAGATTTTGGGCTGTTTGATGGTGTTTTGGAGCCTTGGTTTGGGAAAAGGTGTGAGAGGGGGCATGGGATGCTCAGGACAGCTGGAGAAGGATTCAGTGAAAGCTCTGGAGAGGTGGTCAGGGGAGGTGTTCAGCAGCTGTTGGAGGATGCTTTTTCCCCTTCCCCTAACCTCTCACCCTCCTGATTTGTGCCTCCTCCTCAGCTCTAGCTGGGCCTCTGCACAAGGAGGGCAGCAAATGTCCCTGCCAGGTTGTTGTGTGAGCAGCAGACTTCATGAAGTCAATGATTTCCTGGGACATTAGCAGGGACTTGCATTGGATTCTCTGGTGTCTAATAAGATCCAATTGCTGATCTGTATTTCTATCTGTGAACATTCCTATCTTTTTCCCAGCAGAACCTTCCCTGCCTAACAAGGGTCACGTTCCCATTGCAGCCTTGGCCTCCACTGGGGCACTAATTGGGGTCTTTCCCCTCTACCCAGCTGCCAATTTTCACAAGATGTGTTGGAATTCAATAACTTGGAGACCTCTTATTGTCTGTCAGATTGCTTTGAAATTGGTCAACAGGTTCAAAAGTTACTGGTGGGGGGAGAAGGACAGCTGAGTGCAGAGCCAGAGACAGGTGAAGAGACCCAGACACAGTGACACTGCACACACCACCTCCCTGGAAAGCCAGAATAAACACAGGAATGGGCTCTTCTGCTCTGTGACAACTGCAACACACCAAAACATCACCAGTGTCAGCCAGCATCCTTTTGCCATGCTGAGAAGTGTCATTTTTTTTTTCCTTGCAGCAAAACCAAAAGCCAGTTTTCCCCTCTTCAAGATTTTTCCAAGTGCTTGGTTTCAGGTTTTGTGGGGTTTGTCCTTCTCTGTGCAAAATTCCTGATGACACAGCCTGAGGAAAAGGATGTGGACTTCAGGGTCCAACCAATCCTACTTGTTCCTTGGAAGGTGAGGATGTGAGACATTACACCCACGTGCTGTCCCCAGCCCATCTTGGCACCTGATGGACTCTTGTCCCCAGGAGGATGACAAGCTGGGATGAGGTGGGATCATGTACCAGCAGGATTCACATGGCTTTGGGAATAAATCCCCAATTACTCAGCAGGGAATGTGATAACAGGCATGTTCCTGCAAGCTGGAATGTTCCTGGAGATTTCTCAGTATCCCTGCCCCTTCCTGCAGAGTGGCTGGGTAAATAATTGGATTTTCTGTTTGTCTTTCCACATGTGCTCCCTGCACCAAGGACACCCCATCTGATATGGAATAGCTGGAGGGGACTTTCCCACATGGAGCAGTCCCACAGGATCCCCAGGAATGGGCAAACAAGAAACTTCCAGCTCAGAAGGGGTGATGTGCCCAGGGGTTGATACTTCCACCCTACTCCTGAACAGGTACCCAGAGCAAGAAAAAAGGGGGCCCAGAACAACTTTCTCCTTGAACCTGCTGTATCATGGGCCCTTTTTCTTGGTCTTCTCTGCCCTGTTCTCCTCTTCACTTGTGGTCACAGCAAGAAGAAAGTTTTTCCCTTCAAGCACTGCCCCTCTTCAGCTGGGCCAGCCCAGTCCCACCACTGGCCAGAGCTCTTCCCTGGGGTTTTTGGCTGCTCCTAATCTTGTCCCCAGAGCCAGGTGGTTCTGCATGGTTCTGATTTCCAGGCTGGATTTCAGGCTGAATTCCCAGTGAAACAGGAACTTCAGTGTGTGAGGCTCTGACATCCTCAAGCAGCAGTTTTTAGGGATTCCTTTCACAGAGGTTTCTGGGCTGCAGCCTGGTGTTATAATTGTGACACAATTCTTATACATTTTGATCCCAGCTAGTGGCACCAGGGCTATTTTAATGAATCCTATAAATGTTTAAGCCTTCTTAGGATCCTGCTAAGCTCTTTGCCTTAGTAATTATTTTGTGGCTTAGCTCGGTCAGTACAAAACTATAAGACAAGAAAAACATCCCTGAGTCTATGCTGGAGTCAAATAACTCAGCAGGGCATTTGAAGGCAATGGGAAGAGGAAGTTTAGGATCAGGCAGTTCAGATTTTCAGGCCAGTGAACCCTCCCCAGCAGTGGCCACCAGGCTCTGTCATTTGTGATGCTTTTGGCAGAGCTTATGGATCAGAAGCATTTTTGACAGCACAGCACAGGTCCTGCAGCAGAGGCCAGAAAGCCAAAGAGAGCAATTGGCAGCAAAAAGAGAAAAATAAAGTAAAATAAAATAAAGTAAAATAAAATAAAATAAAATAAAATAATATTCATAGAGGTCTGAGCACCCTGAGAGATGAACTGTCTTTCCCAGCCTACCCTCAGCAGTCTGAGCTTCCCTTCTGGGGTCAAAGCCAGGGTTTATCTGGGCACTGTCTTCCACATTTCATAGAATCATAGACTGGTTTGGGTTGGAATCTTTATGGATTACCATTCCCATAAGAATGGGATCCTTATGGATCATCCAGACCCACCCCTGCTGCCATGGGCAGGGACACCTCCCAGCAGCCCAGGTGAGATGTTGCTCTCACTCCAGGGGACAATATGAATATTTCCAGAGTCATGAGAGGCTTCCAGTGCACGAGTGGATGGCACTGGGATTTTAATTCCATTGCTGAATTAATTTAATTCCATTGCTCCATCAGGAGTGCTTGCTTGGTCCCACTGCTGTTCTTATGGTGTGTGGGATGGGTTCAGGTGGTAACAGGGTTGGGGTTCTGACCCTTAGGCTCTGATCTGCTTCCCTGCAGGCAGGGTGAGATGGGATGGCACAGGAATAACAGGGAATTTTGCAGCAGAGATCCATGCTTGGTACCTGCTCAGTGGGGACTGAAGCCCTGAAGCATCACAGCCTCCTGGATATTGCTGTCTGGTAGACAGAGGGATGAACTCTGTACAAAATCTGTACAAAATCCAGGCAAACTGATTCCCCATTTATTACAGAATATTCCCTTCCCTCTCCACGTGTGTCAGTGGCCCCTGGTGCTAGAGAAAAACTCTGAATGTTTCATATTTCCATCAAATGAAACATTCAGGAACATTTTACCCATGAACAAGTGGATGTGAGCCAATTTTTTCAAGCCCCAGGCTCTGGTGAGCAGTACAGAGCTCTGTCAATATTCCATCCTCAGCAGGGCTGATCTCACCTCCCTGTGCAGGTTGCCTTTAAAACTGTACAAACCCATTTTGAAGATCCATCAGTGAAAGCTGCAGAAGAAAAGCTGCCAAGAATTACCCCTGGACAACTGGAGAAGACCCAGTGCTGCTTTGGGCATGGGGTTTGGGTGAAAAGCTCCTTGACAGGAGTCTGTGCAATGAGCATCCCCCACCTTAGGGACCCTGTGAGGTTTTTTTCTAGGGGAATTTTGGCCAAACAGGTCCTTCAGGGAGCACCAAGAGAGGCAGAACCTCAGCCTGGAGATTATTGCACTTGGGACACTCATAATTCAGCAAAGGTGTTGCTGCACTGAAGAGCTCTGCAAGCTTGGACATTTATGTTGCTAAGATGTGCCAAAGCCATGGAACTGAGGTTATTTACATCTGGGGTCATCACTCACACCTGCAGAGGATAAAATCTGTGCTCTGTCCAGTGACTCTTCATATTTTTCATTTCCTTGCTTCCCTGTGGAAAGGGCTGAGCATCCCAGACCACAATAAATGTAGCTGTAGCAGTAATAGCTGAGGCTGGTGCTGTCAAGTGGACACCTTAAAAACTGATCTCTAAACACAGCAAGGTTAAACCTCCCTGAGCCAAGGGGTTTCACAAACCAGGTCTAGAATTCCAAAGGAAATGACTTCCAGAGGAGCAGCCCCTCCAGTGAGGGTGTGAGGGTGTCCACCCTCTGGACAAGCAACACCAAATTTTTGCTCCTGCTCTGTGCTCACTTACAGCAGCTGCAAACCCAGCCTGCCAGGGCAGATTTCCTGGTTTGGTGCAAATATTGCCTGGGAGCCTTGCTGCTTTTGCAGTGCCCAAATCTCTTCATCTAGAGCCTGATCTTGATTAGGCCTTGGGGACTTTGCCTTCCCCTTCAGCCTCCAAAGCAGTTCTGTGGAGCTGTGACACTGAAAACTTCACTTTGCTGCAATTTAAAACCAACCAGAGGGTAAAATGGAGAATCATGAGGAGATGGGACCTGACATGGCTGGAAGGTGTCCAGGGGAGAGCTCCCAGGCTGGTAAGGACCTAAAGTCATATGAGGAGCAGCTGAGGCAACTGGGAATGTTAAGTTTGGAGAAGAGGAGGCTGAGGGGAGACCTCATTGCCCTCTACAACTCCTTGGAAGGAGGTTGTAGGGAGATGGGTGTTGGGCTCTTCTCCCACATAAGTAATGAGAGGAGCAGAGGAAATGGTCTGAAGGTGTGGTGGGGGAGGTTTGAATTGGATATTAGGAAGAATTTCTTTGCTGAAAGGGTGGTCAGGCCCTGGAAGGGGGTGTCCAGGGAGGTGGTGGGGTCAGCATCCCTGGAGGGATTTAGGAAATGTGGAGATGTGGTGCTTTGGGACACGGCTCAGTGGTGGACTTGGCAGTGCTGGGTGAACAGTTGGATTTGACAGCCTCAGAGGTCTTTTCCAATCAAAATGAGTCTATGATTCCTGCAAGGATATGGGAATGCAGCTTTGGAGACTGGAGTTGGTGGAGTGTGTGTGGTGTTTGTGTTTGTTCAGGGTTGGTTTTCAGTGGTTTTTTTTTTTCATGTGTGTGTATGGCTGGACTCGATCAGCTCAGAGCTCCTTTTCCACCCACGATTACTCCCTGAGTCTGCATTTCTCCAGCAATTCACAGCTCAGCAGCAGTAGGCTGAAGCCTCTCTAAACATACATTTTTAGCTTCAAAACAGGATATTTAGCTTTTTTTCCTCCAGCCACTTTTGAGCTGAGCTCCGTGCTGCTGGGTGGCAGGAATGATGCAGGAATGATGTGAGGTGTCAGACCCTGAGAGCTTTCAAGAAGGACCCTCCTGTTATCTATTGTGCATGAAGCAGTAGGCTGAAGCCTCTCTAAACATAGTATTTTAGCTTCAAAAAAGGATATTTAGCTTCTTTTCCTCCAGCCACTTTTGATCTGAGCTCCATGCTGCCGGGCAGCAGGAATGATGCGAGGTAGAAGACCCTGAGAGCCCTGAAGAAGGAGCCTCCTGTTGCCAATTGTACATGGAACACTAGGCTGAAGCCTCTCTAAACATAGAATTTTAGCTTCAAAAAAGGACATTTAACTTCTTTTCCTCCAGCCACTTGTGAGCTGAGCTCCGTGCTGCTGGGTGGCAGCAGGAATGATGCAGGAATGATGCGAGGTGGCAGACCCTGAGAGCTTTCAAGAAGGAGCCTCCTGTTATCAATTGTACATGGAGCAGTAGGCTGAAGCCTCTCTAAACATAGAATTTTAGCTTCAAAAAAGGACATTTAATTAATTTTTCTCCGGCCACTTTTGAGCTGAGCTCCATGATGCTGGGTGGCAGAGTGGTGCCTGATGCAGGAATGGTGCGAGGTGGAAGACCCTAAGAGCCCTGAAGAAGGAGCCTCCTGTTACTGTGCATGAAGCAGTAGGATGAAGCCTCTCTAAATATACATTTGTGGCTTCAAAAAAGGACATTTAATTCATTTTCCTCAGCCACTTTTGAGCTGAGCTGAGTGCTGCCAGGCAGCAGGAATGATGCAGGAATGATGTGAGATGTCAGAGCCTGAGAGCCCTGAAGAAGGAGCCTCCTGTTATTGTACACGAAGCAGTGGGATGAAACCTCTTTAAACATACATTTTTAGCTTCGAAAAAGGATATTTGGCTTCTTTTCCTCCAGCCACTTTTGATCCAGGATCCGTGCTGCCAGGCAGCATGAAGGATGCAGGGATGATGTGAGGTGTCAGAGCCTGAGAGCTCTGAGGAAGGAGCCTCCTGTTATTGTGCATGGAGCAGTAGGATGAAGCCTCTCTAAATATACATTTTTAGCTTCTAAAAAGGACGTTTAATTTATTTTCCTCCAGCCACTTTTGATCCAAGCTCTGTGCTGCCAGGCAGCAGGAATGATGCAGGAATGGTGCAAGGTGTCAGACCCTGAGAGCTCTGAGGAAGGAGCCTCCTGTTATTGTGCATGGAGCAGTATGATGAAGACACTCTAAATATACATTTTTAGCTTCTAAAATGGACGTTTAATTTATTTTCCTCCAGCCACTTTTGAGCTGAGCTGAGTGCTGCCAGGCAGCAGGAATGATGCAGGAATGGTGCGAGGTGTCAGAGCCTGAGAGCCCTGGGGAAGGAGCCTCCTGTTATTGTGCATGGAGCAGTAGGATGAAGACACTCTAAATATACATTTTTTAGCTTCTAAAATGGACATTTAATTTATTTTCCTCCAGCCACTTTTGAGCTGAGCTGAGTGCTGCCAGGCAGCAGGAATGATGCAGGAATGGTGTGAGGTGTCAGAGCCTGAGAGCCCTGAGGAAGGAGCCTCCTGTTATCTCTTGGGGCTGGAGCCTACCCTGTAGGTCGGTGTCAGGAGGCACATATGGAGGGAACCCTTTTTCATCTGCTCCTCAGTGCCTGCTGAGGGGATTGCTCCTGCGTGGCCATCCTGGGGGGCCCCGGGCTGTGGAGTTGTGGTTGGGAATTCCTGGGTGGGGAGGGGAATTTCAGGGCTGCACGGGGGATGCTCAGCTGGGGCCGGGGTGGGATCTTTTCAATGGCAGCACAGAGGAGCTTGGGGATGGGTTCATTAAACTGCTCACAGCTGGTTTAGGTTAGGGGACACATGTGAGAGCCTGGCTGCCTGCCCTTCATCCCAGCCAAGTGGTGCCTTGGGAGAGGGATGCAGACCTGGGACAGGGTGCTGGCTGGGCTGCCCCTGGGGGACAGCAAGGTGAGGAGGGTGCAGGATGGACACTGAGGTCACCCAGGAGCCTGGAGGGTGGGCACCAGCTGGGGGGCTGCCCCCCATCACTGCTGCAGAGAGGGGATGGTTTGTGGTGGCAGCCCAGAGGATGCTGAAGGGTGAGGTCTGCGGGGTCCAACGGGTCCCAGCTCTCTGGGGAGGGCAGAAAGCACAGGCCCTGTGTGCCCTCTCCCCATCCTAAGGGTCACCCAGTGCTCCTGGGTGCCTTGGGGGCTTTGCCTGCCCCAGCTGGTGAGGAGCAGTGAAGGGTTTGGGGTGGGCTCTGCTCTCATTTTGCACTGGGAAACTGGGGAACGTCAGCCCTGGCTTGTGGTGGTACAAGTACAGTCTAGGAATGAGCTTCTTAAAATAGGGTTGTTTTGTTGTTTTTGGTTTTTTTAAAGTGCAAAGAGATATTTTAAGAAAGTCAGAACAATGCAGCGTGCAATTTGCCCTGCCACTGAGCTCTGCACAAACCACACAAATATGTTGAAAATATTAATAATTCAGTGCAATTATGGCACTGGCTCTAAGATTAACTGAGAAACAGAAGTAGGGCAGTAACAGCTGTTTAAAATACAGATGACTAAAGACAAGGAAAAGAAACTCCATTTGGCTCCACCCTGTCAAACAAATGAAGAGTTTATTTCATTTCCTGGGACATGAATTTGGAGATGTGCAGGAGCCTGGTCAAGGAGTGGTAACCTTGACTTTACTGGGAGACTTTTGGACTTTGAGTTGCAAAGCCAAATGCCCTGAATTCCCTGAGAGCTTTACCCACACTCATGCTGAAACTCTGAAGCAAATTCTCCTCCCAAACTCAGGGTGCTGGTGTGAATTTTGTGTCCCATGTGGTTACCTCTCAGACACTGCTGGTCCAGTGAGTGGGACTTAGAATTGCCAGAGCCTTCATCACTTTCAAGGTGCTTTCTCTGGATGGTAAAATTAAATTTTCTGTGTAAAATTTGCTTATGGACCCTTCCCATCCTTGGGAATGAAAGCATTTTGGTGTTAGGAATACCTGGACCTAAAAACCTGCCTGTAGTGAGCAAGACAAAAGATCAATAGAAGTGAAAGGGGAAAAAATAATATCATCCTTTGAAACAAAATTAAAACAAATGCTGGAAAATATGAACTGGAAACTGAGGCTGAAATGGGACAATGAAAGCAACGTTTGCATTGATATTTAGAGTTTTGATGAAACTCAGCTCCTAAGGTAGTGAGGCAGCTGAAGAAATGTCCCCATTGGTGTCA
The DNA here is from genome assembly GCF_036169615.1 of Heliangelus exortis. Taxonomy (NCBI): domain Eukaryota; kingdom Metazoa; phylum Chordata; class Aves; order Apodiformes; family Trochilidae; genus Heliangelus; species Heliangelus exortis. Next base: position 2,865,033 of record NC_092424.1, on the reverse strand, counting down.
TCGCTGGGTGTGTGGCACCTCTGCCAGTATTGGGAGAGGAAGGGACAAAGTTGGGAACTGTGCTTAAATTATCTGGCCCTGACCTGGAGAAAATGTCCCCATTTCTGTTAGCTGCTGCTCTCAAATCTCCTCTCTTTATGACTCTAAAAATGTCTGAAATGAGATGAGGAAAAGGTATTGATCTGAGGAGGCAACAAACCACCAGCAGCAAGAACTAAGCCAAAAAAAAAAAAAAAAAACCCAACAAAACCACCTCCCAGCTCACGAGGAGATCATGTGGGTCTGTGGGTTCATTTTGGTTGGAATTCCCAGTAGTGCAGAGTCTGCTCTGTCACAGGATCCTTCTGTCCAGAAGGCACTTCTGTAATTCAGCTTTTTTTTCTCAGCTTCTCACGTTAGGAGTGGGACAGAGAGAGGAGAAGCACAGGGGTTATTCTGCTCTGCTGAGCCAAAACTAAGCACAGCTGGACTGTGGCTGAGACTTGAGCTGAACTGACTCTCAGAAAAGGCATAAAACACTTTTGGCCTCTGTCACATGAAGAAATTTGCTGGAGGGGACCTCTCTGTGTCCCCAGGGAAGGGCACAGCAGTGCAGCTCCTGGCAGGGCTTGGCACGGAGGAGATGCCTGCAGCAGTCTGCAAACTTATTTTTTTCTTAAACATCTGGATGGACTTTCAAAGCTATGCAGGACAGTCCCCTGGTGCTGCTGAAATATTTGTGTCCTGGTTTTTTCCATGTTGCAATAGGCAGTGGTCAGGTGTCACAGTACCTGTCCCCAAGGTCCACAGTACATGGTGGTCTTGAGAGAAATGTGGGGTTTTTGAGAATCTGGCTGGTTTGATGGTGGTCTTGAGAGAAATGTGGGGTTTTGAGAATCTGGGTGTTTTGTTTTCACCCTGAGAGCTGTCAGGTTTGCTCACAGGAATGTCAGGAGATGGTATTTGGGATTGATGCTGAAAGGTTCAGCCCCAGAAGGAAAGGGAACAGTGAAAATCCTATCTCTAGGCTAGGGAAAAAAAAAAAATTACATACAAATCCTCCTACAGTTCTACCAGTGTCAGTCAAGGAGGCAACTAAAAATATTTTCAGACTCTAAAATTTAATGAAAGAATTAAGGAAAATTGTGATTTTGGGGGTAGATACTTCTAGATTTTAGGATGGCTGGGTTCAACTTCAGCATCCTAGAGCTTGGACCCAGCCATCCTCCCTCTCACAGTGTTCATGTGGGCTCAGACAGGCATTTTGGGGCAAACTGGGATGGCAGAAGAGTTCTGCCTTCCTCCTGCTGCTCCACAGCTTGAGTTTCATCTTCGACCATGACCACTACCAAAACCTCCCATCCTCTGCATCCCCTCTGTATCAGGAGTTATTAATTTTAAATTATTAATTTTAGTTCTTAATTATTAAGTGGAACAGATCTTGTCAGAGAAGTCTTCTCAGTCCAAATAAAGTTGACAACTTTACATCCTTTGCCTTCCCACCCCTAAATGAGGAGAACCCTCTGGGGGCTGCAGGAGCAAGTTAGGGGATTTATCTTATGGGTTCCTGGCTGAAAAGTCACTTTTTAGATCAAAAAATCTGAAGTAAAGCAAGACCCTGCGGGCAGATGATAAACTCAGCTTCTGCTAGGGAGGAATTAAGGGAAGTTGGCTGCAGGTCACCTCATCACAGCAGTGTCAGCTTGGAATTATTTGGTACCAGGGAGCTTTTTATCACCAGAGCCTCTGAAGGAAACATGCCTGAAGCATCTCACCAGCCTGCTGTGGGGATGTCGAGGTGCTTCCTGGAGTTGGTGGGCTGCCAGGAAGCATAAAAACGTGTAAATTTTAGCTTTCAGACAAAAATAAAGGAAGGGAGGGACTTTTGTTGGTTCTTTTTGTTTCCCAGTGACCCTCAGTTTAATGCAGTCTGGCTCACTTGGTTGGATGAACATGGTGTGTTGGCTCTTCTGCAGCCCATGGTGCTGGCTGAGGGTCAGGGAGTTTGCAGGAGGAAAAATGCCCTGAAAAATCCTGAGGCAGCTGGGCAGAGCTCAGCCACGTCACATCAGGGGCAGGAATGAGGTGCTTTTAGACAAAAGCATCCCAGGTTAAAAAAAAAAACAAAACACCCAAAACTTTTACAGTGACTCAAAAGGGGTAAAACCCAACCCATGCAGAATTTCAAAGCAAAGCATAAAGAAATCAGCAAAGCCAGAATTTCTCTTTCTTTCTTTCTTTCTCTCTTTCTCTCTTTCTCTCTTTCTCTCTTTCTCTCTTTCTCTCTTTCTCTCTCTTTCTTTCTCTCTCTTTCTCTCTCTTTCTTTCTCTCTTTCTCTCTTTCTCTCTTTCTCTCTTTCTCTCTCTTTCTCTCTCTTCTTTCTCTCTTTCTCTCTCTCTTTCTTTTTCTCTTCCTCTCTTCCTCCCTCTCTTCCTCTCTTCCTCCCTCTCTTCCTCCCTCCTCCCTCCCTCCCCTCCCTCCCTCCCTCCCCTCCCTCCCTCCCTCCCTCCCTCCCTCCCTTCCTTCCTTCCTTCCTTCCTTCCTTCCTTCCTTCCTTCCTTCCTTCCTTCCTTCCTTCCTTCCTTCCTTCCTTCCTTCCTTCCTTCCTTCCTTCCTTCCTTCCTTCCTTCCTTCCTTCCTTCCTTCCTTCCTTCCTTCCTTCCTTCCTTCCTTCCTTCCTTCCTTCCTTCCTTCCTTCCTTCCTTCCTTCCTTCCTTCCTTCCTTCCTTCCTTCCTTCCTCCCTCCCTCCCTCCCTCCCTCCCTCCCTCCCTCCCTCCCTCTCTCCCTCCCTCTCTCCCTCCCTCCCTTCCTTTCAGCTTTTGGAAAAGACCAGGGTGGGTTTTTAGAGACTTTTACACCTCTTTTTATTTTTCCTCTCTGATCATCTTGAGCTGCCATCCAACATTACTGAAAAAAGAGGAGTTTGAGGCAGTGATTTTTTAATGGGGTGTGGTGGGGTGTGTGGGAGGCCTGATGGAGTGGGGTGACTTGTGGTCCCTGGGGGCAGATCCCGCTCAGGAACTGCACTGCCTCAAAGGAGAGGGTGGAAAAGAGGCTCCAACACAGATGTCCTGCTGGGAGAGTCCCTGGATTTGGCCTTTGTTTTACCTCCACCATGCCCTGGCTCAGCCCAGATGCCAAGGGCCATGTGAGCTGGAAGCCACTGGAGCTTTGCTGGCAGGGGGCTGGGGCAGCAAGAAGGATGCTGGTCCCCTCTGGAGCCAGGAGAAGGGCCCAGAGCCAGGGCTGCCCTGCTGGGTCTGGGCATCAGCACCACCTTCCTTGGAAGCACAGAGTCCTCTGCAAACCTTGGAGCCCTTTCCTCTCATCTGTGCTCTGAGATGCCTTTGAATCCAAGATTTAATTTGGATTTTTTTTTTTTGGACAGACTCCAGAGTTTGTGGGAGGGGGGGGGGGATGTTGTCATACCTTCCCCTGCTATTTATTTTTGTGCTGGGCACACATTCCATCGTTGCCCAGAACAAATTCAGGAATTATCTGCAGCAAAGTCTGCAAATCAGGTGAAGCCATTTGTTTATAGTTCAAAGAGAGGCACTAAAAACAATGGGCTGAGTAAAGCATGAAAATAAATCAATCCCAACCCCGTTTTAACTTCCTTTCCTTCAAAATCACTTTGAACCTACAGTAATTATGATTCTTTCTGCTAGCTTAAATCACCCTTGCCCTCATTAGAGCTCTGCAGAGTGACCATTTTCCATTCCATGAGTTGCCACGTGTAAAAGCTGCTGTGTTTGCAAGTATTCAGGCATACCTGGCTGCAGCACACCAGTCATAAGTGATAACACTCATAATTAATATCCATTATACACCTTCCCTCTCCACTGACATCACTGATAACATCAGCTGCAGTTTCTGTGGTGCTATGAACATCAAGCTTTGGTCTCTACTGAGCCCTCCTAGACGTGGGCTCGCTGGTCCTCTGGGGAAAAAAGTCCCTTTTGGGCACTCAACCTGAATATTTGGAGGTGACACAAGTGACCTGAGGCCATATCAGAAGTGTAGTGTTACAGTAGTGAAAAAAAAAAAAAAAAAAAGTGGGAGTGGGTTCTCAACCAGCCGTGAATTTTTTAGGTCACCTTAGATATTAATGAAAACTTTAAAATTAATTGTTAGATTCTTGAACTCTGTAATGTTGTTCACAGCCATCAGTCACTTTCATCCACTGAGAAGCCCCTTTCCATGTAGGGAGGAGGTGATCTTTTTCTGCAGGGATATTTTAGAAAAAAAAAAAGCTGCCTAGATCCATTTGTCCTTTTTTTTATTTATTCAGGGGAGTGATCTCCAAAGTTTGCTGGTGGCCTCAGAAAACACATCCTATCTTTATCCTTGAACTCTTTGGATACCCATAAATGTTATAACTGATGCTAAGGCAGCACTCTGCCTTTTTGGAGGAGAAAACAGAAGCAGAGAAATCCCTTAAACATCCTCATCACCTCTCCTGGTGTCTGTAGGCTTCTGATGTTTCTGCAGGCTTGTAGTGAAAAAAAACAAAGGGGGAGTGGGTTCTCAACCAGCCATCAATTTTTTAGGTCACCTTGGACATTAATGAAAACTTTAAAATTAATTGTTAGATTCTCCTCTGAACTCTGTAATGTTGTTCACAGCCATCAGTCACTTTTCATCCACTGAGAAGCCCCTTTCCATGTAGGGAGGAGGTGATCTTTTTCTACAGGGATATTTTAGAAAAAAAAAAGCTGCCTAGATCCAGTTGTCTTTTTATTTTTCAGGGGAGTGATCTCCAAAGTTTGCTGGTGGCTTCAGGAAAATGCATCCTATCTTTATCCTTGAACTCTTTGGATACCCATAAATGTTATAACTGATGCTAAGGCAGCACTCTGCCTTTTTGGAGGAGAAAACAGAAGCAGAGAAATCCCTTAAACATCCTCATCACCTCTCCTGGGGTCTGTAGGCTTCTGATGTTTCTGTAGGCTTGTAGTGGAAAAAAAGAAGGGGGAGTGGGTTCTCAACCAGCCATGAATTTTTTAGGTGATCTTAGACATTAATGAAAACTTTAAAATGAACTGTCAGATTCTTGGGGTACACAAACCACATCTTTGAGTGCTACAACCTTGTTCACAGCCATCAGTCACTTTTTATCCACTGAGAAGACTCTATGTAGTGAGGAGGTGATCTTTTTCTGCAGGGATATTTTAGAAAAAAAAAAAGCTACCTAGATCCATTTGTCCTTTTTTTTATTTATTCAGGGAAGTGATCTCCAAAGTTTGTTGGTGGTCTCAGAAAACACATCCTATCTTTATCTTTGAACTCTTTGGAGACCTCTAAAGGTTATAACTGATGCTGAGGCATCACTCTGCTTTTTTGGAGGAGGAAAACAGAAGCAGAGACACCCTTTAAATGTCCTCATCACCTCTCCTGATCCCAGCAGCCTTACCTCAGGGCTGCTTTGGGCTCTCACCTCAGGAAGAGCCACGAGTGGAGGGAAAAAAAAACCAACAAACCAAACCAAACCAAACCCCTCAAGTTCCGAGCGGCTGCTCGGCGGCGTCAACTTTTGTACCCCCTTTTCCCCGGCGGTGGAGGAGGTTAATCTCTCCTCCTCCTCCTCCTCCTCCTTTCATATGCATGAAGAAGAGGAGATTTAGGGGCTGGCGGGTGGCGGTGGGGGCAGCTGGGGGGCTGCGGGGTCGGGGATGGGGCCCATGGAGCGGAAAGAACAAACTCCCCGTCCCCGTCTGACACGGGGGGTCAGGGGGTCAGCCCCGGGCTGGTGGAGGCGGCGCGGCAGATTGGAGGCTGGCGATGCCCCTGCGACATCATTGAAGACAAACAAGCAGATGGCAGGTGTCAGCAGTGACAAAGAGCCATCTGTGCAGCGGGGACCATCCCCTCCATTCTCTCACAGGCTACTTCATTAAACCCTCACTTCAGAGTGACTGCGCCGGAGCCTTTAACCAACGGGGGCCCCCCGGTAGCACGGGGTGGGGCTCCCTCCTCCTCCTCCTCCCTCCTCCTCCTCCCTCCCCTTCTTCCTTCCACACACTCCCCACCAAAGTCCCTTTTTTTTTTTTTTTTTTTTTTTTTTTAATTTATTTATTATTTAAAAGCTACCTGCGGGCAGCTCGTTCGCCCGCCTTGTCACCTCCAAAGGGAGGAAAATGAAAGCAGAAGCACCTGACACAACCCTTCTGCTTTCCCCCTTCTTTCCCCTTCTGTGAGGGGAAAAAAAATTGTTACACATCACCAACCTGTGACTGGAAATGTAGCAGGGAGAGGTTAAAAATACCTCTGGGTATTTCTGGGTTCTGAGGGGCCACAGGAAAGATGTGGGGATCCCTCTGGGTGACAAAGCTCTGGGAGCAGCCATAAGGGCTCTGTGGGGTGAGCCAGGATGATGGTGTCCTCAAGCCCAGAGCCTCCCACCTCTCATCTCCTTGGGATTTGCCTCTGCTTCTCAAAAAAAAAAAAAAGAAAAATTAAAAAAAAATAAAAATCCCAAGATTCTGCAGGAAAATGAAAGCAGAAGCACCCGACAGAACACTTCTGCTTTCCCCCTCTTCTTTCCCCCTTCTGTGGGGGAAAAAAAATTGTTACACATCACCAACCTGTGACTGGAAATATGGCAGCAGGAAGTTAAAAATACCCTTGTTTCCCTCACAGGGAAGATGTGGGGATGTGGGGATCCCTCTCTGGGTGACAGCTCTGGGAGCAGCCATAAGGGCTCTGTGGGGTGAGCCAGGATGATGGTGTCCTCAAGCACAGACCCTCCCACCTCTCATCTCCTTGGGATTTGCCTCTGCTTCTCCCAAAACAAACAAACAAACAAAAAAATCCCGAGATTCTTCCTAAAGATCTGCAGGAAAATGAAAGCAGAAGCACCTGACACAACCCTTCTGCTTTCCCCTTTTCCTCCTTCTTTTCCCCCTTCTGTGGGGGAAAAAAAATGTTACACATCACCAACCTTTGACTGGAAATATGGCAGGGGAAGGTTAAAAATACCTCTGGGTATTTCTGGGTTCTGAGGGGGCCACAGGAAAGATGTGGGGATCCCTCTGGGTGACAGCTCTGGGAGCAGCCATAAGGGCTCTGTGGGGTGAGCCAGGATGATGGTGTCCTCAAGCCCAGACCCTCCCACCTCTCATCTCCTTGGGGTTTGCCTCTCCTTCTCCAAAAAAAATCCCGAGATTCTTCCTAAAGTTCTGCAGGGTTCAAGCTCCCTCACCCCCAGGGGGGTGAACACAGCTGCTGGGCTGACCTTGGAGGAGGGATTGGGATGGCCATAAAAAAGAGAAAGAGGGGTGCGAGGCGGGGTGGGGAAGGGGGGAGCAGAGGGGAACATATTCCTCATCAGACCCAGGGGGAGGCAGCAGGGACGAGGGGGGGAGGCTGTGTCCCCCGTGGTTTGTGTGTTTCATCACCCTGTGGTGGGGGAATCTGGGAACTTTCTAGGCCACTCTGGGGTCAGTCACGCTCCTTGAGCCTCCCCTGCAGATCCCAGAGCAGAACGGCATCCCCGGTGGTCTCAGGGGAGCTCTGTGAGGGTCCTGCCCCATCCTCTTCTCCTCCCAACAGCAAAGTGGGACAGGAGACATCCCCCCCAGTCCCTGTGAGGGGCAGCTGGGGGGGTTGGAAGCTGCTGGGGACACCTCTGCTCCCCCCCCTCCTCCCCATCCCCTCCCATCTCCGCGCAGGCAAGGCTCAGAAATAACTCATTAAAGGATGAAGTTTGGCTGTGGGGTGGATTTCAGGGCTGGTTCAAAACAAAGCAAAAGTTATTTCCAAGCTCCTGCCAAGCCCCCGATCGAGCTGAACTTTTTAGTCGTGCTGGAACAGTTTTGGGTTTGGTGTTTGTCTGTTTGTTTGTTTGTTTGTTTAAATGGGTCTCTGCACTTTCTGGTTTCAGCTGGGGAAGCAGAGAGGGGAGTGCTGAAAAGCTAAATCAAAAGCTGTCCTTGCATCATCACTGAGCTCTGCAGCACCAGATGGGGCTGGAAATACCCGAGGAAAGTGCCTTGCACAGGAGCTTTCAGACTGAGGCATTTGGGGCTGCAGCATTTGGTCACTTGGGTGCTGGAAGCTGCTGCTTTTCTTTGCCAGGTAGCAGCACAACCCCTGGGCAGTTCCCCTGGGCCTGGGGACAATGCCAGAAGCATCATTTTTTCTTACAAAGTTTGCTCCTAATCAAAGCTTCTGATTTATGTGGACAACATTTAACTCCTTCCATGAAGTTATCCCAAACAGCAGCCTAAGAAGGGGGGGCCAGGTCCTCCCCTGAACCCTCACGGATTCTAAGGCATGAAAAGTGAGAAGGGAGAGAAAAAAACTTCTTTTTTCACAAGCAGCTACATCTGGCTTTCAGCCTGGCAACATCAGGGTTTTTTTTTTTATTAGTTTATAAACACTGGAGTTCTCCAGGGAGTTGTCCAGATACACTTACACCCTCTGAGTGACAGAGGCAGTGGGTTGGAGGAAGGCAGCCTCCATGAAAGGAGTTTGGATCCCTTTTTTCAGGAGAAAAAAATCCTCCTGGGGCTGTGGCAAAAGACTGACCAGTGACACACAGGAAACACTTTTTTGGCTAAGAAGGGAAAGGAGCCAACATTTTCCCATCCTATTTGCATGTTTACCAAGGACAATTCCCAATCAAATAATCCCTCTTATCCTAGCCTGGGGATAAACTCTTGGGAAGGCACCATCCAGGCCTGCCTGGGCTTCAGGTGACTTCACCACTAAAGATCCACTCCCCACTTAGATAATTCTCTGCAAATTAACTGTATTTGCCAACACTTTCCTCTTTCTCCTGATAATCAGGTGAAAACTTCTTGTTTCTGGCAGCTCACAAAGCAACCCCAAACCAAACCTAAGGAATTCTCACCCCAAAAATGGGAGAGAGGCAGGGGGATGACCAGTGGGTGCATCTTCAGGTGGAATTTGGAGCTGGGGGTACCAGGTGTGTGTGTGAACATGTGAATGAAATGCAGTTTAATCTCTTAATTAGTACCTTCCAATGAAAACATTGAGATATTTTTAATACAAACAGGTTTCACCTGGGAGAGGTAATAATTGCCACCTGCTTATCATAAGTTTGGGGCTTTCAGCTGTTTCATTTCTGTCTTCCCATGGTTAAAAGATGTGGGATTCCTCCAGAACATTCTGGTATAATCTGATTTATGTGGGATAATCAGGAAGCCTCAGCTAAGGAAGGCAGCATTTGGAATGATGGGAATTCTTCCTGGAGATGGGATGTTTTCCCCTGGTGGTCTATCCCCATCCCATGGGGATCTTCACTTGCCTACAATCCATGAAGAAGAAATTTCACCAACAAAGATTCAACCTTGCTCTGATCCAGCTTCTGTCCCTCAGAGGGATGAGGGGAGAAGGGAACTCAGAACCAGCCAGGGTACAGCACCTGAACACTGCCAGGACAGCTCTGCTGTCACTTGGAAGGAGGATCCAGCCTGTCTGATCCATGAAAAAAAGGGTCAGGGGTTGCAGCCCAGTCTCCTCCTCGTCTTCTTGGAACAAATGAGTATCCATAGACACAATCAGGCCCTCAAATATTCACAGCTGTGGTTCAGATGAAGTCTCCTAATGAAATGCAAATTCAGTAAGACAGTTACATGATCAGCATCAGCTCATTAAGGCCCACGAGCCCCTCTCTGCTCTTTGTTAGACCAGCTGAAAGCTCCCTCCAACTTTGTGGAGTGACCCTGGGCTGAAAGCTGCTGAAAGCTCCAGGTAAGGTTTGGGCCAGGCAGGGCAAGGGGATGTTCTGGGCCAGGCAGGGCAAAGGGATGTTCTGGGCCAGGCAGGGCAAGGGGATGTTCTGGGGCCAGGCAGGGGATGTTCTGGGCCAGGCAGGGGATGTTCTGGGCCAGGCAGGGCAAGGGGATGTTCTGGGCCAGGCAGGGTAAGGGGATGTTTTGGGCCAGGCAGGGGATGTTTTGGGCCATCTCATGGCACTGGGTCAGTGGTGCTGAGCTGAGGAACATCAGCTGGGGCTGAGGCTTGCTGAAGGAAAGGAGAGGTTTTACCTCTGACCATAAAAACAGCAGGAAGCCCCCCAAAACCACCAGGTGACCCCAACACAAACAAATAACCCCAAAGCAAGACCAAAACCAGGCTGGAAGTTGGGATTTTCCCCAGGGAGGCTCTCATCTTGTGTTTGTGAGGTTCTTGCAGCCAGTTCTCTTCCCTGGGTCCCAGGAGGGTGTCAGGCAGCTGCCTTGCTACCTTCCTGACCCCCATTTCACAATGTCTGGGTTTTTATGAAAGGGGCCTGCTCCAGACAAAGCACAAGGGATGCACAGCAGCCCTCACATCCAAGTACAGGGTGTTTATATCTTCCCTTTTTCTTTCTTTCTTTTTTCTTTTTTCCTCCCCCTAACCCCAGCAAACGTTTGACAGGTCTGACCTGCTCAGCCATAAGGAGACGTTGGGGAAAAAATAATTAAAAAAAAAAAGGGGATAAACGCAGTTACCTCTCAGCACAAGTCTTGCTGCTGAGAGATGAACTTTGCTACTCTGCCTTGGCTGTAACAAATGCCCCTCAGTGCATCTCAGTGCAAATGTGTTTCCTTTTCATTTTCAAATAGGGATGAATCCAGTTTGTTGGATTAGAAATTTCCCATCGCTGACAAAAGTGGAGGGGGGGGGAAAAAAAGCCATGTAAAGTTCAAGAGGAGGGCAGAGGGAAGAATGAAAACAAAACAAATGAGCAAGAGGCAGATTCTGCTTTTTTCTCAGGTATAATTTGGCAATAATTTGTATTTTAAAGATTTTTTTTTTTTTTTCAGGTTGGGGGGGAGCAAGCACAGCAGAAGGGACATTGGGCTTTTATCCCAAAGTTATTTATCCATTAGATCTATGCATTCCATGCCAGTTTCCTCAATAGAGGTGAAAAAATGGGAGGATACTTATTAAAAAGAAAAAAGAGCCCTTTTAAAAGCCATACTTTAGGTGTGTAGGTTGTGTTCTTTGGGTTTCCAGTGTTTCATTTCTCTGTATTAAAACATAGTTTTTGTTTCATTTAATCACGTGTGGGGTTAACTGAGCAGTTGCTTAGGGGCACAGCAAATCCTGGGGAAAAGAATTATGTGTAATAAATGCAATTTTACAGATACAGTGCATGCAGAGCAGATTTACCTTAGGTTGTAGCCTCTCTTTCCATTTGCACCCCGTGCTGTGGCTGTTGTCATCTGGGACATGGGAGGAGGGAAGTGATTTTTGAAGAAGAAAACGTGAAAGAAAATGAAATTCTTTGGAAAAAAAAAAAGAAATACCCAAACCAGAGGAAGATATAGGAGGGCAGCAGGACTGCTAGGAGAGCAAGATAAGGAAATACAACCTGTGAGGACAGGCTGAAGGAAATGGAATTAGTTTGGCAAAGCTAAATCTGAAGGGAGATTGTAAGGGCAGCCCTCAGGTGGGTAAGGTTAATAGAGGAGAGATGTGGATTCATTCTGCATCAAGAAGAGATGTAGGTTAGGAAAATCTTGCTAACTGCTGGCAAACTTTTAGCTTTCTGGATTATTCTCCTGTCTTTGATGCACTTGAAACCCCTCAGACAGTTTCTAAAGTCATCTGGTGTGGTTGTGGTGCCCAACCTCATGCAGCTGTGGCAAAGAAATAGAGTTTGACAGACTGTAGTTTGCTGTCACTGTACCAGAGGTACCTGGGGTGTGTGTTAGAAACTAAAATCTCTTTATTGCAGCATCTTGTTGAAGGGGAGCAGCACCCAAAATGAGATCTGGACATTTTCAGGTCCTTTATTGATGTTAATCTGAGCCATGCTGTTGATTACATTTGGGGAGGCACCATATGAATTGGGTTTTTCCTGAAATCCCTGTTTTCCAGCTCCATATTTCTTTCACTATGAAGTCTTCTCCAAATGAAATATGGCTTCTTAATAGTAATTATATGCATTTGGCAAATGGATTCAAGGCACTCACGGATGAATCTGACAATGAGATTTGACAACTTTACTGCAAAGGTTGTTGGAAATGTGTTTGTGGAATAAGGAGTCTGTCCTTCCTTCAACAGCATCAGAAATAAAGAAGTGGAAGATGCATCTTTCACAGCAGGATGCAGATAAATGTAAGCAAATTGAAATGTAGCACATTGCAGAATGAGTGCTCCCTCATCCATCATTCCCTCTGTATCTCTGTCCCTCTCTGCCTTCTTCCCTTCCTTTCCCATGTCTCTCCTTCTTCCCTTCTTCTTTTCCTTCCTTTTTTCCTTTTTTCCTTTTTTCCTTTTTTCCTTTTTTCCTTTTTTCCTTTTTTCCTTTTTTCCTTTTTTCCTTTTCCTTTTCCTTTTTTCCTTTTCCTTTTTTCCTTTTTCTTTTTTTTCTTTTTTCCTTTTTTTCCTTTTTTTCCTTTTTTCCTTTTTTCCTTTTTTTCCTTTTTTTTTCCTTTTTTTTCCTTTTTTTCCTTTTTTTCCTTTTTTTTCCTTTTTTCCTTTTTTCCTTTTTTCCTTTTTTCCTTTTTCCTTTTTCCTTTTTCCTTTTTCCTTTTTCCTTTTTCCTTTTTCCTTTTCCTTTTTCCTTTTTCCTTTTTCCTTTTTCCTTTTTCCTTTTTCCTTTTTCCTTTTTTCCTTTTTTCCTTTTTCCTTTTTTCCTTTTTCCTTTTTTCCTTTTTTCCTTTTTTTTCCTTTTTTTCCTTTTTTTTTTCCTTTTTTCCTTTTTCCTTTTTCCTTTTTCCTTTTTTCCTTTTTCCTTTTTCCTTTTTCCTTTTTCCTTTTTCCTTTTTCCTTTTTCCTTTTTTCCTTTTTCCTTTTTCCTTTTTCCTTTTTCCTTTTTCCTTTTTTCCTTTTTTTTTCCTTTTTTCTTTTTCCTTTTTCCTTTTCCTTTTTTCCTTTTTTCCTTTTTCCTTTTTCCTTTTTCCTTTTTCCTTTTTCCTTTTTCCTTTTTCCTTTTTTCCTTTTTCCTTTTTCCTTTTTCCTTTTTCCTTTTTCCTTTTTCCTTTTTCCTTTTTTCCTTTTTCCTTTTTCCTTTTTCCTTTTTCCTTTTTCCTTTTTCCTTTTTCCTTTTTTCTTTTTTTTTCCTTTTTTCTTTTTCCTTTTTCCTTTTTCCTTTTTTCCTTTTTTCCTTTTTTTCCTTTTTTCCTTTTTCCTTTTCCTTTTTCCTTTTTCCTTTTTTCCTTTTTTCCTTTTTCCTTTTTCCTTTTCCTTTTTCCTTTTTCCTTTTTCCTTTTTCCTTTTTTTCCTTTTTTTTTCCTTTTTTCCTTTTTTCCTTTTTTCCTTTTTTCCTTTTTCCTTTTTTCCTTTTTTCCTTTTTTTCCTTTTTTCCTTTTTTTCCTTTTTTCCTTTTTTCTTTTTTTCCTTTTTTTCCTTTTTTCCTTTTTTCCTTTTTTCCTTTTTTCCTTTTTTCCTTTTTTCCTTTCCATCATCTTTCCATCTTTTCCCTTCTTCTCCTCCTCCTGTACAAGGCTGGACACTGAATTCCTCTTTAGGAAACCCAGAGCTGAGATGCTTCACCCAGCCCTGCTCAGCTCCAGGCAGGAGGAAGCAGCTCCCTTACTTCCCCCTGCCCAAGGAGTGCTTGATGGGTCCATCCTGAATGCTGCTCCTGGTTCTTGGAGCATTCCATTGCCAGGATATTTCCCCCTAAGTGACCCCCTCTCTGCCAGTGCCTGTGTCCCCACACCTCTGTACCCCAGGGATGTTTCCTCTTCTGGCAAAATTTTTTTTTTCCCCTGAGCTGAGGGCCCTGCTGGCATCAGCAGCTTCCCACCTTTTGAGAGGGAAACACAGCAGAGGAAAAACTGAATCTTGCCTGGGTGCAAAAGGGAGAAAACCCTGCCTTGGTTTTGCAACAAAAAAGCCTCTATTCCATACCACAAAATGGAGTTTTTAAGGCTCCAGTGGGAAATGAATGGGAAATAAGTATCCAGATGTTCTAGACATCTCCAGAAGGCTCAGCCAATATAGAACTCTTGGGAGCCAATGAGAGAGAATCCTAATAAAGTTGTTAAAATAAATATTGGTTTCATATCTGATGTTAAAAATGTTCCATTTTTGACAGTTTTCCACTGCTGGGTTTTTGGGTTTTTTTTTTTTTTTCCATGCTGCTACCACTGGCAGTTCAAGGTTGTTTCCACAAGCTTTGCTGCTGCCTGGAAAGGGATATCACTTCACAGTGGGGCTGTGTTTGTCCCAGAGGTTCACCCTCATCTCCCAAGTGCCAAAATCTTTCTGAACTCAAATTTCTTCAGTTCCTCCTTCCCAGAGAGGCCAACTGAGAGCTGAACTTGTGGACATGGTAGCTCTGTTGCAGAGATCTGGTTCCCTTGTAGTCTGAGGCAGAGAGAGAAGGAAACATGGATGAAATATCCCTTTCCCTAAAATCCCAATGGCTTTCTATACTTCAGCAGTCTGAAGCCAGAGCCAGGAAAAAAAATGTTATTTAAGTAGTAGCAATCATAGCAGAGAGTTACAAAATCCATCAAGAGTTTTGGATAAAGGGTGAAACTGGAGGTAGGATCCAACCTCAGGTGGGACAGAAAGGGGAAAGAGGATGGGGAAAGAGAGGGAAGGGATTTGAACATGAAAGGAAAGGAAGGGAGGAAACTGAGGGCCCAGGAAACAAAGGAGCAGAGGCAATGGGAGATGAAAAGGGAAAAGATTGTCCTGTCCCTTCAGCCCTAACCCACCTGGGGAGAGGCATTGCACTTGGAGCCCTCTATCCCACTTGGGTGGCTCCAAACCAGTTGGTGCAGAGAGAAATGTTCTTTTTAGGGTCCTGGATTGACCTCTTCACTGTCCAGGGACAGGACCTGGCACTGTCTGTGTAATCCATGGCCACCCTCCCAGGCAGGAGCTTGGGTTGAGGCATGAGCTTGGAGCTTAAAAAGAAGAGGAAAATGAGTTTAGATCCTAGGGAAATCCAGCTTGTGTACAAGGGATGTGTCCAGAAGATCCACAGAGCCAATCTTTGCTGTCATCTGGTTTCCCAGGACACGGAGATGACAAAGGAGGAGCTGACACCACATTTACTTTTCCAAGTTCTGTCCCATGTTCTTGTTTTTATTGCTCTGCCTTTGTGTGCAGCCTTTGCTGGCACTGGGATCCCCCTCACTCCCTGCCCCAGGGGGGAGTCAGGGGCATGTTTTCTTTAAACTTTCTGTCTCCTCTGTGACAGTTTCCATTAGTGGTTTGACACCCCTGTGCTTCTTCCATGAGGGCCTTGCCTTTACCCCTGTCTTTAATCATGTTGTCATATGATAATAGGATCAAAAGGAAGAACACTGAGTCTTGCCCTTCTGGAGTGCTTTATGCTCACCCTAATAAACAGCTTGTGCTTAGGATTGTCTTGCAGCTGCCAGCCCCATCATTTCTCCACCATTTCTACACCACGTTCCTGCTGAACTTTAACCATGGGGCTGGCTGTCCCCAGCCCAGCAGCCCTCTGCTGTGAAGGGCAGTCTGTGCTACCCTGGTGTATGGGCAGTAAAAACCAGGACACAATAGAGAAGACACTGAAAAACCTGATGGATTTTTGCCCCCGTTTCCACCTCGAGGAAAATCCAGGTTCAGCAGAAATGGGTGAAAAGGTTCAGTGTGTGCATCCACGGGGAAAAGGGAGTCATCCTGGAGCATCCTGGAAGACTTGGCAAAATCCTGAAGCAGTGGGAGTTTTTGTGTCTGCTTTTGTGCTGTGCAAGACACCTGCAGCAAAGTGGCTTCCTTGGAGGCTGCTCCTCTGAGCCTGCCCAGGGACTTCTGGATCTGCAGGAGCTGCAGGTTTTCCAACCCCTGCAGGGCTGTGAGTGAGCTCAGGAATGGAAGAACCTCTCAGCATGTTGCTTCTGCTTCCACTTCTACTTCCACAATGAAATATTTTCTGCTGATAGCCAGAGATGGGACCTTCCTAAAAGACCTTGCAGTCCAGTTGGAAGAAGTCAGTGCTGACACTATCACATTAAAAAGGAAGAAATGAGGCACCAAAGGTGTTTGTGATTCACTCACATCTGTAGAGTTTAATCTGTATCTTCTGAGCTGCAGACCAGTGCCTTGCCCACCGTGGGGACCTCTCTCCCACACCCTGGAAAAAAAAAAATAAATCCAAGGAAGAAACTGCAGTTGCACAGATTCATTCTGAAGCCACTGAATCCAAGATTACATCAGGAACTCACTGTCATTATTTACTGGCTTTTCCTTTTGCAAATATCTGGAACTTCTGCTGAAACAGTTAAATCATCACCCTCCTTCTGGGGAAGTGTTTAGTTTAAAAAGGTAAATAACTATTTAGATAACTCCTCAGGCCTTCATGTTTTAAGGTTTCCCCAATTCCCAACTACTCAGAGGTTTTGTGAAGCCTCTCCAGTGTATGTGTCTCTCTGAAATGAGGACACCAGAAGGGGACAGGGTGCCAAACACATCTAGCACTTTCCCCCTCACTCTCTCAGGTGTCTATCAGCTTCTTTTGCTGTTCTTTCCCCAGTCCTGCAATGGGAAATTCATCCAGTTGGTTGCAGATCTCACAATTCAGCTCTTCCAGTTATTTCTTCTCAGTTATATTCTTCTTTTTTCAGTTTTTTCTTCTCTACGACGAGGGTCCCATCTTTTCAATGTGAGCTTTAGGTGTTTCTTCCCAGCACCCTCAACCATGACAGATTCATCTGCTTCCTGAACAATTTTCTGACATTTCCAACCTTCACTTTATCTGTAGTTAGTTTACATATTTATCTATCTTCATCTGTGTCTGCTTTCACTTCCCACCTAAAACACTGGGGATTTGAAGCAGCAGAGCCTTCTCTTGACCTCAGCTTCTAGAGCCAATATCCTCAACTAGTTCCTGGTTATTTTTAACAATTTTCTGTTTAAATTCCTTCTCGGGTCAGCTGGGCCCATAACCATTGACAATGTTCTTTTAAAGTATGAAGCATCTGTACTATTATTTTTTTTTTAACCTCATGTTGTTTGCTAGAAACAAAAGGGTAAATAAATGACTGTTGCTCGTGCCTAAACAATCCCTCCATTTCTTAGTTGCCACAGGAGCAGAGAATCATAGAGTGGTTTGGGTTGGACCTTAAAGATCCCCCAGTTTCAACCCCAGGTGGGACACCTCCTTCTAGACCAGGTTGCTCCAAGCCCCATCCAACCTGGTGTTGAACACTTCCAGGGAGAAGCCATCCACAGCTTTCTCTGGGCAACCTGTTCCCAATGTTTCACCTCCCTCATAGTGAAGAATTTCTTCCCAACATCTAGGAGGTCCAGGAGAGAATTTCCCCCTGTTAAATGAGGCGTTTTTTGAGTTAGAAAGTTGACCCTCAAAGATGCAAAGGCTGGTTTGGAATTGGTGGCCTGGGAGCTTTGTTCCTTTGCATGGAGACCCCACAGGTTGAGCTGTTCCAGAGGTGCTTCCAGAGCTGGGTTTCCTGTCCCCTGATCAAACTCATCATCTGTCAAAGTCACCAAACTGCTCCCCTGCTGCTTCCTCTCTTAAAATTTCAGATCATCAGCTCATTGGCATGGAGAGCAACATTTTGTCAAACACATGATGTTTCTCCTCTTAATTACTTTTGTCTATTCCAGCACTTCCACAGGGATTATAACACTTGGTATTAACACTCCAGACTCGTGAGTTTCCCCATAAATTTTCAACACTACCAATTTTATTTCCAGAAGTGATCAGTTTCACCTTGCCTTCTGACCACAGCTCCTGTCTATAGGATGTGGACAATCTCCAAAAGCAATCAGGTATTCCTGGGCTGGCTCAGGAACAGCGTGGCCAGCAGGTCCAGGGAAGGGATTCTGCCCCTGTGCTCAGCCCTGGGGAGGCCACAGCTTGAGTCCTGTGTCCAGTTCTGGGCCCCTCAGCTCAGGAAGGAGATTGAGGTGCTGGAGCAGGTCCAGAGAAGAGCAAGGAGGCTGGGAAGGGATCCAGCACAAGTCCTGTGAGGAAGGGCTGAGGGAGCTGGGGGTGTTGAGGCTGGAGAAGAGGAGGCTCAGGGGAGACCTCATCACTCTCTCCAACTCCCTGAAAGGAGGTTGGAGCCAGGGGGGGGTTGGGCTCTTTTCCCAGGCAACTCTCAGCAAGACAAGAGGGCACAAGAGGTCTCAAGTTGTGCCAGGGGAGGTTTAGGTTGGACATTAGAAAGAATTTCTTTCTGGAGAGGGTGCTCAGCCATTGGAATGGGCTGCCCAGGGAAGGGGTGGATTCTCCATCCCTGGAGATATTTCAAAAGAGCCTGGATGTGGCACTCAGTGCCATGGGCTGGGAACTGCAGTGGGAGTGGATCAAGGGTTGGACTTGATGAGCTCTGAGGTCCCTTCCAACCCAGCCAGTTCTAGGATTCTATGATTTCTCCAAAAGTTTTCATTCCCATTCTGCACCCTCAGGAAGCACTTGGAAAGGGGAAGGCACAGGAGAAGTCACCTCCCAGCCTCCAGAGGCTCATCCATCACAGCATTTAGCAGGACTGACACGGCAGCAATGATCCACACTCACACCAGGAGCAGAGATCTGCATCCTGATTTCCAAGGGGCTTTCATGGGATGAGGTTTTAGGGGCAGCCAGGGCTTTTGCTCAGCCTGCCTTTATGTGTGCAGACTTTTTGTGGTCCCTCAGATAACATCAAGCTGCCTTTCAGTGCTGAAGACAGGGAAGAATCAGCCAGATAATAGAAATAATGTCTGGTGTGAGGCAGAGTGATTGGAGTTGGCAGCAGCTCACTGGTAAAGAAAGTCAAAGAATACTATAGATAGTCTGGGCTGAAATAAAACCAAGGGGATTAGAGTGAAGAGAAAACCTTGTTTTCATTGCAGACCATGTTATCTGCCAGGAGCATTCTTTAGCAACATGTTCTAAAATAAATAAATGGCTCTTCACTAACAAGACAATGGGTAGAGATAAAGTGTGTGTGGCTCTCTATCCAATCCACAGGCAATGCTTGAGTTCCCTGGTCCATTTTTTGCTGCTCTTGTTTGCTCCTTTCACTTTCTGGAAAGTCTTTTTCTCTAGGGACACATCCACCACTTGCAGTTGCTTAAATACAGAAGAGCAGGGTGCCACTGTCTTTCTTTTTCCCTTTTTCCTTTCCCTCTGTTGCTTTTTTCCTTTTCCTTTTCCTTTTCCCTTTCCTTTTTCCTTTTCCTTTTCTTTTTCTTTTCCTTTTCCTTTTCGTTTTCTTTTTCTTTTTTTCCCTTTTCCTTTTCTTTTTCTTTTTTCCTTTTCCTTTTCCTTTTCTTTTCCTTTTCCTTTTCCTTTTCCTTTTCCTTTTCCTTTTCCTTTTCCTTTCCCTTTCCCTTTCCCTTTCCCTTTCCCTTTCCCTTTCCCTTTTCTCTTTTCCTTTTTTCTCTTTTTCTTTCTTTTTCTTTTTCTTTTTCTTTTCCTTTTTCTTTTCCTTTTTCTTTTCCTTTTTCTTTTCCTTTTCCTTTTCCTTTTCCTTTTCCTTTTCCTTTTTCTTTTTCTTTTTCTTTTTCTTTTTCTTTTTCCTTTTCTTTTTCTTTTCCTTTTCCTTTTCCTTTTCCTTTTCCTTTTCCTTTTCCTTTTTCTTTTCCTTTTCCTTTTCCTTTTCCTTTTTCTTTCTTTTTCTTTTCCTTTTCTTTTTCCTTTCTTTTTTCTTTTTCTTTTAATTTTTATTCAAATATGTAAAAGAAAACTCACCCTCCTAAATCAATGGCTGCCTTGGAAAGAGCTGAAACAGAAGGAATATCACTCCAAGTCCCCTGAGCCCCTGTGAGCTGCAGTCTGGCTGTCAGCATCCTGGCAGATTTACAAGGATGGCCGTGACTGGCTTGAAAGGGCAGAGAGGGGGAGAAGAAGAGATCCCAAACCACTCTTAATTCCCTGCAGGAAAGTGACAGAGCTGATGACACACAGGGAGGACACATTGCAGGGGCTGGAATGGGGGAAACATTCCCATGCAAGAGTGATTTCAGGTCACTCCTGGCTCCAAGATTACTTTCCACTGATGATCTGTTTCCAGACCTCCCATCCTTTAGCTTGTGATCTGTTTTGTCACAATTTGGGACAGATCCTGTGGCTTGCTGGTTTTTATTTTATTTTATTTTATTGTTCCCTCTAGAAAGAAAAGAAACCCATGGAGGTTTTGTGGACATGAGGGTCACGGGTGAATGAAGAGCAGAATTCTTTCTCTTCTCCAGGCTGAACAATCCCAGCTCTCTCAGTCTCTCCTCATAGCCCTCTGATCATCTTTGTGGCTCTCCTCTGGATGGGTCCATGTCCTTTTTGTCTTGGGGTCTTGGGGACACAGTTCTCCAGGGTATTATGGGGGAATCACCTCCCTTGCTGGTCAAGCTTCTTTGGATGCATCCCAGGATAGAGTTGGCTTCCTGGGCTGTAACACGATGAGACCAAGGCTGGAAGATGAAGAGATGAAGAGTTATTATTTTTTTCTCACTGAAGCTCCTACAAACCCCACCACCTCTCTGTGTTCTGCCTGTCCTTTTTTCTTGTGCAATTTGTTTGTGTTTTTTCCAGGCTGAGAGGGCTCAGGCAGTCACCCTCATGAGCTCTGGGTGAGGGTAGGTGTGAGGGTCCACCCCTGATGGGACAGGGGTGCCACCATGCCTGGGGACATTCCTGGGGACATTCCAGGCTGCTGCTGGCATCAGTGAGGGGTGGTGCTGGTAAGGAAGGGCTCTCCTCTGCTCTGAAGGCTGGCAGAAAACTTCAAAAAAATAAAATGCCAGGTGTTTTTCCATCTAATGAATGAATTATGGGACCAGAGATGCCCTGTCAGTCCTTCTCTCCTGCATTCCTCCTGGCTGGAAATAGAAAAGCAGCCAAGTCCTGTGAGGCTGCAGCTTCCCTATGAGTTTGAGCTGCCAGGCTGTGAGGTCTGAGAAATGATGCATGTTTTTTGTTTTGTTTTGTTTTTTTTTTTTCCCTTTTTTCCAAGCCTTTAGGCAGTTCTGCTGACTGAGGCTGCCCAAATGCTTTCCAGGAATGCTGACATATTTTCATGTTATCACTTTTCATGCAAACTTTTCCCCAAGAGCCTGCTTCTCATTGCTCAGAGTCACATCAGGGGAGAAGGAGAGAGAGGAGAGCTGTCAAGGCACATCAGCAGAAGGTATATGCATAATGAAGGAGAATATTTTCTGGCTGCAGAAGGTTGCAGTATCCCAGGGTGAGCTGTCTGGGAGTGGATCTGGTGTAGTTGTGACAAGGAGGGATTTGTCTTGGGATACAGAGCTTTTTTTTTTTTTTTTTTGCATCTGGTCCCTTGTGCAAATTAGGACAAGTTTGGCAGGGATTGAAAGTCCAGATCATCTGGTGACCCAAATGAATAGTTCCAGATGGACTGGGGCCCTCCTCACAGTTGGTGCCCTTATTGGCTGGAGGGCCAAAGCTGAATAAAAGGAGAGGTTCAGCACGGAGAAGATCTGAGCACCTTGCTCTGCTGATGCTTTGTGGATGGAGAATTTTAATTTCTCAGCTTTATTGCCCTGCTGCTTTGCACCAACAAAGGGCATTCAGGTGCTCAAGAGAAAGGCATAAATAACATTTACCTGACACTCTTCCCACCCTGGCAGCCCTGGTCCAGCTGAGTTGTTTTGCTGGCTGTGAGAGCACTGGGGGAATCTTTTCTCACAGGTCACACCTACAGCCCTTCCCCATGCACCCAACCTTCCAAAAAAGGCCACCCAGTCCTCCCCTACCTCCCAAGCAAGGCAAAACCTGTGCCTGGAGATCCCTGGCATCCATGTTTCACCTTGGGTCAAGGGCCAGAAGAAATATTTTCCCTTTTGAGAGGTTTATTGGGACATCTGAGCTGGAAGTGAGACTTGGAAATGTCTGTCAGCATATCCTGAATTTCCTTAGCAAGACACAAAGCAGCAACCCTCCATCACAGCCTTCCACCACAGCCTGAGTGGGGAATGTGGGGTTTTTTCCCTCTGTCTCATCAATGTTCTTTGTTAATGGGCAGAAACCTGTCCTAAGGACCAGGACCCTATGGAAAACTTCAGCTCAATTTAGAAAGCAACCTTTAGGGAACCCCCAGCATGTAAGAAATATCCAAAAGTTCTGACCTGTTCCTCTAGGATGTCCCCTCCCCTTTCCTGAGCTGAGGAGATGAGCAGTGCTGAGAGAAAAAATGGGAAAGCTTCTGAAGTCAGACATCCCAAGCACCTCAAAGGACCTTTGCAAGGCCTTGTTCTAATCATTTCTTGCTCCCCCCATACGTCTGGCCATCCAAAAGGTTTAAGGAGTAACTGATCTGATAGCCTCTGTGTGCCATTGATTTCTTAAGCTGAAGGTTGGTTGGTTTTGGGTTTTTTTTTTTTTTAAATCCTATTAACAATAGCGTTTGCAGAAGGAATGCAGATTAACCAGGTCTAATTGTATATCATTTGCATGAAGAATGAATTAAAAAGCAGCTTTGCAACACATTGACTCAGGATGTTATTGAGCCATTGAAGTCTTATGGCTGTGATGAGGGTTTGAGCTATTTAATTAGTGGGGGTGGGGTGTGTGGCTGGAGAGAAAATAGTGGAAAAGAGGTGTTTTAATCAAGGAAGCAAAGAAATCACAACTGTTAGAGGATGAGAGATGATTCCTTTCAGGCAAATAACCCAACCAAATAAATCAAGCTCCAACTGTATGAGAACTTTGCTGAATGAAAACCTGGGGTTTGAATTGAAGGGAGACAGTCATTTGGGAGAGTTCAATGCTGGTGCTTTCCCAGGACCAGAGCTGCCAGAGGAGCCCTGCTTGGGGGTTACCCCTCAGCCAGTGCCTCCAGACAGATTTGTTGGTTTGGTTTTTTTTCTTTTTCCTCTCAGTTCTGTTTTCTGCCCTTCAGGTTTCTTTTTGCTCACATAAATTGTTCTGCTGTTCTCCCCAGCTCTGCCTGATCACCAGGAAAGAGTGAGGGTCCTGGGTACCCTTTGCCTGTCACAAAGAGAGGGATCTGAGGTCAGGTAACAGTGATGGGGATGGGATTGTTCATTTTTTTTTCCTCCAACAGATGCCAGAGATGCCCCTCTGGATGTCTGTGGATTGATTTCTGGACCTGTTATATGCTGGGTAACAGCTACATCATCCCAGTCCTTTATTTCCCAAGGTAATGTATGTTAATAATAATAAAAATAACCAAACCTGCACACTGTTGGGGCAGAGTGTAGGATGTTTTAAGGTCATGATATCTTAGATGCAGGGAAAATAACTGAATTCTAACCCTGGGGGAAAACAGATAGGCCATTAAAAATGATGGATTAGTTATTCCCTTGATGTGTGCTTAAGACACATGTAAAATTAATTGTGTACCCACAGACCAGGCTTCTTAAGTACATTTTTCAACCCAGCATCTCACTTCCCTTTTCGGAAGGTCAGATTTTTTTTTAATTATTATTATTATTTTTAATTTTTACTTTAAAGGTAGTCCTCATCTAAAACCTTTTTAGAAGGCTGTGCTCTGAGATGCCAAACATGTAGCATCTTCCTTAGCAGGGGGTAATTTGCTGGCAGGCACCAAGGTGTCAGTCCAAACCACTGAATAAAATCCACTGAAACTGCAGCAGATAAGGGGACCACATGCATGTCGTGGGTGGGCTGCAAACCTTTCTTACAGTGCCACTATTCAAAGAGATCAGAACATCTGAAATTGTGCTGAAAGAGTGGGGTTGGACTGAGAGCTCTCCTACCTGAGGACAATAAAGGGACAATCCCTCAAATCCCATGGAAGTGACACTTGTGTAAATACTGCTGGCAGTTGTTGGAGAGGCATCACTTTTGATTCACTGCAGGACTCACTGTGTAAGTTTGAACCATCCCACCAGCAGCCAATCTGCAGCTCAGTTACCACATGAAACACAAGATGGAAGCCAACAGGGAGGTGTCACAGAGTGAAAATTTCCTAGAGAAAACTTGCAGGTCTACAGGCAGGGACAAATCTTTTCATAGAATGGGTTGGAAGGGACCTCAGAGCTCATCAAGTCCAACCCTTGATCCACTCCCCCCGTGGTTCCCAGCCCATGGCACTGAGTGCCACATCCAGGCTCTTTTGAAATATCTCCAGGGATGGAGAATCCACCCCTTCCCTGGGCAGCCCATTCCAATGGCTGAGCACCCTCTTTGCAAAGAATCCTTTCCTAATATCCAACCTAACCCTCCCCTGGCAGAGCTGAAGCTCTGCCAGGGGAGGGTTAGGTTGGATATTAGGAAAAAATTCTTTAGTCTGTGCCCTCTTATCCTACTGATATCTGCCTGACCCCCCCCTGGCTCCAACCTCCTTTCAGGGAGTTGGAGAGAGTGATGAGGTCTCCCCTGAGCCTCCTCTTCTCCAGCCTCAACACCCCCAGCTCCCTCAGCCCTTCCTCATAGGATCTGTAATCTGGATCTGTAATCTGTAATTTGGATAATCATGAAGTGATGCTGAATAACATCAGTAATGAAACTCATGTTTAAGAAACAGTTCCCCTCTCTTTGCTTCAGGCCCTTAGCTGGGCAGCAGATGATGTCTTCTGAACTGGCAATGTCAGTGGAGAGGAGCTGCAGGAATGTGGCTGATTTGTAGCATGGACTTTACTGCTGACAGGGGATGGATTTGAAACCACTTAACCTGCAGTATTTCATGTCAGCCTGCAGGCTGAAATCAGGTTGGGAGGAAAAAGCTGAGATGGAAGGAAAGTATTTCTCCTTTATGAATCAGGCAGCTCTCTTAAATCTTAGAACATTTTTCAGCACAGCACACAGTAGCAGCTGATTCTCAGCCTTCTCTTTGCTATTGCTCCTGTCATAGAATCATAGAATCATAGAACTGGCTGGGTTGGAAGGGACCTCAGAGATCATCAAGTCCAACCCTTTTTTTTTTTTTAAATAAAAATTTTAGGTCTCCCCTGAGCCTCCTCTTCTCCAGGCTGAACAGCCCCAGCTCCCTCAGCCTCTCCTCATAGGATCTGTGCTCGAGTCCCTTCACCAGCCCAGTTGCCTCCTTTGGACTAGCTGGCTTGCACTGATACAGCCCCTGCTCTGCATCTGGCTCTCTTGAAAAGGAGGCTCAGGGGTTGCTATCATGAAGATAAGGATCTTTTTTCCTTTTCCTTTTTCTTTTTCCTTTCCTTTTCTTTTCCTTTTTCCTTTCCTTTTTCTTCTTCTTTTCTTTTTCCCTTTTCTTTTCCTTTTTCCTTTTCCTTTTCTTTTTTCCTTTCCTTTTTCCTTTTCTTTTCCTTTTTCCTTTTCTTTTCCTTTTTCCTTTTCTTTTCCTTTTTCCTTTTCTTTTCCTTTTTCCTTTTCTTTTCCTCTTTCCCTTTCCTTTTCTTTTCCTTTTTCCTTTTCCTTTTTCCCTTTCCTTTTCTTTTTTCTTTTCCTTTTTCCTTTTCTTTTCCTTTTTCCTTTTCTTTTCCTTTTTCCTTTTCCTTTTCCTTTTTCCTTTTTCCCTTTCCTTTTCTTTTCTTTTTTCTTTTCCTTTTTCCTTTTCTTTTCCTTTTTCCTTTTCTTTTCCTTTTTCCTTTTCCATTTTCCTTTCCTTTTTCCTTTTCCATTTTCCTTTCCTTTTTCCTTTTCCTTTTCCATTTTCCTTTCCTTTTTCATTTTCCTTTTTCCTTCCCTTTCCCTTCCCTTCCCTTTCCTTCCCCTTCCCCTTTCCCTTCCCTTTTTCCCAAATGGAATCCTGCACCTCCTTGGAGATCCTCTCAAACCTGTGGTTACTGCAGTTCCCCAAGTTCATTCTGCATCTCCCCACTGAAGGAATTAACGTCACTCCTGGAACAGCCCTTTGCTCGGGAGCTTTCTTTTCTCCCTTGGTGTTCCCCTCTAATTTGACAAGGAGCCTGTTGATAATCATTTTTCTGAGCAGTGAAGCACCCGGGGAAGTCAGGCACTCAGCAGCTTTCCAGCTGCTCAGATTAATGCAAGTAGAAACAGCTGGGCCAGCAGGACAGCCAGACACTGATGAGAAATAAATACCTGCTGCTCTCCCTCTGCAAACAGCCTGGGGCATCCTGGTGATGTAGGGAAGGGTCCTGGTCCTCTCTTCTGCTAAGCAAAACATGAAATATTAAATATAAATATAAGTCTTTAAAAAAAGAGTGAAATCCTTGGATGTGCAAGCCTAAATTAGAGGCTTATTACATCCTAATTATGTCATGTCTTGGAGAAACCCAAATTTAGGGATGGGGTGAGTGGTGATTTTGGGAGCTGGGCAGGAATTGTTTGCATCCCTAACAAAGAGGTTTAAATGCTGATTTTATTTAAAATCTGAAGAAGCTTCAGCTGTGCAGTTACTAAGCAGACATCCACAGAAAGTTTTTTTCTGCATACATCAGTTTTCTTCTGCATCACATTTAATGCTCACACTGTCCCAGGCAGTATGTATCAGCTTCATCTTTTCTCTTGGGATAATCTGCTAAGGATGCTTTGGAATCTGTTCTGTCCTCTTCAATATTTGTCATTTGCTGTTGGTTTGATTGTAAAAACCCCATGTTATTTCTTAAATATGCCCTTCCCTCTTCAAGAGGACATGGGCATCTGAAAATAAATAAATTAAGGAATTTTCAACACGTTTTTTTTCTGTCAAAAGACTACAGAAAACTTATCTCCCCTTCAGTATTGTAAGAAACGTTTTTGGATGTTATCTGCTCTTAAAAAATGCTCTTTTTGCTGGGGCAGGACATAAATGTGGGAAGGAGTGCAGTTAATTAAAGGCCAAGTGAAAGGCTGAGAAATGGTTCAAGCAGCCCTGAGAGGCTCCCATGCAGGGCAGGTTCTGAGTGCTTGGGTCATGTTTGCAGACACCAACTGAGCCTGCATCAGCTATAATAATATTAAAAAATAAAAAAAAATTAAAAAAAAATAAAAAAAAGAGAAAAAAAGAAGAAAGAAAAAAAAAGGAAAAAAAAGAAAGGAATCCATACACTTATTTTTCATTTAGAGCTTCTAACAGCAATAATGACCTTGGTACAGGACATTTTCTGGGGATTAATGACAAAGTGGGGTTAATGGTCCTTGACTGCACCTCCAGCCATCAATGCCTCTCAAATGGTTATTGGTCCCCAGGGGTAAGGCTGCACCTCCAGAGTGAATCTTAGATATTTTTTTAATCAACACAGGTTTACACACACTGAGGGCTGGATGTGCCACTCATAAATCCTGCTATTACCATAGAAATTATTTTTGATATTAAAGAGCAACGTTCTGATACACACTTTGTGTCCATCTTTCCATTATATCCCATTTCCACTTTTTAAAACCACTTTTCCTCCCTCCTCATGTAGACAGGAGAAAGGGTGTCATGAAACCCTGTGTGCAGAAATAATCCAAACTCCAGTATTTAATCCAGAGTTTATAAACTGAGCCACAGACCTGCACGGGGGTTGCCATTCTGGCTTTCCTTTCCTGCTGCACCAAATCTGTAGCAATCTGTATAAAATCTGATATGTACAACCTTATATTTTTGAGAACTCGAAATGAATGGTGTTCACCCTGTGCTTGAAACAGTGATTTTTTTGGTTTTTTTCAGGAATGTCTTCTGCCCATCACCGCATCCCTGTTTTTAATGACCAAAAGACCAACTCAACATTTTAAACTAGCAATGGTTGTTAAAATAGTGTTTTGGTTTAGGTTGGGGGTTTTTATTGTGGTTTTTTTGTTGGTTGGTTTTGGGGTTTGTTTGTTTGGCTCTTTGTTTTGTTTGGGGTCTTTGTTTTGTTTGGGGTTTTTTTGTGGGGGTTTGGCTTTTTCTTGCTCTTTTTTCTTACCTAGGGAAAAGCAAAGGCTAATATTTGCTTTCTTTTCTGTAAAAAACCATGACGAACTCTCAGCAGGTCCCAGGCAGAGGGATGGAGCGCGGGTGCCTCATTTCAGACTCCATTTTCCCTGCTCCTTGCGATGGGAAACCAAGGTCACCGCCTTGGCACCTTGACCTCAGCACAACTTCACCTCTCCCGCGTATGATCGGCTTCACCCTGAAGCCTTTAATCACCTTTAATCACCTTCTTTAATCACGTTTAATCTCCTGGGCTCTGCAGAGGTTGTGTCGGATCCCTCTTAGGTCAGGCGGGATCCTCTTCTCCGTCACAACTCAAGCGCCACAGAAGTCACCGATCCCGGAGGGACGTGCCCTGGGAGCTGACAGGGCCTCCACCACGGGCTCCCTTTTTGGAGAACGGAGAACTTTGGGGTCACCTCATGAGAACTTTGGAGTTACCCCATGAGGAGGTTGAGAACGAAGCCCCCAACCCAACCCCTGAGGCGGCTCCGCGCCCTCAGCTCCCCCAGGGGAGGGTGAGGAGAGGAGGGGTCACGTGACCCGGGCGGGCCAATCCCCGCGCTCCTGCCCGTTGGCGCGCGGTCTCCGCCGTCTCCCGAGAGCGCCCCCTGCCGGCTGCTGCGTCTGCGGCGCTGCCGGGCCGGGGCCTGGGGGGGTGCGAGGGCTGCGGTGCTGCGCGGTTCCTCAGCGGAGCGGAACGCCCCGCATCAGCCATCGCCTGCTGCTGCTCCACAGGTAGGGCCGGCTTGGGGGCTCTGGGGCTCTTGGGGACCGGCACTGGGAGCCTGGGCTGGGGCTGTTGCGGTGGGGAAGGCGGCAGCCGCTCAGGGAGGGAGGGAAGGAGGGAGGGAGGGAGTGAGGAGCAGCGGGTCCCGCCTGGGTTGGGGCTTTGGAGCCATTTCGAGCCATTTCGAGCCATTTCTCATTGCCCGTCCTGCTTGTGGCCCCTTCCAGGGGCTGGAGGGGGCTACGAGAAAGCTGGGGAGGGACTTTGGAGGCTTTGTGGGGTAGGGATAGGACTGTCCCGGCTGGAGTGGGCAGGACAGGACGGGACTTGCTGAGAGTCCCTGGCAGTGGTCACTGCAAATGAATCCTGTGAACTGCTGGGCAGATCTGCCGTGTCCAGATTTACACCAATTCATCTGACAGTGGGGCAAAAAATCCTTGAATTTGTTTCTTTTCCAAACCTAAAGGCTTACCAGCATCCACACAGCCACTCTGGAGACAGCCTTATTGCAGACCCACGGCCTTTATAAAAGCTGGCCTATATTTTATGTCCTTTTATTTCACAGACACCAGACACCCCTTGCTTTATTTGTTCATCCCCATCATGCAGATGGCTCACCTGCAGCCATCTCTGTGGCAGCAGCAACCTTGACACTGCTGACAGGCAGAGGCCAAGGAGCTGCTCAGATTCCCTGTGTAGGTGCCCATGGTGAAGCTGGGATGGATGCCCGGGGTGTGTTGTGTGGATTGGCTGCAGTCCTGGCAGGAGGGGCAGAATCACAGAATCACAGACTGGGTTGGGTTGGAAGGAACCTCAAAGCTCATCCCTTCCCAACCCCTCTGCATGGACACCTCCCCCAGCCCAGGCTGCTCCAAGCCCCATCCAAGCTGGGCTGAGCCCCTGCCAGGGATGGGGCAGCCACAGCTTCCTTGGGCAGCCTGGGACAGGGGCTCAGCACCCTGACACTAAAGAATTTCTTCCTAATATCTGACCTAAATCCCCCCTCTTGTAGTTGGAAACCATTCCCCCTTGTCCCATTACTCCATGCCCTTGTAAAAAGTCCCTCCCCAACTTTGGAGCCTCTCAGGTAGGGATAGGACATGGGGGAATGGATTCCAGCTGGAGGAGGGGAGATTGAGGTTGGATGTGAGGAAGAAGTTCTTCCCCATGAGGGTGGTGAGACCCTGGCACAGGTTGCCCAGAGAGGTGGTGGAAGCCCCATCCATCCCTGGAAGTTTTTAAGGCCAGGCTGGATGGGGCTTGGAGCAACCTGGGCTGGTGGGAGCCCAGTCCATGCAGGGGGGTTGGAACTGGATGAGCTTAAAGGTCCCTTCCAGCCCTGAAAATTTTATGATTCTATGATTACAACTTCATGGAACCTCTCCTGGTGTTTTCTCCCAACCTTTCAGTCTCTCTCCCTTCCTCCCTGCTTCATCCTCCCCTGGAAGGGTGGTGGGGGATGGCAAAGAGCATCTGTCCCCTGGTTACTGCCTCAAACCATGACACAAGAATGTGAGATAGACTCCTCAGGTGTGTGAGACCTCTTGGTACTCACAGCTACAGCAGCCACTGGGCAGTGGTTTCTCGTCTGCCAAAATATTTATTGAGGACCAAGTTGCCACCTGATTTCAGCCAGCAGATAACATTTTCATGAGTGGAAATTTAGTCCACAACAACCTCTGATTTTCATGTCATGCAATTTTATAATGTTAAATTCCTTTACAGCATTTCTGGCTGCTCCAAGCTCTTCTTTGTGGTAGCATAAGCAGATCAAGAGGAAAAGCATTTTGTAGTCCATTTCAGTAGAGAAAGCATGGCTGGAATATTGAGCACTAATGCATAGCTGTCTTTGTATCATCTTTGTGCAAGGATAAATACTTGAGATTTGTTGATAAATGCCTTCATTTTCCAGACTCAATTACCATCATTCAATTAATCAGATTTTCTAGTTAGCACATTAAATGCAGAATGCAGCAGACAGACGAATGACTAAAAATAATTCCCTGGTTTGAGATCCATGTGTCAGTATCTGTCAAACTGTTAACTAATTTTAAATTTTAATTAGCTGCAATTTTTTCAAGGCTCTCAATGCTTTCATTCCAAACAGAGCTCAGGCTTTCTCCAGCTGCAGATTCCCTCTGTGCCTTGTTTGCTTCAATACACCCAGCTCGGGATGCTCAGCTCTGTATGGGTCACCTGGGTGGGAAGCACAGAGTCCCTGGGACCTCCCTGGCTGGAAATTGAGAGCAGAAGAAGCTCAAGATACCTGGTGCCTCATTTCAGGGGGAAAACATCTCCCAGATGCTCTGCCACAGGTGTGAGATGTGCATCCACCTGCATTTCCAAGGGGAAATTTCCATTTCCAGCTGGCTGTGCATCATTGCTGTTCCCAGGCTGCATCTTCTGAAGTTAAAATCATAATCCTGGCAAGTCCTTTAAGTTAAAATCTTAATCCTGGGTCCTTTACCCTAGCAAAGGGTCTCCAAGGTGTGGTAGCAAAGCCCCTCACTGTTAATGGGATTGGGTTTGGACAGCACCAGCTTTCCCAGCAATAATGAGAGGGAAGGGACAACGGTGACCTTGAGGTAGCAATAACCTTGCAAGCACAAAATGCCATTTATCACTGCACAGCTCCTTCCAGGGGGAGATCTGGAGCTGCTTCCCAAAGATAGGCATGTGCAGCACTGCTGCAGAGAAGCCCTAATCCCTTACAGGGACACTGCTCAGACCACAGTGCAGTGATTCCCACCATACGCTCCCCACATTGCTACACGTGGGTGTCTTTTGTTGAGGAAATGATCTAATTAATATTTTTTTCCTAGTTTTCATCTTTAATCCCTGCTGTTATCTTTTGCTGATATCTATCCATCTGTTTGCCTCAGTGCTCACGTTATCTCTCTCATGAGGTGTATAAACAGTTCCCCCTTCTCAAGAAGTGAGATGTATTGGCTTTATTTCATATCAAATTCTTTTCCTGCAGAAAAAGCCAGGCAAAAGGCAGATAGATCCCCAGTTGGTGTAGATGTAGCTGTTCAGTTCTGCCTTTGAGTAGTTTGCACATGAAACCTGGCAGTGGTCACTGCAAATGAATCCTGTGAACTGCTGGGCAGATCTGCCGTGTCCAGATTTACACCAGTTCATCTGACAGTGGAGCAAAAAATCCTTGAATTTGTTTCTTTTCCAAACCTAAAGGCTTCCCAGCATCCACACAGCCACTCTGGAGACAGCCTTATTGCAGACCCACGGCCTTTATAAAAGCTGGCCTATATTTTATGTCCTTTTATTTCACAGACACCAGACACCCATTGCTTTATTTGTTCATCCCCATCATGCAGATGGCTCACCTGCAGCCATCTCTGTGGCAGCAGCAACCTTGACACTGCTGACAGGCAGAGGCCAAGGAGCTGCTCAGATTCCCTGTGTAGGTGCCCATGGTGAAGCTGGGATGGATGCCCGGGGTGTGTTGTGTGGATTGGCTGCAGTCCTGGCAGGAGGGGCAGAATCACAGAATCACAGACTGGGTTGGGTTGGAAGGAACCTCAAAGCTCATCCCTTCCCAACCCCTCTGCATGGACACCTCCCCCAGCCCAGGCTGCTCCAAGCCCCATCCAAGCTGGGCTGAGAGCCTGCCAGGGATGGGGCAGCCACAGCTTCCTTGGGCAGCCTGGGACAGGGGCTCAGCACCCTGACACTAAAGAATTTCTTCCTAATATCTGACCTAAATCCCCCCTCTTGTAGTTGGAAGCCATTCCCCCTTGTCCCATTACTCCATGCCCTTGTAAAAAGTCCCTCCCCAACTTTGGAGCCTCTCAGGTAGGGATAGGACATGGGGGAATGGATTCCAGCTGGAGGAGGGGAGATTGAGGCTGGATGTGAGGAAGAAGTTCTTCCCCATGAGGGTGGTGAGACCCTGGCACAGGTTGCCCAGAGAGGTGGTGGAAGCCCCATCCATCCCTGGAAGTTTTTAAGGTCAGGCTGGATGGGGTTTGGAGCAACCTGGGCTGTGGGAGGTGTCCCTGCACATGCAGGGCATTGGAACTAAATGATCATAAAGGTCCTTTCCAACCCTAAAAATTCTATGATTCTGTGATCCTGTGACGTAAAAGGGCACTTTTACACTGTCAGTACAGCACCATTTGCAGGGCCATGCAGTTAGTTATTGCACAGGGTCAGATAAAACCTCCATGCAGAAAGGATTCAAGGCCTGAACTCAATATCATAGAATCCTAGAATTGGCTGGGTTGGAAGGGACCTCAGTGGATCAAGTCCAACCCTTGATCCACTCCCCCCGTGGTTCCCAGCCCATGGCACTGAGTGCCACATCCAGGCTCTTTTGAAATATCTCCAGGGATGGAGAATCCACCCCTTCCCTGGGCAGCCCATTCCAATGGCTGAGCACCCTCTCAGTAAAGAAATTCTTTCTAATGTCCAACCTAACCCTCCCCTGGCACAACTTGAGACCATGAAATATGTACCAAATATGTACCAATATGTACCAAACCCCACAGAATGTCCTTCTTACTGACACATGGGCTCAAGGGAGACCTTCAGTGCCCTTAGAGCAGCAAACCCCAAATCTGCTCTGTACCTGCTCCCTGTGTCCAGCACCTGCAGCCTCCCCCTGATTGGCCAAGAGAATGAGGAACCAAAGTAGTGGCAGAGAAAAGAGAAGGAGTTTCCCAGTCCAGCACAGCAAGATCAGCCTGGGAGCTCTGGGAGAGAGCCAGGGGTTGGGTGCCAGCAGTAAATCACAGGAGTGAGGAGGGAACTACAGCAAAACACATGTGTATCTCCTCCCTGGGGATGCAATCTCCCCTAAACTCATTCTTTAGTGTGGATTGCATGGCCAAGAGCTTCAGATGGTGGCAAAAGGCTTCAGATGACAGAACACAGCCATGGAGGAGTGCTGAGAAGTGGGATCTGGAGCCTTTATTGAACTGGAATTCAATTAATCTGCACATAGTTTTTTTTTCTAGAAGAAATTTCCCTGTGATCTTTTTGGAAGGAGGCATTTGACTTTTCAGCTGGAAACAATGCTTTCCTTTAAGGGTTTCCATAGCATTCAGTGGGCTGTCCTCATTGCCTAAAGACACCTTTTCTCTTGTCTTTCATTTTCTCAGGAACTGGAAACTTCACAATTTTCGTGCAGCACAAAATAATTATTTTTGAGCTGGCGAAACGGTGTCCCAGTTACTCAGAGAACTCTTAAAGCCCACCTGGGGCTGAAGTACAGTTTTGGAAAATTGAGTGTTGGTCCTCATAGGGTTGTGAGAAGAGAGGTTAATTCTTCTGCTAGAGGGAAGAAGAGGACAGTGGAACCTAAAACTGGCAGGAGACTTAAAACACTCAGAGGTTTCATATACCTAATTTCATGTGGATGCTTCATTTGCAAAGGGTTTATCAAAAGCCCATATTTTTAAGATATATAAGATACATAAGATCTATAAGCAGAGGCACTTCCCTTTGAAGAAGAGTGATGGAGACAGCTCCAGTGTGTTTCTTCACCACCTTTTCACTCACCCTGGGGTTGGTGGCTCTGCTCCTCACTGGAGCCAACCAACCTGCTGCTCTTCCAGGTGTAGACCAGTGGAGCTGAAATACCTGGGTAAGCTGAATGAGTCAGATTGACACCTTTGTTAGCAAGTTATGGTGTTTTGAGACTGCTCTGAAAACCAGAACCTCTGTTCCAAGGAGGACAGAAATTTAAGTTTCTCTAAGAAACCAAGTAACCTGAGAGGATCTGAAACAAGCAAGAGGACCTAAAGCTGTGAGACAGGTAACAAATGTGAAAGGCATGAGGGTGTGAAAGGGAAAGGATAACCAGCAGGTGGAAGTAGCCAGGGGTTTTTGGCTCTCCTCCTTCTCCACAGGCAGTCACATACACTCAGTAACAGTTGACAAGCTCAAATGCTGATGCTAAATGACAGACCAGGTGTTCCTGGGGGCCCAGGAAAACACTCTTTAGCCCTTTCTGCCAACACAGCAGGCAGTTCTTGTGTGGTGTCCCAGAAAATGATTCCTAAGTATTACCTTTGGGAGCTTTCATGGCTTTTTGTCCAAGGTTTTCTCCCTCCACCCAAAGTGTTGTTCAACCATGTGTGGGATCTTTAACCTGTGGATCTGTGTTGGCTGCCTAAACACAGACAATAAACTCAGCACATGGACAACTAAGCTTGGAATGAAACACGGTAGCCGGGGGGGGTTGGGCTCTTTTCCCAGGCAACTCTCAGCAAGACAAGAGGGCACAAGAGGTCTCAAGTTGTGCCAGGGGAGGTTTGGGTTGGACATTAGAAAGAATTTCTTTCTGGAGAGGGTGCTCAGCCATTGGAATGGGCTGCCCAGGGAAGGGGTGGATTCTCCATCCCTGGAGATATTTCAAAAGAGCCTGGATGTGGCACTCAGTGCCATGGGCTGGGAACCACGGGGGGAGTGGATCAAGGGTTGGACTTGATGAGCTCTGAGGTCCCTTCCAACCCAGCCAATTCTAGGATTCTATGGTTATTCTCCCAGTGTCTAACATCAGACAAACTCATTTATCCAGTTTTGGGACAAAACCATCCCCAACAGCCAGCTTTGCAACACCAACATCAGCAAGGTTTGCTCCAAGGTTTCTGGGGTCTTTGGGATCAGAAGTTAAATATTTTGAGACAAGGGGTTATGCCTAGTATGCAAGAAGCTACCAGGAGGGAATGAGGTTCTCCAGGCTGTATTTCCACAACAGAATTTCTTCTTCTTCACAACAATAACATCAGCCTCCCTGACTCAGTGTGTTGTCACACAAACACATGGTTTGCTGCTCTTGTTAGATGGAGAAAACCACAGAGTGTGTCATCATAAAGCCACAGGGGAATAATATGGTAGCCTTAGTTTTGTTTTAGTAATATTGCATGTTGCTTGAGTCCTAAATGTGCAAAGGAGGATGGTGTGTATATATTAGCCATACATTGCAGGCTGTAGCTATACTGTGGACTTTGTTCAATTAAAAAAAAAAAAATCCATCAAACTCCATTTCGCCCGAAAGGGGGGAGAAGAACAAGAAAAAAAATGTTCAGTCTATTGTATTTTCAAAGCATTTACCAATTCAAAACTGAATGTCATGAGTAGGGAATGTTTCCAGCAATCAATACTTGGCTGGGAGGAAGCTTTCCAGCATTGCCGAGTGCCTTTCACAGCAGCTGGGATCAAGATGCTTTGGGGGGTTTGTTGTTGTGTTTTGGTTTGGTTTTTTTTGTTTTTTTTTCTTCTCATTTTATTTCCTTGCTCTGTAATACTCATTGATTTAGATATTAATGTAGACCTGATGTTCATCTTGTCTTTGTAGGGTCTTGCACAGGGTCTTTTTTGTAGGGTCTTTTTTAATCCCCGTAAAGATGAGAACGCAGAAGGGGAGGGTTACTGCTTTCCTTGGGGTTACCAAAAATGTCAGGACCAGGTAGAGCTCACCTGGTAACAATTCCCAGTTCACTCGTGCCAGAAGGGCTGTGCAGCAGCCTGCATAATTTAGAAAAAGGGTTCAGGTGGCAGATGAACAGAGGCTGCCTCTGGGGGATGGTGGTGCTGGACCTGAGGCACCTGCTGCATCTCCGCAGGGACGGCTCCAGCCCAGGGCTTGCAGGAGAAGCTGACTCAGGCCAAAGCTGTAAGAACTGCTGGATGCTCTGAGGGTGGTGACAAGACCTGGACACCCCCCATGAGTCCTGACATCCCTCAGTGGCAGCTGGGAGCAGAGCCACCACCCCTCTCTCTCTCTGCTTGGGCTGGCCCGGAGGAGCAGCCGCTGCTTTTCCCATCCCAGCTCCAGCACCTGGGAGGTGGGTACCACGAGTACAAACTCTGCTCATCAGCAAGTCTGGTAAGATAGAGTGGTTTCCCACTGACTCCTCTTGATCTGACCAGGCTGCTGTTGTTCTGAGGAGATTTCCACACTTGATGCTTGGTTTCTGCCGAATACAAACAGTGGCAGACGCTGTGTGGTCCAAGGAAGATCTGAGCAAGTGAGCACTGGAGGGAATCTGGGATGGATTAGGGGCTGTTCTGGGATGTACATTGATGTTGCATTTGTGTTGCAGTGCTGTAACATTTGAATCATGATGTCGTGATATGCAAGATAAAGGCTGGGGGGCCCCCTTCACAGGGAGATCTTTATGGCTCTGGCACTGCACGGGTGAAAACTGCAGAGATGAGAGGGAGATGTGAGCAGGGAAGAGAAACCATGAAATGAAAGCCCTGGGACTGGGGTGGAACTTGAAAGCCTCATCAGATTGTGTCACGTATTCGTAAGAGGATTAGAGATGGGCTTGAACCACAGCTCCCAGCTCCAAATACCTTCACTTGGAGAGATGCAGAGCCAGATTTGTCACTCAGACTGGTTCTGCTCAGGCTTTTCCCTCTTTTTCCTCTGCTCTGGCTTTGTGGAAAGCCCAGAGACTTTCTGAACAGCAGTGGAGGAGTGAGGTCTGAGCAAAAAGGGCTGCAGATTCCCCACTGGGGGTGAGCAGAGACCCAGTGCTGCAGTGGGGGCAAAGTGAATAGGTGCTATTTTCCTATTTCTTTCAGGGTTCCTAAGTTTACCCTCTTGTTGATTCCTTCTGTGGCACCCTCTGGATGCAAAGGTCACCTCGGGTGATCCAGAAGGTTGTGATCTCTCCTTGAACTGTCCTGGTGCAAGCTGGCAGCAGCTCTCTCTGTGTCACCCTCTCTACCTGGGTACAAACTATGTATAAAAAATGTTCAGCAAATCCCGACCTAAAAGCCCAAATCCAGCAATGTCATCACTTGCCAAAACTCAGCAAATTGTGGTTTTGAATTTCTATCCCAGGAAAAACTGCACGTGAGAAAGAGATCATTTGAAAAGTTTACTGCAATGGACCTTAATTATTTTTTGCTTCTGATTTCTAACAGATGTTACTCTCCTTGGGTTTGTTCTGCCACTCTATTCCCATGGTGGGACTGAAGTTTTTGTGAAGTTTTGACTTCTCACTCTGACCACAGCTGCTTTCTGAGCACTGTGCACGAGCACAGCAGCAGCAGCACCAGAGTTATCAGTGCTCCCTGCTTGGCACATGCCAAGAATTTTTTTTAAGCAAAAAGCCAAAGTCCAGGAGCCATTTCTGCTTTAATGAATGAATTGCTGATAACCAATCCAACAACACTGTTCTTTGTGCTTCAGCTGCATTCACAGACCAAGCCAGGCCAGAAGGTGCTCATCAGGATACAAAGGAACAAAGCCAACCTTTCCTCTTGATGCTTTGCACTCCAGAGGCTGT
Organism: Heliangelus exortis; assembly: GCF_036169615.1. NCBI lineage: Eukaryota > Metazoa > Chordata > Aves > Apodiformes > Trochilidae > Heliangelus > Heliangelus exortis. Next base: position 2,827,400 of record NC_092424.1, on the reverse strand, counting down.
GTCCTGGGTGAGTTGGAGCAGCTCCTGGTTTCCATGAAGGTTGAAGCTGGAAAATAGGCACTTCAGGCAGATAAAGCGTGAAGTTGGGAGGATGAGGCAGCACTGTTGTACTTCAGTACCCTGCCAACACCAAGTGATGATAAATGGGTCCCTGCTCTCTCTGGCTACACAAAATTTCCCAGTCTCATGTGCAGGAGGACTCCCATGCTGGGTTGGCTCAGCTTTGGGAATCAGCAGGGATCTTCTAGTCCTCCACTGTGCATCCTAGAATCATAGAATCCTAGAATTGGCTGGGTTGGAAGGGACCTCAGAGCTCATCAGCTCCAACCCTTGATCCACTCCCCCCGTGGTTCCCAGCCCATGGCACTGAGTGCCACATCCAGGCTCTTTTGAAATATCTCCAGGGATGGAGAATCCACCCCTTCCCTGGGCAGCCCATTCCAATGTCTGAGCACCCTCTCCAGAAAGAAATTCTTTCTAATGTCCAACCTAAGCCTCCCCTGGCACAACTTGAGACCTCTTGTGCCCTCTTGTCTTGCTGAGAGTTGCCTGGGAAAAGAGCCCAACCCCCCCTGGCTCCAACCTCCTTTCAGGGAGTTGGAGAGAGTGATGAGGTCTCCCCTGAGCCTCCTCTTCTCCAGCCTCAACACCCCCAGCTCCCTCAGCCTCTCCTCATAGGAGAGGGTTTGCCAGCTGTGCCAGCTCAGAGTGGGATGTACATAAAGTTTGAGTTTAGTCATGTTTGCTGCCACTTTGAGCAGGTGTAAATAGCACTGTAACACTTAGGGCAAAGGAGAGATCTCTTCACATGGGCTCCTTAGGCACCTTTGGCTTCTTCCCACCATCTTCTGTCATCCTTTTGGAGCCCCTCAACTCAGTGCTTCCCACTTCATCTCCTTTGCTCCCTGTTTTTACCACTGTGCAGGCTCTTCTGTTTTCTCTCCAGTCAAATCAATGTTTCTCTGCACTACCTGATGCTTTTCTCTCTCCTTTCTGCTCACTTTTTCCCCTGCTTTCCTCTTCCTTCCATCTTACAGGAGACATTTCCTGATCCCATGTTTTGCATTCCCTATTGTGCTCCATCCATGACTGCACAGGAAAGTTCAGTGGTTTGCTTGGGATGTTCTGGGGCTGAGGTCTTGGGGAGGGGGTTGTGAGACATTCCCAGAGTTTTGGGGGGAGACAAGATCCATGTTCACCTTCAAACCTTGCCAACTGATGCTCTTGGAAGCAGCCTATAGCTCCTCTTAATTTCCTATTTCTGATCTTCTCCCAGGAGTGGGACCATCCTGCCTCCCACTCCTCTGGGAAGAGGAACAGCAAACTCCAAAGGCTCAGATTCCTCTTTTCATCTTCTTTTTGTTTCCTCAGCTGTAAAATAGTTTCAGGGGGGGAATTTCCCCATTGCTGGAGCTATGAGACACTGTGGCCATGGCAGGGAGGAAGGGGTAAGCCTCTCATTTCATTTGCTCACATTGCTGATGGTTTCAGTGGGAAGTCCAGGTATAAATCCCTGATTTCTTCAGTCACAGATGATCTAAGAGGAAAAAAAACTTTGCCCCAGACCCAGCAACATAGGGATTTAAATATGAGTTTCTGCAGCTGTGACCAGACCCCTCCCTATTCCTATACCTGAAGGTGCTTGGGAGAGATCATTGCTCTTGTTCCAGGGCAGATGGGAGACAAATGTGTGAAGCTGGGATGAAACAGTTCACTTTAGCCATGAATAAGCAGAGGCTTCACTACCTGGTAAAATCCTCTTTTCTGTATGCTGGGAACAGCAGCCCAGCTGTAGGAAGTGTCCTAAGCAGTGCCCAGCATCCCTGTTCCCTGCTCTCTGCGTCCTGCAGGAGGATGATTTATTTCCCAAATCCAGTCTGTTCTGCTGGCTTTGAGGTGGCAGAGTTACCACAAACCTTGCTCTTTGTCCCCTGCAGAGGAAGGGGTGCCTTGGACAGAGCAGAGAGCAAGGTCAGGCTGTTAAAAATACAAAATTGTGACAACTGTGGAGGGAGGGGAAATAAATTTCCAGATGTTGCCCAACTTCCCGATTCGGGCAGTTCCTTTTGGCCAGCCCCAGGAGGATGGAAATTTGCAGAGCTTTTGTGTGTCAGCAGCCCAGAGTCCCCTCCCCAGGGTGACCTCTTCCTCCTCTGTACTGCAGGCTGAGCCATGGGGACAGCAGGAGCTGGAGCCTGGGCTGCCCTGGGACTTTTCCAGTTCATCAAAATGCTGAGCTGCTGGCAGGGTGAAGGAAGGGAGGGAGGGAGATCCAGGAAGGGAAGGGAATCCCCTAAACTCAGCAAGTTCCTGCTCCTGACATCTCCCATCATCTTCTTGTCTTTTGCAGGAGTTGGATTCGTTGCCTCATCCACAGCTCCAAGGTTCTTGCTGAGCACCACAACACCAGACCTGAGATCCTGAAGGCTCAGAGCAAAACCTTGGTAGTGAAACCTCCATTGATTCCTCCTTGCAGACAGCTGGCCCTCTGTTACCTGATGCTCTGCAAAGAAGAGGAGCTCATTCCTGCCCCAAGGAGGGTTTGATGGAGCCATCAGAGGTTGGATTTTATGGAGAGGCTGAAAGGAGGAGAGAGGTAAGTTTGGAGGTTGACTCCTCTGAGGTTTTCTTGACCAGTGAAACATCAGTGAAGGCTGAGGGGATATGGCTCTAAGAAGTGGAGCTGTGAAAGGAACTGACTTTCTTCCTGCAAATGTGGAGAAATTGACTCTCAAGGAAAAAAAAAAACTACAGAAGACATCCCTGCCTCCTGTCCCACTCCAAAAAAAAAAAACCCAACCAAACCCCAACCAGCCCACAACTAAACAAACAACAAAAAGACTGGTTTGAACTGGAGGGAAAAGTAACCTGAGTGTGTCCTCAGGTTTTTTGCATCTTCCCAGCACCTTTAAGGCTTAAAGAGTGAATTATGATGTGTGACAGGAATGAATGCATGGTGCTCAGGCAAGGTTGGGAAGCTGGGAGGGATAAAGAATATTTTTCTGGGATGAGAGCTGTGCCACATCCCATGGGGAGCCACTACAAACCATAAGCCTTGGTTGAGCACATGGGTAGTAGGAGCTCCCCAAGGTTTATGTCTCTATTTTAAATGGACAATTCAAAACCAGCCCATTCAGACCCAACAACCACCTCAGAAAATATCCCAGAACCACCCTGGGAGATGGAAAACACAAACACATCTATTTTTAAGAAGCAAAAAACTGGTGTTCAGGGTCAGGTAATCATTTTGCTCTCCTGTGGAGCTGTGCCTTGTTCTGGGGGCTGTCCCTCTGCCCCATCTTGTGTTTGTTTGCAGCACAGAGAAACCAGAGCTGGCACCACAGAGCATTAAAGCAACATCCCTGCAGCATCAGGAGTCCCACTGCTCCTGAGCAGGCCACAGCTTCTCAGCAGCATGGCATTGCACCCTGGTGGGACATCATCCCCAGCAGCTGTGGAGCCCAACTGGAATCTGTAAACTCACAAGGGAGGTCTCTGCAGAAGTGGGAATGAACCCAGTAGCTCTGTGGCCTGGATCAAACATCTAAATTTGCTCTCTTGCTGAGTCAAGAAACACTTGAGAGGAGTTGCACATCTTTTTTGGTTTTTTTCTGCTGCTTGGGTAATAGGACTGGGAAAGGAACAAAAAGTTTTCCTGGAGAAGTAAAACTGGATTGTCCCAAGCTGCCAATTATACTCTGGAATTTGGTACCATTTGATCCCTGCACTTGACTTAAACATCCACTCTTTGATCATGCAAATACTCTTCAGGCAAAGCAATGGTATTCATTTTAGGGTGGGTTTCTTTTTTTTTTTTTTTTTTGCTGTTGTTGTTTTAATCAGTCTGTCAGACTGATGTGCAGATTAACTGCAAATGCTCTCATGGCTTGCTGGGTGACTTTTACAGCAGAAAGACTCTTACATTTACAGCACTTTCTTCTTCTGAGTCAACACTCCCAGTCAGTCTGTTTGAAATCCAAGGGTTGGAGGCTCTCTGGGGGTCTTCTTGATGGTCAGAACAGGAGCAATTGCTAAACCCCCACAGCCAGCCAAGGGGCTGGGCACCCACAGTCACTCTCTCTGTCTCTTACACATTCTGCCAAGCACACAGCCCTCCCACCATGGCAGTTCTGGATCTTTTCCTGAGCTGAGACCCACCATAAACACCCAGCAATGTGCCTGTGCCTGACAGGCACCCAAGGGAAGGTGTTGTCACCCAGTCTGGCTTGCCAGTAAGTTCTCAGTAATCTCAGCAAGCTCTGCCACGTCCTGGAGATGAAAATCTGGTGCCTCTTGTTCTGCAAAAGATGAGCCCTGTGAGCTGGGCTTTCCCTGGTGAAACACCACTGGGAAAAAGGTGCCTTGGTGTGGGCAGGGTGGGAAATCATGAATCCATCTTCCAGACTTGGCCTGCCCTGAAACCCTGAGACTCTTTGGATGATCTTGGAGGTCTCCACCAACCTAAACACTCTGTGATTCTCTTACTGACTCCTGTGATGCCCTTGCACTGCTCACCATCCCCTTGGCCACCCTAAGCAGGCAGGATCCCAAGGCACAAGGAATTTCCTCACTTGGCATATTCTGCCCCAAACTCTGCTCCAGCACCCAGGAAGCATCCAAGCTTTGCTCTTCCATCACCAGTAAGAGCTGTGCAAGCTGCTTTAGAGTCTAAAATGGGGAATTGCAGCCCTGCTTATCCCTGCTTATCAGGGTTCTGAGCATCCTGGGCTGTGGGAGGTGTCCCTGCCCATGGGGTTGGAACTGGATGAGCTTTAAGGACACTTCCAACTCAAACCATTCCATGATTCTGTCCTGTGGTTGGTGCTACAAGTTGCTTCCCTCTGACTTCCCTGCTTCCCTCTGATATCCCTGCTTCCCTCTGATTTCCGTGCTTCCCTCTGCTTCCCTGCTTCCCTCTGGCTTCCCTGCTTCCCTCTGACTTCCCTGCTTCCCTCTGGCTTCCCTGCTTCCCTCTGATTTCCCTGATTCCCTCTGACTTCCCTGCTTCCCTCTGGCTTCCCTGCTTCCCTCTGATTTCCCTGATTCCCTCTGACTTCCCTGCTTCCCTCTGCTTCCCTGCTTCCCTCTGACTTCCCTGCTTCCCTCTGATTTCCCTGCTTCCCTCTGCTTCCCTGCTCTGATCCTGCAGGGTTCATGAGGCATTGCTTTATATATTTATATATATAAAGCACCTATCATCATGTTGATAAACATTCTTTGGAACCACTCTGACTCTATCATGGTCCTTTCTTGGTCTCAAACTAAGGACACAACCAGATCCAGAAGATAATGGACCTGAAAAGAGGAAACAACAGTCCTGCTCCAGTGCTTGGGAATTTTGAGCAGTCTCTCTCCTGTCCATGGATGGATCCTAAGAACTGTTTATTTCTCCAGGAGAGTCCTGCCCACCAGATCTCCCTCTTCCCTGGCATCCCTCCATTCCCAGATGCTCTGTAGGGTGAGGGACTCTCCCCCTCCTCTTTAATCTCTTCAGCAAGAGGATTGCTCATTGGGAGGGTGGTAATATGGGCTTAGCAAGTACATGAAACCATGAGGGACTCACCATCTCACAGAAGTTTAATCCCCACTGTAGGACTTAATATAAGGGAAAAAAAAAAAGGCCTGGGAGGCAGATGCTTTTAAGGAGCAGCATCTGCCTTATAAATCTATAAAAGGCACCCAAATGTCCTTGGAAAATGTTCCCACTGCTCCTTAATCAGAACATACTCTTTTTGAAGCCATCTGGGACAGGCATGTTGTCCATCCCACCTCAGCCAAAGCAGGATTGTCATCACTGTGGTTCAGTTTGTTCCCTCTTCAGTGGTTTGTTTTGGATGTGATGATGAATTAAAGAGTTGGTAAAAAATGTGGAGCAGTTCTGTCCAAATTCTGTAGAAGGAGATTATGTGGAAGAATAAAAACAAATGTCAAAATATCTTTTGAGTTTTAAGTGATACTACTCTATTTATGGGATAACATGTATTAACACCTTGTTCTACCCTTGCATGAGTTTTATCTTTGTGTCAATACACTGGTTACACTTGAGTTATTTTTTGGTTTACACTCCAAGCAGAATTCTCCCACCCTAGATTACTCCACAAATTTACAATATGCTGAACAATTAGACTCAGAAGGAGGAGCAATGCTACCCCTGCATCAACATTCCATTCCTTTAATGTCAAAAGTGGGATGTTCACTCAGCTGTGTCTTTTGTGTGGGACAGCCTGGGCTTTTGCCTGGCTCAGTGGCCCTCTCAGGGCTGTTTTAAACTCTGATTTATTTTCCTTTGCTTCCTCCAGACCTGGCTAAGAGAGTAGCCCCAGTGCAGCAAGTTTGGGTCACGAGCTTGCATGGCACCACCAGTAATTTATGGCTTCCAAAGCAGACCTGCCCTGGCTGGGATTCCTCCTTGCACAGGTCCTTCCAGGAGATTCATCATCTTTTTTTGCCTTTGTCCAGTTTGAGACACAGGCCAAGAAAACCTTGGGTCCCATGCTGTTAGACTGAGGTCTTAGAGTTGTCCAAACCCAGGAAATTTCTACTCAGTGTCATGCCAGGAACTGCTTGCCTGGTCACACCAGGGCTCTTCCCAAAGACTGGGAGGGGACTTTGCAGTTTACAAGCAGTTTCTTCAATAATTCTAAAATCAGTACATCTGAGTGACATGTCTGGCTGCAGCACCCAGGTATCTGTCTCCTCCACATGTCCCAACCTGCCTGGGGGGCCAAGCAGCAGTCCATGGTTGGGAGAGTCCAGGGAAGGAGGTTGTCTGATGCAGAGTGACCAGAGATGCAACTGCAGAGGCAGGAGAGAGTCAGCAAGTCAGATTTCACACAAAACAGGCCATTTCTGTAGAGAAGCAAAATCTGAGAAAACCTAACACAGTGGAAAGGACTTACTTAGCCAGTTACACCACCAACCAAAGGGGAAAACCAACACCAGGGGGAGAAAAACACTGAAAAAGCATCTTCTGGTGTGGTCCTGTCTCTTAGCACCCATCCACAGCAATATCCCACTGGACTCAGCCCTTCAGGAACATTTTGAAGCTTTCTTCCAGGAAATCCCTGCATCCATCCCAAATTCAGGTGGGCACCATCTCCCTTCCAAAGCCAGGATTTGTTTCCTTTTGGCAAACAAGTGACCACAGGTGACATAGTCTCCCTGGACCACTACTTTTCTTTCAAAAACTTCATTCTCTTGAATCACTGAATTATGACTTGTGGAAGAGCACCCAGAGGCAAGGAGTAGCCCATGGCAGGTGTCAGGCAAATGTCCACAGCCATAGGTTTTCTACCCTGGATTATTTATGATTGAAGCAGACAAATAACACTCAAAGGGCAGAGGGGAATGTGAAGCAGGCAGTCTGGAACATGGAGCTGGAGGAGGCCTGGCCCAAATTATTCCATTATTATTCCATGAGAGGTCTCAAGATTTGTGTTTCCTAATCAAGGTAAGTCAAAATATGAAGCTGAACATTTGTGAGCAAGCAAAGATGGGGAAAAATACCCCCAGCTCCATTTGGGATCAACAGTTTCCTTATAACATTTGGTAATGTTTTATGCAATAGTTTTTTTTTTTTTTTTTTTTTTTTTTTTTGGCCTTAATTTTACCAGAATCTTAAAATCCAGATCTTTTCACATAAAATACAATAATTTAAACAATAACAAAAAAGAAACCCCCCTCAATTTTTTTTGTTTAGGATATTTGCTAGTGTAGCAACTGGGTTATTCAATGAACAGCTCTTGGCAAAATGTGTTCTGGCAAGAAATGTCTTGTCAAAAGACAACTGAGCAGCTCTGTTTCCCAAGGTTTTTCTTCTCTGCAAACCTTAATAAATGATTCTACTTCCATGAGCTGTGGTACTCATCCTGTGTAACCATCCTGGAAAGGGATCTGATGGAGCAAAATGGTGCTCCCAGCCTGTGATAGCAGGAAGGGTCACAAGGAGCTTCTTGGTTTTGAGGTGAAAAACTCCCATCCAGTTGGGAACTCTCCATTTCACCTCCTTCATGGAAGAGCATCTTTTCCATCAATGCTTCCAGCTCAGCTCTGTGCAGTCAGATTTCTGTGTGAGTGATCTCTTTATTGGATTCTCACCAGGAGGGAACTTCCATGCCCAAGCTTACACAAGCCAGACACTGGGTCTTAGGGGTGCTGGCACTTTTATTCTGTCCCAGGAAAGAGATTTGGAGATTTCCAAAGATTTCCTAAGATTTCCTAAGCTGCACCAGACTTCCTGCCAAGAGAGATCTCCAGCCAAATTCTGGGAGCTGAGCTTTTGTCTTTGGGTCAGTGGGATTTTGTCTACCCCATTGGATTCCATCAGCACATAATGACATTGCATGGTAAAAGAAATGTTTCTAAGGTCTAAACTTAGTTTGTCTCCACCACAGACACTTTGTCAAGCTGCCTGCTGCTGGGTAGTGCTGAGTGTTCTGGGTACAGGTTGACTCTTGATTCAGTCAGCTTCTTACAGTCTGGGGTTTTATAGGTGGGATGTCAGGGAGGAAAAATGTTTTCTGTGCTTCCAGCAGAGCAAATTAATTGTCTGAATTAAGAGCCTAAATTGTCTTCATTGGTTTCCTTGCCCTCCTACTTTTCCATCTCATTTATCTAGGTCATTTCTGGGATGCTGAGCTGCAGCAACCCGAGGGATGTTGGGCCAGTGGTTTGGTTGATGGCTAATAAAAAAAATATAAAGAGAGTGGTGTAAGAATGAGTATCCATAGCATAAACTTCAAGCTCTTCAGCCACCTTCTTTTGGGAACTCTGGGATGCAGGCAGAGCTGCTGGGGAGACAAAATGTGTCTCTGAGGGGTGACCATGAGAAGGGACTCAAGGTGAGGTTGGATGGAGCATCCTGGGCTGGTGGGAGGTTGGAACTGGAGGAGGGCTTGGAACTGGATGAGCTTTAAGGTCCCTTCCAACCCAAACAAACCATTGCCTGGTTCTGTGATGGTCCAAGTGGCATCTGGAGCAGAGCTTCCCACCCTCTGCTGAGCCCCAGAGCCATGGGGCTGCTGCCTTCCCCCTTCCACCCTCCCTCCCGGCCAAGCTCCAAGCCCTTGGTGGGTCCCTGGGAGACAGCCTGGAGAAAGCAACCCAAATAAATCTACATGGCAAAAATTGCCTGTATTGTAAAGGCCAAATAAAAACCAGCAGTGCTGAGAATTAAAAAAAAAAAAAAAAAAAAAAAAAAGAGAAGAAAGAAAATGAGACAAGCCCTGTCCTACACAACTGCGGGGTGGGATGCAGGGAGCTGAGTCTTTAGTGCACAAAGAGGGACTGGGTGTAAACAAAAAGGAGAGAGCTGAGACCCAGGCTTCTAAGGAAGCCTATTGAAGTTTTTTTTTCCTGCCTGGAACTTGAAAGCCATGCAGGCTGAAAGAGCCATCTGTATTAAAGCAGGGCTGGGATCATGTTCATTAGCTGGTTGGCTGTAAATATAACCTCCCCCCGACACAAAAGGTAACGCATGGCAGCTCCAACCATCACCAGCAGGTTTGTGTAAATATTTACTGGGCTGTTCAGACTGCTGTAATTTGAGGCTGTTGATGGCTCACAAACAAGTAAGAAAATGAGCTGGCAAGTTCCCGAAAACAGTGTCAAAAGGCAGAGCTGGTACAGTAGAGGGAATGTGAGCTTTGTGCTGGTTTCTCCGAGGGCTGCGGGGCTTCCCAATGCTCTGGCCCTGCTGGCTTTTGGCCTCCTTGCAGTCAAACCTCAAATGTAAAGGTTTATAACCTTTTATTTTTTTTAATTTTAGTCTCTCGGAGAAGAGAAGAAACCACCAAGTTCCGTGGGAGTTTTAAATGCTGGGATAAGGAGGAGAATTTTGCTCGATCAAACAAATTTTTTAATTCCTTCTTTCCTAAAAATACCACAAAGCCACCTGGGGTATCACAGATGGCTCAGCCACAACTGCCAGCCCTGTGCCTTGTGAATCGTGGAGAGAAATCAACCTCCATGTAGCTGACTGGAGTCCTTTTGGACTTAGGATGCCCACATCAGGTGTCCAAATTTCTTGGAGAGCCCAGAGCCAGCTGCCTGAATACAACCCATGGGGTCTGTGCCATCCCAAGGTTGGGGGAGCCACATCCTCTGCCTGCTCCAGCATCATAGCCAGGGGGCTGAGTGTTGGATACAGCTTCCCACTAAAGCAAAAGTCTTACAAGGAACTGGAAGGGAGAAAAGGAGGCTGAGGGGAGACCTTATCCCTTTCTGCAGCCACCTGGGAAGAAGTTGGAGGGAGATGGGTGTCAATCTCCCAAGGGACTGGGAGAAAAGGAAATGGCCTCAAGTTACACCAGGGGAGGTTTAGACTGGAGATTAGGGAATATTTCATTACTGAAAGGATTGTCAAGCATTAGAGCAGGCTGCCCAAGGAAGAGGAGGTATTAAAAGTTCTGTAGATGTGGTGCTTGGGGACGTGGGGCAGGGGTGGGCTTGGCAGTGCTGGGTTAACAACTCTTGGACTCGATGTTCTTCAAGGTCTTTTCCATCTGAAATGATTCTGATTCTGGGTGATTCTGGGTTCTGGAGCTGTCATCTCAACTCTTCAGATGGTGGAAGTCAGTGAGGTTTCATTTCCAGGGGTGGAGTGTCCCTGACTTGCACAACCTCATGGTTTGGGCTCAGATGAGAGATCTCAGGCTCTGATCCTGTGATCTCAGTGTCTTACAATGTGACCCATGTGCAACCCTCTGAGAAACCAACCAAGTACCACCCAGACTGAGTCATTTTGATTGTTTAGTGGCAGGGGACACATTTTGCAGCCTCCCCAGGTAATTTTAGTATTTTCAGGTAATTTCCATCTAGGGTAGGGCTCTCTCACTCAGAAATCCCAGTTCTACTGAAGATGTAAACAGGAGATGTCCTCTCCCAGCCTCTGCTGAGGGCTTTCCTCTTCAGTAAGGAAGGCATGTAAAATATACCCATCCTCTGGTGCTGGCAGAACCACCACAATGGGCTATACCCTGACAGCAAAGTTTGAACTGACCTGAAGGCAGAAAGAGATTCCTGTGCTTAAGGGGCTGGCCATAATTAATGCTCTGTGGGGCAGCTGTCTCCATTGGGAAATGCAATATAATAGGATAAAACCACAGAATCATAGAATTTGCATGGTTGGAAAAGACCTCTAAGATCACTACGTCCAACCACCAACATCCATGCTGGTTTATATGGGTAACATATGTAAAATATTCCTCTGGGGTGGATCATAATGACAGTCCTTGGATTTTTATATCATGAATGCAAGGTATTTCACAGAGAAGCTTTATTTCCTCCTAGATGACCCCATGAAACCCCAAGCTGCAGCAAAGCTGGGCAGAGTCACCAGGAGAGCTATCTGTGCCTTTCTGAGCAGAAAGCTTCTCCTGGAAAAACATTGGGCTGTGGTGCTTAATCCTTACAGGAACTGGAGTCCTCTCCAGTGTGATCCAGAGAGGTGATGTTTCCTCTTTTCTCTTCTCTTCTCTTCTCTTCTCTTCTCTTCTCTTCTCTTCTCTTCTCTTCTCTTTTCTTCTCTTCTCTTCTCTCCTTTCCTCTCCTCTCCTCTCCTCTCCTCTCCTCTCCTCTCCTCTCCTCTCCTCTCCTCTCCTCTCCTCTCCTCTCCTCTCCTCTCCTCTCCTCTCCTCTCCTCTCCTCTCCTCTCCTCTCCTCTCCTCTCCTCTCCTCTCCTCTCCTCTCCTCTCCTCTCCTCTCCTCTCCTCTCCTCTCCTCTCCTCTCCTCTCCTCTCCCCGCAGCCTCTGAGATTCACTTCTGGTAACAACATCCACAAGTTTTAGAAACAAAACTCCACCTGCAAGCTCTATGAACTCCCTAACTCCTTGGTCACCTGGGGTTTTCCAGATGCTTTGAATTAATCATAGAATCCTAGAATTGGCTGGGTTGGAAGGGACCTCAGAGATCATCAAGTCCAACCCTTGATCCACTCCCCCCGTGGTTCCCAGCCCATGGCACTGAGTGCCACATCCAGGCTCTTTTGAAATATCTCCAGGGATGGAGAATCCACCCCTTCCCTGGGCAGCCCATTCCAATGGCTGAGCACCCTCTCCATAAAGAAATTCTTTCTAATGTCCAACCTAAACCTCCCCTGGCACAACTTGAGACCTCTTGTGCCCTCTTGTCTTGCTGAGAGTTGCCTGGGAGCAGAGCCCAACCCCCCCCTGGCTCCAACCTCCTTTCAGGGAGTTGTAGAGAGTGATGAGGTCTCCCCTGAGCCTCCTCTTCTCCAGCCTCAACACCCCCAGCTCCCTCAGCCTCTCCTCATAGGATCTGTGCTCAGATCAGAAGGGACTCAGACATCTCCCCAAGCCTCTTGGCTCAAACTTGCCTTCTGCAAGATGGTTCCTCAAAACCTCCCTTTTGGTTTTTTTTTGCTTTCAGGAAAGTGAAATTTCCTGGCATCAAAGCATCCTCCAAAAGACTTTCCAGGCAGCTCAAACGGGGACACCCTGGGGACAAATGCTGGCAGCTCCATGGTGCAAAGATCAGATTTCAAATCAGTTCAGAAGTTCTCAGGTCATTTTGGAAGAGACATTCCTAGGGAAGGGAAGGAGGCAGTGGGGTGATACCTGACCTCAAAGTCTGGTGGTGAAAGGTGGTTTGGGTGCTTATAGAAAGTACTGGCAGGTTCACCCTGGATGGCTCCTGGTCCCATGCACACAAGAGATGCTTTACAGAAGGTTCTGAACTGTGCTAAAACTCTTTGACATCAACCCCAAGCAAGATGATCGGCTGGGGAATTCCCTTCCTGGGCTCATGGGGTGGAAACCTTGCTTGGGAGTTTGTGCTCTGGGTCGGTGGTGGTTGGGTGGCTCCCAGTGGGATGGAGGAACAAGAATCCATCTCCTGGATTTTTTGCTCAGCTGCTCACCTGGGTCCTAACCTGCAGGGAGATGGAGGTGGCAGATGCTGCTGGCTGGAGGTGGGACATTCAGCCTGGACATTAAATGAGTGCAAGGTAAGGTGGTTGCCCCCATGGCTCTGTTCCTAAGGAGCCTTTCTGTGGTTGAGCCACCCTCTTTTTACAGCCAGGTCCCTGGTGGGCACATGGTGAGACATCTCCACCCTCCAGCCCAGGGCCACCATTGCTCTCTGTGTGCAAAATCCTGAGATTTCCCCTCTGGCTTTGTCCTGCCTCTGGGCACTGGTGCTGATAAGTCAAGTTCTCCTTTCTGCCCTTCCCAAAGTGCAGAGGAATATGAAAATATCTGCTGAGGAACAGCACAGTCCTTTTCAAAATTCTGTACTTTCCTCTCTTGTCCCCCAAACCAAGACTTTACCTCTCTGCCAGATCCTGCCCACTTGGGTTTTCTGAGTGATTTAGGGGGATGTGTTGGTTTGGCCTCCTTCTCACCTCACCATCTTGCAGGGAAATGACATTTCCTGGCATCAGAGCACCCACGCCAGTTTTAACTGAGGTCTCACGTGGCTATAAAACCCAATATTTGGGAGAAATGTTTTCCCATGGCCAGGAGAACAGATGCCAGACCTACCAGGAAAAAAAGAAAATGTTTTTAGTAGGCTCAGTCTGATTGTCACATAGATAAACATCACTGCACCTAAGGAAGGCTCTGAAGTTCACCCCATTTGTGGGGTTTATGGAGTTGTTACAGGAACACAGGTTTTAACCACAATGCATAAAAGCCTTGGAGATCAGACTGACATCTTTTACCTCCATGTGACTCATCCAGAAAATCCTATTGTTGTATATTTTGTTGAGCTAATATCAAGCAAGATTATCTACAGTGCCAGCTGTCTGTGTCAATGTAAAGTTACACTCTTGAGTAACTTTAAAGTAAAGATTGCTGCATGTCTGTCTTGTGCTCTGGTACAGGAGAAACACAGATTTTTGTCCTTGGCTGCCAGCTGGACCAGGCTGCCAGCTCTGAAACCAGAGGATTATGAACCCTGCTGTAGTTTCTCTTGTACCTCTGACTGGGAGAGCCCTCTGGAAAGTTTGGCCATTAAAAAGTGACCTGAAGCCTGGACATTAAAAAGTGACCTGAGGTCTCTCCTTGAACACTGGAATCCTGGAGAAAAGCTGTTTCCTGGGTTTACAGACACATGAATGCTTTGCCAGTGGGCTGGAGGATCTTACTGGTTGGATATCTAGGCAAGCCTGTAAGAAAATGGCTTGTGAGGAATAAAAGAGAAATAAAAGTAGGGTTTTCCAGTTCATTCCCTTTCCTTGGAAGTGTCTCAGGTCAGGTTGGATGAGGCTTGGAGCACCCTGGGCTGTGGGAGGTGTCCCTGCCCATGCAGGGGGTTGGATCTTGAGCTTTAAGGTCCCTTCCAACCCAACCCGTTCTCTTGTTCTGTGATTGTGGAGAGGTGAAAATTTTAGCAGAGGTCTCTTGGGCAGAGCTGCAAGTGCAGAGGTTTCCAGGTGGTTCCTGGCTGCCTGGGGACCTGTTCCCAGGCTGGAGATGCCTGGCACACGTTGGGCATCACTGGCTCCAGGTAGCCCTGGCTCCCATCCATCACCTTCTGAGCTGGCAGCACTTGCCAGAACCCTGGGGGGAAAAGCTCCCAGCATGGGCCAAGGAGAGAATCATAGAATCATAGATTTGGCTGGGTTGGAAGGGACCTCAGAGATCATCAAGTCCAGTCCTTGAGAGATAGAGGGATTTGTCAGTGTTGAGCAGAAATATATCTTGTACACCAGAGGAAGTCAAGGAGAACAAGCTGAGAGGAGAACAAGCTGAGAGGAGAACAAGCTGAGGGAGCGGGCAATAAATCAACCTGGAAAGAAAAGCTCTCAGGCCTTACTGTGCTGATGGAGGGATTTATTTCCCCTTAATGGAAGGTTTATTTTCCCTCCTGCAAGCCCTGGGCCTTCACCCAGCCATGCCTCCTTGGCCCAACCAGTCTCCACACCCCCTCCTTTCCAACCTCTTTCCATGCTGGCCTCCTCACCTCTTCCTTGGTTCAATTTACACCCTTCTGCCTTCTCCTCACCTTTTCCTTGGTCCAATTTACACCCTTCTGCCTTCTCCTCACCTCTTCCTTGGTCCAATTTACACCCCCAGGTCTGATCTGTGTCCTTTTTGACTACAAACTGGTCTTTTCCAGGAAGGCTGAGCCCAGCACTTGTGTTGGTTGGAGAACAGATGGGAGAACTTTTTTTCCCCTTCCATCTCGTGTCAAAGGCTCGAGGTGCAGCCGGTGCTGAGCTGCAGTTTTGGGAAAGGTTTTGCTCAGCCTCCAGCAAGGCTTCCCAAAGCTGGGATGCTGCAGGGTTTTTGGAGAAGGTACCTGCTCAGACTGCAGAAATATCTGCTGAGGATTAAACTCTGCTTTGCTAAAAGCTGAGCAACTTTGGGCAGTGCTTTCCTGGGGATTACCAATGAATTAACTTTCCTCTTCACCTCCTGCCTCCAGAGCTGAAGTCTCAGCAAACTTTTTTAAACCAAAGCTTGGCTTTTTTTCCTAACACGAGCACAACAATATTCGTAGATTCCTGAGAAAACAGCTTTGCTTTTTGGGGATTTTTGGGGGGTTTTTTTGTTTTCTTTTTTTCCCTGCAAACCTCTTTTCCCCAGAGAGCACATCAGGCTGCCAATAGGTGGGATGGGAAAGATTCAACATTTCCCATGAGAGAAGAAATGGGGGAGTCCAGCACATCCAGTGTTTTAAAGTAGGAGGACTGAGGAGTAGGAATGGTTTGTGGAGCAGAGAGGTTGGAGCACACAGGAAAAGGCTGAAATCCTTGGGTGTGTGGAAAAGCAGTGGGAATTTCTCCATAGCTGGGCATCCCCAGCTGCCAGAAATTTTCATTTCAATCCTTTTTATGATTACAGGTGCCCTGGATTTGCTTTTTAAAGCTACACTGGGTTCTGACACGTTGAAACCTGCTGGAGTTTCCCTTCTGCAATTTTTTTTTTTTTTTTAAAGGCAGAGGTTAGCATGGCTCAGTGCCACAGCTCCTGGGTCTCCAGTGGGATCCACCATAGCCTTGCTCAGCAAGAAGATGCAGCCCTTTCATCAGCTCTGGCTGGCCCTGCATCACTGCTGGGGTGGAATGAGCTGTCAGACTTTGGCAAAGAACAGTTGAGCACACCAAGTTTGTTCTTAGGATCTGCTATTGCAGAGCTTGGAGCTTCCCATGGAAATTCAGAGGGATGAGCAGTCCGGGTGATGGACCCTGGAGCTCCTAAAGAGAATCTGGTGAGCATCAATAGCTTGAGACAGTAAAATCCCATGGTAGTTAAGAGCTGCTGGCACCCACTGGGCAAAACTATGTTGCTCTGGCAATATTATTGTGTTTGGAAAAGACATCAAAGCAATCTGAACATCAGGAGTTACAAGCAGCTCTTCAAACACCTTTCAGAATCCTCTTGGGCAGCTCGGGAGGAAAGGAGCCTGAGGGACAAAGCAGGGGCTGTTGACATTCCCCTTGCCAGGCCCTGGAACTGGGCAGATAAAATGATTTGTACAACAAGGGAGCTTGCAAACAAGGGGGGAGTTTGACATTTTCATGAGATGAACGAGAACAAAAGAGAGAGGTAGGATGTGGTGCCAAGGAGCACTCTGAGCTGCAGCTGATAGACACTGGTGAGTGATGGCATCTCTGGCTAAAAATACAAACAAACCACAGAATCACAGGATGTTTAGGTTGGAAGAGACCTCCAAGCTCATCCAGCCCAATCTGTGACCATAATCTAACTACTAAACCGTGTCCCTAAGGCCCAGGTCCAAATGCCTTTAAATGCCTCTAGGGATGGTGACTCCACCACTGTCCTGGGCCATCCCAATGTCACTCAGGTTCCCTAAAGCCACACCTGCACTGCCCCAGGAGGTCACATCTGAGGGTACATCAGAGGTCCTGGTGAGAGCAGAAGCCCCTGGAAGGTTCCTGCTCTGAGGTGTGATGCAAAACCTCCCCCATTCCTCAGCTCTGCACCAAGCTCCTCCCTGCCTGAGGTGCAGCCACTGCTCCTTGCTTCTCAGCAAGGTTTCCAGCCCTTGCCTGCCCTTGAGATGGCTCTTGGTGTCATGTTGTCACCTGGCCTCAGGACTGTGTCTGCCTGCAGCTGGCACTGGCACCAGCACAGGTCCTGTGGGGGGTTTGGATGGGAGGTTTGGATGTGGGGGTTTGGAGCTGGGCTGAGCACCATCATCCCCTTCACCTAAAGGGTTATCAGGCATGGGAACAGCTTGCTGGAGGGGTTTTAGAGTTGTAAAAACACAATACTTAGGGATTTGGTTTCACTAAGGACTTGGCAGTGTTGGACTTGATGATCTTGGAGATCTTTTCCAAACCAGTTGGTTCTGTGACTCTGTCAGGGTGGATGGATACAGGATCTTGGCTTCTCCTGGGGATGAGGAACACTTCTAGAACCTGGGACCGTCTCTAGAGGTCTGTGTTTGGAAGACCAAGACCTATGAGGAATGGGCAATGAAGAAAAAGTGGTTTTCTCTCTTTTCCTCTCCAGCGGCAGGAGAGTTTGAGGGGGGACACTCATGAAGTGTCCTGTTTGAGAGGAGCAACACCAAGAAAACAAACAAACAAAAAAACCTGCCTGAGACACCACCACCAACTGCTGTGCTAAGGTGGTTGTAATGGGGAGCAGCTGAGTCTGGGGGAGGACAGGAGGGGTCAGGTAACCCAAATGGACCAAACCTCCCTGGGCTCAGGTACCCTCAGCTGCTGCCCAGGTCCAGGCTGGGGCTGTTCTGGTTGGGAAGGCTGAGGAGCACCAGGTCCAGGGTTACCTATTTTCTATATATTTGCAACTCACTGTCATTATTACTACTAAATGTCACCTATTTTTCTTCCAACCTTACAGTCTCACCCCTTTATTTCTTCATTCTCACCTGGGATGAGAGAGAGAGCATCTCTCACCTGGTTACTGCCCCAAACCATGCCAAGCAGTGATGCTGAGAATGGGTCTGGTTAAGACCAGGACTGGAAAAAGCCAGTCCTGACCTCCTGCCAATCTTTTTATTAGAAAAGGACCCTTTTCTCTACATTTCTGATTTCTCCTCCCATCCAGCTGAACGTTTTGATGAGCTTTTTCTGAGGTTGGCTAAGGAGGAACACAAGAAACAGTTCAAGTAGCAAATGCCTGGTTTTAATGCTGCCTTTCCAGCAGGATGTAACCTCAGGTCAGCAACAGGAGCAGTCTGGTCCCAAACAAAAGCTTCTCTCTGCTTCTGGGTCCCTTCGGGCTGCTGGTGGTGTGAGAGCTGCACCACGTAGGATCATCACGGGCAAAGGTGCTCCTGGTGGTGGCAGGAGGTCAGCAGGGCCAATTTCCATGTTTTCTCAGTTTCTGAGTGTTCAGACAAAATGAATATTCGTGTGAGAGCTGCCACATGTTTCAGTCCTGAGACTGCAAATTCTGACAGCTCTAAAGCCCCACTCTGGGATGGAGATGTGCTGTTGACATAGATGGATGAAAAGGAGGAACACTGAGAGCTGGTTCCAGAGCCTCAGTGGTCTTCCTTGTTTTCTAATTATTTAATTTTTTCTTTAATAGGCTTTTCAGTAGCAAAGGCAGCCCCCAGCAGAGACTGACATCTCATTGTCTTGGGCATCCTTCAGATACATCCTAAAAGGCTGCTTCATTCCCAAGAACTTCAAGTCTAAATGGGGCAGACAAAGTGATCCAAGGAAGAAGATTGCATCTCCACAAGCAAATAAAAGAGAAGGGGGGGGGGGGGTTATTGTGGCCACTTGTGGTCTGGTTTGTGTTCACATGGACACCCACTCCCCCATGGGGACTGGGGAAGGGGAAACTCCATCCAAGGTGCCCTCTGGGGCAGTCTCTGGTGCATTCTGTCCTCTGAACCCTACCCTGAAATCAAGTCAGCCTGGGCCAAAGCCATGTGAGAGAGTGTGGTAGCAATTAAACCATGCAGACAATTGTGGGCCTTGCCCTGGCCTTGTTTTAATTACTAGTTGCATGGGCTGATTTTTTTTCCCAAGGTTTTGTGGGAAAAAGCCTGAAATCCAAACTCTACCTGCAGAGTCCTTCTCTGGGTGCCCCAGACATCATTCTTCTCATTCTATGACTTTTCATAGGTCTTCTGGGCTGCATTAGTGTTTAGAAAGAAGCCCTGCTGAGGATGCAGATCTGCCATGGTCAGTGGGATGGGAAGTGATACCTGATTGAGTTTGGTGATAGGATGAGCAGGTTGTTTGATTTGGCAGCCAGTTTTCCTAAAATGGGAGAGATCTTTATGGACTGAGCCAGTTCACTTTGTATTTCCAGACCAGCTGGAGCTACAGTTTAAAAATGCAGTTTGAAACTCCTTCTGTAAACTAAAAAAAATTTGTCCCCAGTCAGTGAGATTCTTTGTAAACTGAATATTTGTCCCCAGTCAGTGTAGCTGAGGTTGTGTTTGGGTTTAGCACTGGCTCCTCCTGCCTCCCATACACCCAACAAGTAAATGATGTGGTCCTGGCAGCACCACCAAAGCATGCAGGAAAAAAAAAGGACATAGAAAGCTGATTCACTGGTTGTCAAAGAGCAAAACAGGAGCAAGACCAGTTGCAAAGCCAAGTCTTCAGCCTCCAGTTTTCATCTGCAGATATTACAGGAGAGATTACCTGAAACACAAAATCCAAACATCTTTTGTGTTGAGAAAAATACCATGGGATGGTTCTTGGTGCTGGGCCAGTTCCCTGCCCAACCTGAGGGCAGGTTGCAATAATCCAGAAGGTCAAGGCAACCTAGTCCAGAAAGCATCAATAACCTCAGCAGGTTTTCTCCCATCCAGGGAATACCTGGGAATCCTGCCCTTGGAGAGAGCCAGGTTCAGTAGTGATGTGCCCATTCCCAAGGGATGGGGCATTCACAGTTAGGCAATTTCTCAAATTTCTGATCCATAAAATCTGCCTTCTGCTCAAGAAAACAGAACTGGTTGCTGCTAAGCCAAACCATTCATGACATGGCATTTAATAGAATTTCTGCAATGTTTATACAAGTTCTAAACAGAATTCAGCAGGATGCGGGGATGAGGAACAAAGCAAATTCCAAGACTTGTCTAAAGATAGAGATGAAATCTCTTGTTGGAGCAGGCACTAAGTGTTGTCCCACACCCTGCCCATGATCCACATCCCAGAGAGGGAAGGTTGCTTTCTGTGTCAGCAGAAAAACCATTTGGAGACAGTGCTAAAAATATCAAGCAAGGTCCCTGGGCAAGGATAGGACCACCTGGTGCTAGGGGAGGAGGAGAGGACCTGGGGAATTAATTTACTGAAACAGAAATGCAGTGAAATGCAGGGAAATGCAGTGATAGGACCTGTTGGGTCCCCTCAGCAATTAGATATTAAATATTCTCACCTGTTTGCAGGGTGAGTCCATGAGGTACCAACATGCAATGAATAATTGCCTCCAACTGTGGAAGAAAGCTTCATTTTCTCAACTTGTTAAACTGATTTGTTTCCAAACCCCACTCTGTATGAATTTGCTTCTAGTTTATCCTCATCTTGCTCATTTTTCTGAGAAGAGCAGCTCCCCAACCTCAGTCTCTGGCTGCTGCTCCTGCTGCTCCTGTTTCATCTGCTCAGACTTCTCCAAAAGATTGATCATTTCATCAGCATTCAAAGAAGACATTAAAGATGGGAGTGTATAATTTTTCCTCCCTTTGTGTAAGAGGTAACAGTGGGGGTTACTCGAGGGAAATTCTTAAAATAAGGTCATTATTCAGCTTCCACAGGCTGCTCTTTTCTTTCATCTGCAGGTTAATTTTCTAATGTATTAATTGCTCATAATAGCAAGTAGCAGGCAGACTGAAAACCAGTGGGATTGCTTCTTTAGTAAGAGGTAACATCACACTTGAAATTAATGAGAAGATCTAGATAAGTCACTTGGGAAATGCCTTTTCTTTTCCTTTTGTTCAGAGCTGGAAAATTATTTCCTTCAGGTGAGAAGCTCAGTCAAGGCAAGGATGCTCAGAAAGTGTTCCAGCTCCTGCTTGTGTTTCCTGAGTTTATATTCTGAAGATCATAGGTTTGTTCAGCTGATTTTTACCCTGAACCTAAAGGGTTCATCTGCATGCATCCACACAGCTGTGTTCAATGCCATCAGCTCTGTGAGTATCTCCAGCTCGTGAGCCACCATCACCCTCCCTTTGGAGAGCTGTCAAATTTACTGCTGGAGCAGTGGGAACACAAAGGAGCAGGAGTTGAACCTCTGGCACCCAGAGACCTGGCCCCAGCAGACCTGATGCTGGAAGGACACCTCCCAGGTGAGATGCTGCAGGTTCTGGTCCATGGCTTTGGAAGGGGGCTTGGGGCTTCCTCAGGAAGTCCTGTCTGGTTCCTTGCTGGCAAAGGAACCATTTCCCAAAAACCTGGGATGCTCAGGCTCTGGCTGTCACCTCCTCCATGCTGGGAGCAAACCCACCCTTTTCCAGGCAAGCAAAATCCAAGTCAGGATGGGCAGAGTGGAAGCCACTGAGCATCCCTTGGTCTGAGAAAGGATTTAAAAATATTCCCTTGACCATTATGCTCCGTTTGTTGTCCCAGTTGTTCTCTTGTGTATTCAAGCAAGGAGGGGTAAGAGATGAGTCTATTTTTCTTTCTCAGTCCTTTTTGTATGTGGAACTAAATTAGATCTCTGTGCTGCAGCGGGGCTATAAAAGGGGCTCCAATGCAGGCAGGGCAGGTGATTCAAAACAAAAGGCCTTGATTGAAGTGGTTACAATCCACACAACTCCTCATGTTATTCTGGGCCATTCAGGCTGGTTTGTAGCATTGTACAACAACAGGGAAAAAAAGATGAAACTCACTGTGCTTAGTGACTCAAGAAATTTTTGCTTCTATTCTCTCACACGTGTAAAGAATTTATTTTAAAGGTTTGGAGCATTTCTGTGACTTTCCCCCCCCCCCCCCCCCCCAGTCTCCCCTCCCTGGACCATTTTCCTGTCCCCAAAGCCCCTTTTATCAAAGATATCTTTGTAAATAACCTCTTTTTCTTTCTGTGCTCTTGGTTGTCCTGCCAAATTAGCTGTGCTGCCATGGAGACGTGGCATCAGCAATCCTTGTTCTTTTTCTGTAGGATTTCACTAGGCCCTTGTCTCAAGTCTTGACTGAATTAGAAAAAAAATAATGAGAGATTGAACGTAAACATTATACTCTTAACATTGTTGGGAATGGTGTTGTCAGGGCTGTGATAATTCATGGGTTCCCCTCTGAATGAATGTGTCTTCTGGGTTTGAGTTTATCCCACAAGTCAGGCAGGACAGCAATACTTTTATTTAGCAAATAAGCTGGTTAGAAATGTTAACTAACAGATGTCCAAAAAAAAGAAGATAGATGAACCCTTGGGGAAGGATGGCTCCTATTTATTAATTTTTCACGTTTGGCCTCTGTCTGGAACATGCTACAACTTTTAGCAATATGTTAATCAAAGCCATTTATTTTTAAAATGGGCAAAGCAGTATCTGTGTCCCACCTCTGCCTGGAAATGAGGCTCCTGGAAGACTTGCTGCACATCCCAGCTGAGATCCATCCTGTATTCCTGGTCTCCTGCACCCTTCCAGTCCTCCAGGGGATGAGTTGTTTCAGAAGGAGAAGGAAGGAGCTGCTTCAGCAGGAAAAATTTAGGCTTTGCTATTTCCTAATGGAAAAAGGCAACTGGAAACCAGCTCTGCCAAAAGGTTCCTGCAAGCTCCAAAAAGGAGCTTGATGGGAAGGAGGAAGATTTTTCAAGGAGATTTGTATTACATCTACTGCACAGTCCTCTCAAGGGAAGGTTTTAGCTGGAAGAGCAGGAACTATGGAAGTGATTCCTGTCCCAAAATTCCTGTGAAAGCAGAAGAGCTTCCCAGTCCAAGGGTACCCAGAGTTTCTTGTTAAATGAAATACTTTCTCCTCTGAGTCCATACAGCAGTGACAGAACTAATAAGGAGCCATGAACATCATCCTGAGAGCTGGCAAGTGGTTAAGCCTCAATGGAGTTAGATAATGAGATTTTTTTTCAGGTGTTTTCACTCCCCTGAGGGATTCTCAGGGGACTTTTCGAACGAATCAATGTGAAAAGAAAAAAAAAAAAAAGGCAGAGCTACATTTGGAACTTTCAATATTTCTGGGAATATTTTTTTGCATTGCAATCTTGGCTTCCTCTTCCTTCTCAAAAGATGCCAGCTCCATGGCTTTTTTAGCAGAAATAAACAACAGGAAAAAAAAAAATTCCCTAGAAAACTTCCCCTCTCCTCCTCTCTCCATCTCTGGCAGGGCAATGTTCCCATTGAAGCCCTTGAGTCTGCACAATCATTTCCCTTTAGGAAGATGGGATGGAATTCATGGAATGAAAATTCACCTCGTGGTATTCACCCCTTCCAGAGCAGCTGGAAATTCCCCCAATGCAGTTACCTGTCCAGCCCCTCCACTGCTGCCCTCCCAGCTGGAGAGAAGATGCCTTGGTTGTGCAAAGGAGTCCAGAGGATGACAAGTTAAGAAAGTCCCTCTGAATTTACTTCCTTCAGTGTGTCCCTTCCAGCACACTCTGGGAAAATATGGTTTTTAATGCAACTGTAATTTCTGGAAGTTCCCTTTTTGCAGATGGGCTTTCAGAGGACTTCTCTAGGTCACTACTTGAAGTGATGCCTAAAATGATGCCTCAAATGCCTCAAAATGCAAATGTCTGAGTGTCAGACTGGAATGTGCTGCTTGGGGTGAAGCTGAGGTTTGGTAGCTGAAGTCACTGGTCTAGCCCTGATCTCATGTTATGAATTTTAAAGCCACAAACTATCTGCAGATTCCTAATGCTGGGGAGAATTTTCTCCACTGAACTTTACTTCGCTTTTCCTTCTAAAAGGCTCAGGGTTCCCAGCTCCTCTCATGCAGCTCCAACCACAGCTGACTCAAACTTGGTATTTCCAGGTTGGATGGAGTTTGGATCCACCTGGTTTAGGGGTAGGAGTCTCTGCAGGAGGGTTGGAACAAGCTGATCTTTAAGGTCCCTTCCAACCCCAACTTTTGCTGATTCTGTGATTCGGAGTTGAGATTTTTTTTTTTTTTTGTGTAGACACAAAGTGAGGTCTGAGTTACTGAGGAAGGAGTGTGTTGGTTTTTCTGTTGCTCAGAAGCAACATCTGATGACCATTGGGCACTGTGAAGGAGTCCAGTTAAAGACATTTGGGTGGAGAACATTTAGGAGAACAATTTTTTTTTTTTTTTTAACAGAGTGATTTTGAGCAACGTGTTGAGAGGAAAGGAGCTCCCAGATGTTTTTGTGGACCATGGACCTGGGACAAACTTCTTGGGAGCAGAAAGAAGACCCAGACTGCTGTAAAGAATGGATGGGTTCCTCCTCTGGCTGAGACCACAAGGAGAATGAAACCTTCACCATGAGCTGCTCTTCCCTCTTACACCCTTGGATGGGACCAGCCCTTGCCAAACTGCTAATAGCAAAGAAGTGGATTAATTACTTTTAGATGGAAGGGTTTTTGAGGCAAAGAGAAGACTCTTACCTGTGTGTCCAGATTCCAGGACTGGCATCCCAGCTGGACCACAGCAGGTTGTTCCAGAAGAAATGGCACTTTTCCCTGCCATCCCCCTACCTCAACATCTCTTCTGGTACTCACAACTCAAAGCTGACCCCAAATCTGTGGCACAGCTCTCCAGGCTGTCACCACTGTGGTTAATATCCTCCTGGCTTGATGGATTTAGGAATCCCTTTTATTTTCAAGTGGTCACTGAAAGGACAAGAGAGGGAAGCATGATGGGCAGCCCTCATCTTGCAGAAAGGCCATAATAAAATTATGGCACATCTGAGACACTGCAAAGTTAGACTGAGGGCTCCTGCTGGTAGGGTTTACAACATTTAGAGGTGTTGAAGAAAAACTGAATGTTGGATTCAGAAGTTTCTCCTGCCCTAGGATGCTGGGTCAGAAAGAAGTCCTAAAAAATCAGAAGTTGGTGCTAGGACACATTCCCTCTTCCCATAACTCTTGTGCCAGTGGAAGAAGCCAGGGCTGACTTTCTTGAGCAGCTGAAACCATTTGGAGATGCAGCTTTCAGACATGGAAATCCTCATGGAAAAAAAAGGCAATTCCTTAAAGGCTGTTCCTCTCAGCATGCCATGCACTTGTCTCTCAAAAGTGTGTTTTCTACAGCTGTTGCCTTAAAAATATCATCTGTACAAGAGCAAATTTATTATTTAAAATTATGATTGTAAGATTGAATATGCTTAAAGGATATTTTGAGGGTTTAAATCAGCTCATGAACCCCCTACCATCTGCAGCTGAAGTTACCTTCAATCTGAAACTTAGCTGTCACCATCTCAATATTTTGAATTTTATCTGAATGTATTTAAACCCTGTTTACACAAGGGAAATGTCCTTTCATTAATGTGTTTGAGGTAAGAATAAACACAGTAAATACCACGGGCTTAAAGAAGCTGAGATAATGAGAATTGGGAGAGAAAATATTGGATCCTTTTCTAATATTTGTACTCTGAAGTGCGCCCAAACACCCTTCTAAATATCTCAGAGTCTGCCTTATCTTCTGAGCCAAATAAGCCCCACTGCATCCTGCAAGTTTCAGCTCTCTAATAATATTTAAAATAGTCCAAAAATTTGGCATTAATTCAGCAGACTGGAAGAATTCAGCTTTCTCCTGAAAAAGCTTTCAGCCCACAGCTTGGCCAGGGGCATCTGTGCTGGGTTAGGAACTGGCTGGAGGGCCGGGCCCAGAGAGTGGTGCTGAACGGGGCTGCATCAAAATGGCGGCCGTGGTGTCCCCCAGGGATCAGTGTTGGGCCCGGTTCTGTTTAATATCTTTATTGATGATTTGGATGAGGGGATTGAGTCCATCATCAGCAAATTTGCAGATGACACCAAGCTGGGGGGAGTGTGGATCAGCTGGAAGGCAGGAGGGCTCTGCAGAGGGACCTGGACAGACTGGAGAGTTGGGCTGATCCCAATGGGATGAGGTTCAACATTCCAAGGGCCGGGTCCTGCACTTTGGCCACAACAACCCCATGGGGAGCTCCAGGCTGGGCACAGAGTGGCTGAGAGCAGCCAGACAGAGAGGGACCTGGGAGTCTGGATTGCCAGGAAGGTGACCATGAGCCAGCAGTGTGCCCAGGTGGCCAAGAAGGCCAATGGCATCCTGGGCTGGCTCAGGAACAGCGTGGCCAGCAGGTCCAGGGAAGGGATTCTGCCCCTGTGCTCAGCCCTGGGGAGGCCACAGCTTGAGTCCTGTGTCCAGTTCTGGGCCCCTCAGCTCAGGAAGGAGATTGAGGTGCTGGAGCAGGTCCAGAGAAGAGCAAGGAGGCTGGGAAGGGATCCAGCACAAGTCCTGTGAGGAAGGGCTGAGGGAGCTGGGGGTGTTGAGGCTGGAGAAGAGGAGGCTCAGGGGAGACCTCATCACTCTCTACAACTCCCTGAAAGGAGGTTGGAGCCAGGGGGGGGTTGGGCTCTTTTCCCAGGCAACTCTCAGCAAGACAAGAGGGCACAAGAGGTCTCAAGTTGTGCCAGGGGAGGTTTAGGTTGGACATTAGAAAGAATTTCTTTCTGGAGAGGGTGCTCAGCCATTGGAATGGGCTGCCCAGGGAAGGGGTGGATTCTCCATCCCTGGAGATATTTCAAAAGAGCCTGGATGTGGCACTCAGTGCCATGGGCTGGGAACCACGGGGGGAGTGGAGCAAGGGTTGGACTTGATGAGCTCTGAGGTCCCTTCCAACCCAGCCCATTCTAGGATTTTAGGATTCTATGATTCTAAGGTGAGACAGTTTTGAAACCAGTTTTTGAGACTGGTTTCTAGGGAGCAAAAGTTCTTCCCACAAGGTGTTCAGGAGAGTTCCTGTAGTGACCCTGGCATTGCCAGCAATGCTTGGAATTTCTCTTTGGATGAAAGCATTATGTTACAGACAATTCTTTGTTCAAATTTGAGAATTATTTAAGAATTTATTTTCAAAATGACTTTTGCCATAATGTAGAAGACCCCCCCTAAAGATCATCCAATCATTTCTTTTTAATCTTCATTCCACATTTTCTCTCCGGAGCTTAAAATTTCCATCTGGAAAGTCTTTTAACAAAACAAAACATAACAAACAATTTTATTAGTTCACCAGTATTTTAAGATAAGCATCTGAGACTAAAGTGACTCAGAATTTATCTAAATTCAAGACTGGTGAGATAAATGCCCCATATAGTTGTGATTTTTTTTCTTTTCTTGTGGAGGAAGGAAGCCAAAATATTGGCTGATGGCCAGGAAGATCAAGTGATAACTTATCTTTTGCATATTTTGTTGTGTTCTTCCAGCTCCAAGCTGAGTGATTAACTGTTAGGAAATATTCATTCCTCTGTTTGGAAACAAATTTTCTCTAATTTGTTTCTCTTAACTTGGTGGATGCCTCCAAGTCAGCCTCAGCTTCTCAGGTGGGGATATTGATGCAAAAATGATTTTCTGCCAGAAGTACAACCTGTATCCTTCATCCTTTGAAATGTTTCTAATTGAGCTTAGAAAATAATGGATTATTAAATAAAAATTAATAAATTAAATTATTTACCTTTCAGCTGTGTATAACATGAAATAATCTCAATATGAGACAATGGTAACAGCTGAGGAAAAAAAGAAGTGTTTTTCTTCTAGTCTATAATTATTTTCTTAATGAGTGAGGAACTATTGTTGGTGACATGCAAAGATCCATTTCATCCAAGATGTGTCATTTAACTGTGGGTAAAATTGACAATATTTAATTCCTTGTCATGGTGAAGGATCTGTTCCTGCAAGTCACTCAACTTCCCTACCTCTCTTTCCCTAAATGTTAAAAATTAAACTGTAAAATGAGAGTAACTGTGTTCACTTGTTTCTCAGACATGCTGAGGGATGATTAACACTCCAAAAATCTGTCACACATTTTTTTTAATTTATTTTTTTACCTCCTCAAGGCCCTTAATTCAACACCTGCACTCATGCTTCCATCCAGTCTTTACCAGTGCAGTTTCAGACCCTGGTCCTTGCAGCGTTCTCACCATGAAACCCAGAGTACATGAATGAGAATTAAAATAAATTTTGAAACTATGAACTCTTTGACTCAGTCTGCTTCCAGAATGCTCCTGAATGCCATAAAAATCACCCCCAGAGACCCTTGCACTGGATGCCCCAAGATACATCCCCTCTCTATCTTTCCTTCTGGAGCTCAGGAGCATCAGAAGCATCCAGGAGGGGAAATCATCCAAGGGGCACCCAGCTCCTGTTGTGTCCCCAGCTGCTGCCCATTTCCTCCAGTGCCTTTCAGCTGGGTGCTGCTGCTTCTCCTTGGGCATGGGGGACACCTCCAGCTCCCTGGTATTGTTTGGTTCACGGGCTTCACTTTTGGAAAGAACTTCTAAAAAATGTGCTGAGATGTTTTACGGAGCGCATCGGTGTCACCCAGCTCCAACGTGCCTGGGGGGGATTTTTTTTGCCTTGGACAGGGTGGGGAGAGAGAGAAGAGCCCCAGACTCCTTGCAGATGTTCTCAGGGAGCCAAAAGCAGGGCAGGATAATTCTCCAAGCAGCACAGAGGAAGCTTCATACCCATGCATCACCTGATGCATCACCATGAGTAATGGTGACTGAGAGAAAAGCAAATAACCCCCCTGAAGAGCCATCCATGCTTTGCAGGAGCCATCACTTCCTCTTGAGTAAGATAAAACCCCTGAATTATTGCTGTCATGGCATGTCAGCATTGGGTAAACCTCCCAGGTGGGCTTGGCACCAGGTTAATTTTGTTCCCTCTTCTTATGGCTCAGGGGCAGCAGGAATCAGCAGCAGGAATGGGGCTGTGCCCATCCCAGCTGCAGGCAGAGAGGGGAAGAGGAGGTTAAAAAAAAATTGCCATGGGTAAAACAAAAAGGTGAGAGGTAGCCATGTCTCTAGGGCTCCACTTTTCTCTCATCTCTTTGGGGCCCATGGAATTGCCCTTAGAACCATAAAATTTTTAGGGTTGGAAGGGACCTTACAGCTCATCCAGGTCCAACCCCCTGTATGGGAAGAAACACCTCCCACCAGCCCAGGATGCTCCAAGCCCCATCCAATCTGGGCCCAGAGATGGGGTCTCTTACACTCTGTGTAAGTCAAGATTTTCAGAAGTGGCAGCTGACTTTAGTAAATAAATCTCAAAAAAAAAAAAAAAAAAAAAAAAAAAAAAAAAGAGTAAAAATTATTCTCTCGAAAATAAAGACCAAACTCTCCAACAACAGAGTTTTCCAGGCTGCTTAGGAAGCTTTTATTCCTGTTATTTATTTTGCTGTATTAAATCCTTACTTTTGTTGTTGCATAACCCTTACTTTTATTACATACCTCTGATGTGGGAGGGGGAAAGAAAGTGTTTGCAATGTAAGAAACTAATAGGGATGAGTAAATAATTGTCACAAAGGCCCAATAGTAAGCAGTTTCTCCCAAATCTCCCAATCCCACAAGTCACAAATCTTCCCTTTTATCACTGGTGCTTATAAATCAGGGCAGGAATCACTCAGCTTTCACTTATTATTGAGTTTGGGTGCCTTAGGTGGTGACAGGGATTTGAGGGCTCTAAAGGACATCAGAGAATCACAAGGTGCAGTGAGAAGTTGTATTTATTTTCCCAGCAGGAAAAATCAAGAGTCGAAGCCTGCATTGGTATCAGTTTCCAGTGGTTAAATTCCTAAAGGTATGAGATCAATTTACCTTGGTTTCTTTGGGGTTTCAAATAAGGAATTATTTTGGCTTTGTTCATCTCCCTGGTGTTCCAAAAAAACTGATCATAGGGCAGAATTTTTGAAGGAGGAAGGAATTCTTGAAGGAATTTTGGGAAGATGCAGATAACCAGGGAGAAAGGAAAGGAAAGGAAAGGAAAGGAAAGGAAAGGAAAGGAAAGGAAAGGAAAGGAAAGGAAAGGAAAGGAGAAGGAGAAGAAAAGGAAAAGGAAAGGTAGAAGGAAAATAAAGGAAAAGGAGAAGGAAAAGGAGAAGGAGAAGAAGGAGAAGGAGAAGGAGAGGAAAAGGAGAAGGAGAAGGAGAAGGAAAAGGAAAAGGAAAGGAAAGGAAAGGGAGAAGGAAAATGAAGGAAAAGGAGAAGGAGAAGGAGAAGGAGAAGGAGAAGGAGAAGGAGAAAGAAGGAGAAGGAAAAGGAAAAGGAAAGGAAAGGAAAGGAAAGGGAAAAGGAAAAGGAAAAGGAAAAGGAAAAGGAAAAGGAAAAGGAAAAGGAAAAGGAAAAGGAAAAGGAAAAGGAAAGAAAAACCTTCTGGTTGTTGGCAGCCACTTGGATGGATTCTACCAGCAGCCAGTAGGATTTGGTTCTTGCTTTGTTGTTGTTTTTTTCCTCCCTAGAAAAATCCAGGCTAAAATCTGGAAAAGGAAACTCCCACTGTTTGTTTCTTCTTACCAAAAGATTCCCCACTGATGTCACACCCAGGGACAAAGGAATCTGGGCTGTGTTTGGCTCCATCCAGAGGGGTTTCACAGGATTTTTATGGATGAGGTGGAGCCCCAGCTACAATTCTGCTTGGGAATCACCAAGCCCTGATGTCACCAGAGGTGATGGTCACATCTCACAGGGGACTGAGTCCAGCATCTCTTCTTGCACCATGTGCTCTCAGAACGTCCCCAGAGAGGCTTTTTTTCAGGAGGGCAGATGGAAGGAGGTTGGTCCAAGGCAATCTTTGAGAAGGAGGAGTCCTGTTCTCCTGGTGCCCCCCAGCTGAGCATCCTTGCCTCTCACCCACCTGGCTGTCCTGCTTTTGGTTCTGGAGCAAACTCATTTAGAGAGCTGGAGACATCAGTTCAGGGGTGAAGATGTCCCAGCTTCCCATTCAGCTCTCAGCAAAAATATATATATTGTTCCTGGACCTAATGAAACCTCACACTTGTTTTTAGTCTGTGTCAGAAATTCTGCTTTTAATTGGCAATGGTTAGCTCTCTGTCACTTGATTATTAATAAAAAGATGGATTGATTTATCTAGCAGGCTGAACCAGCTTTATTAAAGCAGGGCTTGGGTGGAAACAATCATTTATTCCATCTAAATACCAATGGATCATTAAAAACTTACTCAATTTAGATTAATGCTTGTGTGGGACCCAACCATGCAAGTTCTTATTCATAGAGAGAAATGAACTCATAAATGTATCCTCAATTAATTCAACAAGGCTACTCCTATGAGTAAGGATTGCTCCAATGAGTAAGAGCTGAAGGATCTGGCCCTCGGGGAAATATATTTATTACTTTGTTGTTAATTCTCATGACTTATGTTTTCAATCAGCAAATGGTATTAATTCAGCTCACAATAGCTTCTTAATTAACCTCCATAGATCAGAGGCAGAGGCAGGAATCTTAATTTAAAGCATTACTATCTGAGGATGTCATCATCCCCCCATTCCTCAGGGTAACAATTGCCTCTGTGCACATGGCACATGCATAGAGTTGTTCAAAGAGTTCCTGGGAGTGGGAAAGACTTGGGGATGGGCTGCATGGAGCTGTTCTATCAAACCAGTTGCTTTTCTTCAAAATATTCTGTGTCAAGAGGGAAGAATTGTTAAAGCTGGGGTTTCAGCATCACCAACTGCAGGGAGTGAACATCCCCAGCTTCAGAGAGTTCCTCAGCTCCAGGAGTTGGGATAATCCCAACTTTTTTGTTACCTTCCCAGTGCCCAGAGCCCCTTTGTGCCCCCCCCCCCCACCCTTCTGACACATGGAGGGTGACCTCAGGGTACCCCCAAATCACAACCCCCCCATCCTTTCTTAACCTGACTGATGTCCAAGACCACATCCAGTTCAACCAGGGAAGATTTATGAGAGCAACAAACAACTGGGTGATCCATAAGGCTTCCCTGGAAAAGCAATCCATCAGTCTACCCTGCTGGTTGCTCCTAGGAATGACCATAAGAAACTGGCAAAATAATCTGAAAAAAACCCCAAAACATTAGAAGCAGTTCAGCAAACACAAAGGTAAGTATTTGTTGTTTGAAAGTGCATAAATGTGCATAAATCCAGGCTGAGAAGAGCTCTATAGCAAGAGGCAGCAATCTGTATGCATCATTCTGCAAGCAAAAATGTTTCTGTAATGCTGCTCATGTGGAAAAAGCAAATTTCCTAACAGGAATAAAGTGAAGTGTCACATCTGAGAATCACAAAGACACCTTTCCAGCCCATCCAGGTCTTAACTGCTACAGATTTGAGTCTTGTGGACTGGGCTTCAAGAAAGATGTGAAGCATGTAAATCAGTCTACAAAAGAACCAAGGAGATCTTGGAGAAAAAAGTCCCCTGGCAGGGAAGATCAGCCAGAAAAAGGGGAGGCTCAGTAATAGCTGAGGAGTAGGGGGCTGGGAGAGGGCTTTTTCTATGGGTGTGTAGAGAGAGAACAAGGGGAAAAGGTTTAAAACTTGAAGAGGGGAGATTTAGGTTGGACATTAGGAAGAAATTCTTTAATTTGAGGGTGGTGAGACCCTGGCACAGGTTGCCCAGAGAGGTGGTGGAAGCCCCATCCATCCCTGGAAGTTTTTAAGGTCGGGTTGGATGGGGCTTGGAGCAACCTGGGCTGTGGGAGGTGTCCCTGCCCATGCAGGGGTTGGACCTGGATGAGCTTTAAGGTCCCTTCCAACCCAAACCATTCTGGGATTCTAAGAAGTCACAGGTACAGAACAGGCTGTGACAGAGTATTTTATGTTTTATAGTGCAGAGGATAAGAAGTGATAAGGGGTAAGCTGAAGCAGTGAAGGTAAATTGCAGAAGAGTCATTTACATTCAAAATCAGGAAAAAAAAAATCCAGCTGTAAGGAAAGAGAATCACCTCAAGTTCTTGGGAAGGTGGAGAAATGTTTCCATTTGAAAAATCTTGATTGATGACATCCTGAGTGGCTCCACAGCTCTGTCCATGGAACCACACTCACTGCAATTTGGTACCCAAGAGAACATGAGGCAGGATTTTATTTCTGTAAGGAGATGAAGTGGAAGAGTAATGGGGAGAGGTCCTTCAAAAAAAACTGGAGACAAATGAAATGCCATGGAGAGCAAACACCCCATGGCCCTCCTGCTCCTGTGTGAGCTGGGATTAGATGGGACTCAGGGAAAGGTCCCTGAGCTCAGAGCTTCCCAGGGAGGCAGGAAACTATTATGAGATCCCAGAGGTAGTCGTGGGTATTATGTTTGCTTGCTCCATTAAATGTGTGATTTGAGAGGCAGATGGGGAGCCAAATGCTTGCCTACCTTGGTGTTATTTAGCCAGGGATGTGGAGCAGCTCAGGAGCAGAGCCTGTGCCACGGGACTGACATTATTTATCAGCCATATGAATTGCAAATATATTCAAATTGCAATTTGCAGCTTGTAAACAATCTGCAAACCAAGAATTAGCCTCTCCAGGGCATCGCATCTCTTTCTGAGCAACGTATAAATATGAATATTTTACAATCTGGATGAAACAATTCATGAGCAGTCGAAACAGCAACACGCAAGAAAATCATCAAATAATGATGTATTTATTTTTGCTAATTATATGTTTGTCTTTCCTTCTTTCCAAGCACTTTTATTCCTGTCTTCTCTGGTTGTCTGCTCTGCAATGAAACACAAAAAAAGAAAACACACAAAAAAGAACCAAACCCCAGCTGGCCTGAAATGCCTCTTCAGAGCAGAGAAGAGAGCCCTGGCTACATGCAACTGATGATGTCAAAAAAGACAAACCTCCTGCTAAGACAGATTAGAAAGTGAGCCTTAATGACAAATAGAAACAATACTTGTAAAAAGAAAAAAAAAAAAAAAAAAGAAAAAAAGAAAAAAAGAAAATAAGAATCCCAGGCTCCCATCCTACCAAACAATAACTCAGCATTATTGTATTTGTTTGCATACAAGCTGCGCCCACTGAGCTTATAAAAATATTCAGAAAATGCCAGTAAAATCTGGTAGGGGCAGCCCCTGAGTCCTGAGAGCACTTTTGCTCCCATCAACACGTAATTAATCCATCCCTTCCTTGAACTGCAAACACACACACACATGCACACCCTCTCCAGCCTGGGGTGCAGAGGAGAGGAGCAGGAGGAGATCCAGGCTGCTCTCCTTCTGTCCCAGCTCTGTCTGCTCAGGAAAGGAGAGCAAAAGGGTTGGGAAAGCACAAGGCTGCAGTTTGAAGAGAATGCTGGAAGAGCATAGAATAATTTGGGTGGGAAGGGACCTCTCAAGCTCACCCAGTCCAACCCCCCTGCAGTCAGAACACCCTCACCCAGATCAGAGTGCTCAGCATCAAACCTCACCTTGAACATCTCCAGGGATGAGACCTCAACCACCCCCCTGGGCAACCTCTTCCATGTTTTCCACCATGGTAAAGAACTTTTTCCTAACACCCAGCCTGAATCTACTCTTCTCCAAGTTAAATGCTGAACCTCCAAAGGAGGTGCTTAGTGGCAGGGGAGTTTTTCCTGTGATAAGAGCTGAAGTTCTGTGGGGCAGAGTGGTTCTAGCAGCTTCTGAGGTGTCATTTGTGATGTGTCCTCCTCTGACAGCCCTACCAGAGGGCTGTGAGGACATGCTGGCAGCCTCTGCATGCTGGAGAGATCCATTCCCAGTGCTCTGGACATTTGTATGGAGAACAGGCCAGAGAGAAATCACCCTCTGCAGTGATCCTCAGTGGTAACACAAACCCCCCTGCCCACAAATGCTTCTGATAAGCAGCACCCTGAGAACCCAACACAAACCAAATGTGGGTGCAGATGCACCCACTGCAGGTATCTCTGGACCTCCTGGGCCCAGGGTCATAGCCTGGTGGATCATTAAAAAAAAATGGATCACATAAAACTGTGTGTGTGCTTTTCTCCTCCAACCTGAGACACCCGGTACCCCCTTTGCTTCCATCCTGGAGCCAGGAGTGGTCAGCAGAGATGCTGGGTTTGGTCCCCAAGCCTTTGGATGAACCCTTGCACCTCCAGGTCCAAATCCAGGTTGCAGGCAGTGTCCCTGGAGCTGGACATCAAGGAGCAAGCAGGTTTCCTTTGGTGTTCCCTGAGTGAGAGCACAGAGTTTGGCAGCAGCCACCTTGGGTGTGGAGGTTCCGAAAGGCAAGGAGCAGGGTGTCCTTCTGCATCCTCACAGCTGGGTACTGCACCTGGAAATGGGCAGGAAACCCTTCCCCTGGTGTTTCACATGGCTCAGCAAGATGTGAAGGACACTTCTGGTGACTGCAGGAGGTGATGGTGGGGTGGGGAGTTAGGGGTCAGGCAAAGGAAGGGAGGTGATCACGAGCTGACCTGCTCCCAGTCTGCAAATAGAATATTAGAATGGAAATAACAGAATAATAGAATGGAAATAATAGAATAATAGAATGTAAATAACAGAATAAGAGAATGGAAATAATAGAATAAGAGAATAGAAATAATAGAATAATTCCTCTTTGCAATCTGCCCAGATGGGATTGCCCAACATGAAGCACTTGGGGGGTTCCCAGAATTTCAGATGCTCAATGAGAAAATGAGCTAAAATAGATGTTAAAAAAAAAGCAAAAAAAAGAAAAAAACAACAGCAACCTGTGCAGTATCTTCAGGGATGTGGCTGGATTGTTATGGACAGAGCAGGCTTGGACCTTGGCTCTCTCTACCATTTAGCTCAGTGCCATCATTTCCCTCTGCCAGGAGGATGCTGCAGACCAGAGCTTTTCTACTCTGCAGTGTAGTTTTTTACTCTGCCTGACATGTATGGCACAAGGGGTAACCCCATGGACTCCAGAACACCCAAAAAGGCTTCAAAGCCTGGGCCCTATGCACAGAAGAGTGCCAAGGGCTCCTGTAGGACTAAGGAGAACCAAGGTGTTCCTGGAAACAGAGCTTGGGACTTCAAGGTTTCAGCTCTGCTGCTCCCTGTGACAGCACATGGGACAGGTTATTCCTTATTCAATCCCAGGGCTGGTTTTTTTTAATCTATTATATATATTTTCAGCATTTTGACTGCAAGCTGGCATGATGGATGGAAACCCACCAGGCAGTTTTCTGTGCAAGAGGAGGTACCCATGGCAGTAGGATGCTCTACAGCCCCTTTGCAGCAGCTGTAGGAGGAAAAAAGGGGCAGCTGTGGCTCTGTCTTTCCCTTTGGCCACAGAGCACCCTGAAGTTCACATCCTGCTTTGGTCATGGGTGCTGTGACAGCCCAGGTGGCACCAAGGGGGAGGTGGCAGGAGAAAAACCCAAGTGCCACGTGCAGGTTTAATGAGGGACAGGTAAGCTGTCCCCTCCCTCTCCAAACTGGGGGGGTGAGACAGCCACCAACCTCCTCCTTGTAGATTCTGAAACTGCAGAATGTGATTCCTACAGAGGGGAATTTAATTCAGGGATCTGCATCTTGGTCCATTAGGGTCCATAGGCAGAATCCTCCCTATCTGGACCAGGCTGGATACTTTTTTTTTTCTTTTTTTTGGTATGATACAAGCACACTCTTTCTGGAGAGCTGGTAGCCCAAATGCCAGCCTTTAGAGAGGTCCAGACACAAAGAGCAGACCCCAGGCCATGCTGCTGAGCCCCAGCCAGAGGCAGACACCATCACCCAGAACAATTCTGGTCCCTGCTGCTTGCCCTGAGTGCACTGCAGGGACCTCCCTGTTTGCCAAGCTTATTCTTACATCTTGGGGTTTGGACTCGGTTACAAAGAGCCTGTGTGTGCCTCTTATTATGTTTTCTTACTTATTTCTCTTCTGGGATGGGGGTTTGGAGCTCAGGCCAATGCTAAAGGTCCAGACTGACCTCTCCTCCCCATCAGGGGCTGTCGTCTTGTGTGATCTCTGCTTGCAGAGGTGCAAGGCAGAGCTTCTCCCCAGCTGAGAAACAGCTCCACGGGACCATTGTGAGGCTCCACAGAACTGGGGAAGGGAAAACACTCCCCAGTTGGAGTATACAAGGCAATAATTTATTTTTTTTTTGTGTGTGTGTGTGTGGAAGATGCCAAATTAAATGTGAGGCTTTTGGAAAACCACGAGAATACTCCACGGCCGTGAGCATCGTTCCTGCTCTCCAGCAAGGAAAACAGAAAGAGTCAACAGACCATAAAATGAAGGGG
Source organism: Heliangelus exortis (assembly GCF_036169615.1). Taxonomy (NCBI): domain Eukaryota; kingdom Metazoa; phylum Chordata; class Aves; order Apodiformes; family Trochilidae; genus Heliangelus; species Heliangelus exortis. The sequence goes on along the minus strand of NC_092424.1, from coordinate 2,790,443 downwards.
AAAATCATGTTTTCTGGCCTCAGGAGGGTTTAAAAAATTCAGTGCTGCTGCTGCTACCACCACCATTAAGGATTTTTTCATTGGTGTCACTTTGGGGGCAAGGCTGAGGTGAACGATGGCTCAAGGGCATTTAACTCTCCCAGTGCTTCACAAACATTAATTAATAGAGCTGGGCAAATAATTTGCAGCAGATTATCCAATGAATCCAGCGCCTGTCTCTGCTGGCAGAGAGCTGCTTTGTGCCCTGGTTTTGCTCTGCTGGGCAGAAAAATGAGGCTCCTTTCCTCAGCAGTGCTCAGCCCAGGTGGTATTTGGGGTTTGGTGAGATCCAGGTGGTTTCCCTTTGCTGGTGATCAAGGTGAGGGCAAAGAGCTAAGGAAGGAGCACAGAGGAGTGTGCTTAAAATGTTTATAATGTTGTTAGTGGTTTTTAACCTCAAATACCACGGGAAAAAAACCCAATAAATTGTTTTCTGCAGATTTTTCCAGGCACACCAGTTGTGGATGGGTTTGTGTCTGTGTTCCCCAGCTTGGTGGAACAGAACTTCAGAAGGAGAACTTCACAAAGTGATCTCTTCACCAACAGATGGTGCCTAACTGGGAGAGAGAGAAAAACCTCATGAGAAACAGGGAAACTACAAGGATTTAGAGAGGTGAGAACTGTGGGCAGAAAGGAAGAAAATTCTGTTATAGGGAGGAGACAAACATAAGGTAAATACCTTTAAAAACACAATTCCTATGTTCAGCATGACTGGAGGACAGAATATTGAGAGCTTGTGTTCTGGGACTAAAATAATCTTCAAATTAAATAGCTCACCAGGTACTTGTAGCAGTCAGGTTGATTTTTATTGTCATTTTCAGTTCAGACCTCACACGGTGATACAGGTGTTGGTAAATCTATTTTATTTAATTTGCTGGGGGGGGATGTTGATGGTTGTTCTCAGAGATCCTTTCTAACCATGACAATTTCATGATATGAGAGAGGGGAGGTGGGATTTCCTCTCAGCAGAGCCAGGGAATGGCATCCAACATTTTTCCTGGCTGTGTGTGCAGGGACAGGGAGCAAAGAGCCCCAGGAGGGATGGGGGAGGCAGCAGGGCTGCAGCATCCTCACCCCAGCAGAGCCTGGGAACCCAGAAAAACTTTGGTTGCATTCAGGTTTGGGTTTCATCTGTAGGTCTGGAGCATAAAATTCCATATTTAGTTTCATAAGCATATATCTGCTCTTATTACTGCACTTGGGAGGGAATTATTTAATGCACTTCTGGAAAATGGTCCTTTTCCTTGTCCCTCATTGCTTGCTGATAATTCCCATTGGTATTTCCCTTTGCTTAAGGAAAGGGAATAAATAAAGGGAATAAAATGCCTTGAAATTTGCAGATTATAATCTGCAAATATAATATAATCTCCAATGCAAAGCAGAACCCTCAGGCTGTGTGATGTGTGTTGGCTTCCACTGGTGGTGGAACCTTTCTGTCTTTTATCTCTGAATAATCTGGATTTGTCTCAGATTTCCTAGCTCCATGCTAGAAAACTGGAAAAAAACCCAAAACCAAACAATCTGATGAAAATATTGAAAGGAGCAGAAATAAAACTGAACAGGGGAAAAGAAGTACAAATCCAGAAAGAATGATCACTGCATTTTTTTACTGTATCAGGCAGTCTTCCCAACTGAGACTGATTAAGCTCCAGGTAGTCATGGAGGAACACATCAGGTGAGCAACTCTTATCTTTCTAACACCCCTGATAGTAAGAAAGAAACCTCCTAAAATCTGAGTTGTTATAATAAAGCCTTTGGTTTAATTATAACCAGAAGGATCCAGGAGCACAGAGTTATATATATACATATATATACGTATATAAATAAATATATGAATATCTATATATGAATATATAGATAAATATATACATAAATATATGTAACTCTGTTATATAAATGTATATATTTATATTCTTATATATATATATGTATAATGGTATTTCTACACCCAAGAAATATGAAAAAAGAGAATAAATTTTTGTGCAGGACTTCTGGAGGCTCAGTTTGAATCTCAGTGAGGGCAAATGGGCTTCCAATTATTATTGGAAATAAAAGGAACACCCTGCTGGAGCAAACCTTCCTCAGAGCCCTGGGTGAGGCTGGGTAGGACTTTCTCTTTTTGCTGCCTTCAGGAACTGGTGGGGACACTTGTGTACGTAGAGGCAAACGTGTGGATTTCCTCACTGATCCCACGGGCATCCTGCTGAGGAAGTGCTGCTGGAGCAGAGCTCTGGGCGGCTCCTCCGGGGGGGATTCTCATGATTAATGAGTCAGTTCATTGAGGCACAGCTCCTGTCAGCAGCTTGCATTGCTCATAGTGAAAGTGTTATTTAAATGGTGAAAATTATGAAAAATATTATTAATCATTAAGTATTAAAATATTAAATAATTCTCCCTCTCCCTCTCCCTCTCCCTCTCCCTCTCCCTCTCCCTCTCCCTCTCCCTCTCCCTCTCCCTCTCCCTCTCCCTCTCCCTCTCCTTCTCCTTCTCCTTCTCCTTCTCCTTCTCCTTCTCCTTCTCCTTCTCCTTGTTCTCCTCCTCCTCTCCTTCTCCTCCTCCTCTCCTTCTCCTCCTCCTCTCCTTCTCCTCCTCCTCTCCTTCTCCTTCTCCTCCTCTCCTTCTCCTCCTCCTCTCCTTCTCCTCCTCCTCTCCTTCTCCTCCTCCTCTCCTTCTCCTCCTCCTCTCCTTCTCCTCCTCCTCCTCCTCCTTCTCCTTGTTCTTCTCCTCCTCTCCTTCTCCTCCTCCTCTCCTTCTCCTCCTCCTCTCCTTCTCCTTCTCCTCCTTCTCCTTCTCCTCCTCTCCTTCTCCTCCTCTCCTTCTCCTCCTCTCCTTCTCCTCCTCTCCTTCTCCTCCTCTCCTTCTCCTCCTCTCCTTCTCCTCCTCTCCTTCTCCTCCTCTCCTTCTCCTCCTCTCCTTCTCCTCCTCTCCTTCTCCTCCTCTCCTTCTCCTCCTCTCCTTCTCCTCCTCTCCTTCTCCTCCTCTCCTTCTCCTCCTCTCCTCCTTCTCCTTCTCCTTCTCCTTCTCCTTCTCCTTCTCCTTCTCCTTCTCCTTCTCCTTCTCCTTCTCCTTCTCCTTCTCCTTCTCCTCCTTCTCCTTTTCCTTCTCCTCCTTCTCCTTTTCCTTCTCCTCCTTCTCCTTTTCCTTCTCCTCCTTCTCCTTTTCCTTCTCCTCCTTCTCCTTTTCCTTCTCCTCCTTCTCCTTTTCCTTCTCCTCCTTCTCCTTTTCCTTCTCCTCCTTCTCCTTTTCCTTCTCCTCCTTCTCCTTTTCCTTCTCCTCCTTCACCTTCCTCCTCCTCCTCCTCCTCCTTCCTCCCCTTCTCCCACTATTTCTCCCTGAGCTCAGTGTCCCAGGCCTCACAATGGTCACAATGGTCACAATTCAGGGTGTGCAGCTGTCCCCCCTGTGTGCATCCCATCACCTCCCTGCCCCAGACACACTGATGCCTTTGGGGACATTGGTGCCCCCCCTGTTCCCCCTGTGCTGCTGCAGAGGGGGAGGAAAAGCCTTGCTGAGGCAGCTTGTGGAGCTGGACATGGAACCAGGTCACTTCCCTTCTGGCAGCTTATAAAAGTGCCAGAGGAAATCTGCAGTGTCCACTGCTGTGAGCTGGAGGGAGAAGCAGGGATGGGAGGGGACAACTGAAATGTGCACACACATAAATAAATAAAAAAAAATAAAAAAAAAAAAAAGGAGAAAAGGAAGAACCTTAATAACTAAGTGCGTAAGGCCTTTTCCTATTAAGGAGTGAATGAAGTCATTGCAAATTTAGGTCAGAAAGCAAGCACCTGTCAGCAGAACTGAATGGTTTATTATTTACCAGAGCTTTGCAGCCTCTGCACCCTTCTGCCTCTGGTTCCTGAGGGTCTCAAAGCAGGTGAAGGCAACAAATTCCCAGGGATATCTGCAGGAAGCAGGGTAGGGTCCCCCCCAGGCTGACACGACCCATAGATTGGTCTTCTCCTTGAGGGGGGGAAGGTGTTGGTGTGCACGTGGGAAGGGGCAGGGATGGCTGGAGGTGAGATCTTGCTGGTTCTGTTGTTTTAACCCAGTGTAACTCTGGGCATGCTGGAGCAGGGCCATGTCCATCAGAGGCAGCATCCTGCTGCTGACCCCAGGTTGGTGCCGGATGCTTCAGAGGAAGGTGACACCCTCCCCTCTCACCTCAGATGATGAACTGGTGCCTGAGGGTTTCACAAGCCAGGCAGTGACTTCAGCCCAGCAGGAGCTTCCAGACAAGAAGATGGAGGTGAATGGCTACTACAGGACCCCTCCCAATGCCTCACTAAGAGGATTTAACCTTTTCCTGCATCCTCTCAGGCTTCCTATCTCCAGAGGACAACCAGAAGCCAGTGTCCTGCCTCCTAACCTCAGATGATGAACTGGTGGCTGAGGATTTCACAAGCCAGGCAGATGAGGAGAAGGGGGATGAGGAGAAGAGGGATGAGAAAGAAAGGAGATGAGGAGGAGATGAGGAGAAGGGGGATGAGAAGAAAAGGAGGATGAGGAGAAGGGGATCAGGAGAAGGGAGATGAGGAGAAGGAAAGGAGATGAGGAGAAGGAAGGGGGATGAGGAGAAGGGGATGAGGAGAAAGAAGGGGGATGAGGAGAAGAGGGATGAGGAGAAAGAAGGGGGATGAGGAGAAGGGGGATGAGAAGGAGAGGAGATGAGGATGAAGAAAAGGGGGATGAGGAGAAGGGAGATGAGAAGGAGAGGAGATGAAGATGAGGAGAAGGGGAATGAGGAGAAGGGAGATGAGAAGGGGGATGAGAAGAAGGGGGATGGGGAGAAAGAAGGGGAATGAGAAGAAGGGAGATGAGGAGAAGGGGGATGAAAAGGAAAGAAGATGAGGAGAAGGAGGATGAGGAGAAAGGGATAAGGAGAAGGGGGATGAGGAGAAGAGGGAGGAAGAGAAGGGGGATGAGGAGAATGGGGATGAGAAGAAAAGGAGGATGAGGAGAAGCGGGTGAGGAGAAGGGGAATGAGGAGAAAGGGGATGAGGAGAAGGATGTGTTCCTCTGTGCCATGTAGAGGATTAAGTGCTTAAAATAATCTAAAAATCACACCCCTTCCAAGGAGCACTTTCAGCACTAAGAATTAACACCAATAACAGAGTTTTCAAACAAGTCTCATATAAATCTCACACACAAGAGAAACTTCTGCCCCAGAAGTCCATTCCTGTTCACCAACAGCACCAACCCAGCTGCTCAGCATCCACCTCACTGGGTTGAGGCTCCTGCTTTGGTCCAGTTCATTTTTAGAGCTGAAACATGAAGTGGCTGCTACCCTTTTGGATTGCAGCCAGGAGTGGAAAGCAAAGAGCTTGTGTCAGTGCTGGCAGTTCTCCAGGTATTTTTGGTTTGTTTTGTGGGGTGTCTTTTTTTTTGTTGCTGTTGTTGTTTTGGGGTGGGTTTTTTTGGTTTTTTTGGTTTTTTTTTTCAAAGTCCCAACCTGAAAATGCTGATGAACTCGTAAAAGAGCTTGGACTCATGGTTTCTGGTGTAATCTCACAGATTTAGGAGATGTTGGAATAATTCAATCAAGTCCTGTGTGCTCATCCTCTGAGGATATAAATCTCTATTTACTCACTGATTACTAAACTGATACACTCTCTCTTAACACCCCCATTCCAACAAGAGCTTTATCCACAGGAGAAAGCTGTGGTATTTCATAGGAACTGGTCCAGGCTGGATCCCACCCTGATCCCATCCATCCCATGAGTAAGCACCTGCCAGGTCAGTTCCTTACTGCCTTCTACTTTTTGGTGGGCTGAAAATTTATTCTTTATCTTTCTTGCTTCTTCTCTCTGCTTATTTAGCTGTTTATATGATTTTCCTCACCCCAAATACCCCCCTGGGGAACAGGACAGCAAACAGAACTGTAATTATTAAGTGTATAAAACCTCTCTGTTCTTTCTTGTTGGTATCAGAAGGTGGGTTTGGGCTCAAATTAATGTGCTCTGCATCTGGGGAGAAGCCTTGTAGGATTTCCTTTACATATTGCTAAGTTTAGTGGAGGCTGGGAAAGTCAATATGATAACTACAGTGCCAGATCAAGGCTATCTGGGACCAGCTGGCATCCAGTTTCCCATTTGTAAAACACATGCAGCTCACTCTGCTGCTGTTTCTTGGGGAATTTGTGGGAAAAAATAAATAAATTAAGAATTAGGGTGCATAGAGAAAAAATTATTTGCAGCAGCCCAAAATGTCACTGATTTGGTGTGGAGAAGAAAATCCACAATGATTTCACTTTGGGGAGCAGGAAGGGTGTGGGGAGGGTGAGCAGCTTTCCTACTTCCACACTGGGATGGATAGATATTTATATATATATATGTAATTATATATATATATATGTATAGATGGACTACCTGGCACACACTCTGACTTGGGAACAGATCCCAGGTGGGATGGGAAGGGCTGGGATGGGGCTCCCAGGGCACTGCCAAGGGGGATGATGATGAGGAGGAGGAGGAGGAGAAGATGAAGAAGAGGAGGAGAAAGGGGAGAAGGAGGAAAAGAGGAGGAGGATAAGAGGAGGAGGAGGATGAGGAGGAGAAGAGAAGGAAGAGGAAGAGGAGGAGGAGAAGAGAAGGAAGAGGAAGAGGAGGAGGAGGAGGAGGAGAAGAAGAGGAAGAGGAGGAGAAGAAGAGGAGGAGGAGAGGAGGAGGAGGAGGGGAGAAGAGGAGGAGGACGAGGAGGAGAAAGAAGAGGAGGAGGAGAAGAGGAGGAGGAGGAGTGTGAGGAAGAGGAGGAGGAGGAGAAGGAGGAGGAGGAGGAGAAGAAGGAGGAAGAAGATGAGGAGGAGGAGGAGGAGGAGGAGAAGGAGAAGAGGAGGAAAAGGAGGAGAAGGGGAAGAGGAGGAAGAGGAGGGGAAGAGGAGGAGGAGGAGGAGGATGATGAAGAGGAGGAGAAATGTGTCCATGTGGGAGGGGAAGCAGCAGGGGTTGGTGTAGCTGGCTGAGGGCAGACTTCAGAAACCAGCACTGCTTTTCACAGATCTGTTTATTTCCTTTTCTTTCATTTCTTCCACCAGAAAGATAACAATAATCAGACAGATAAAACAAACCAGAATCTCTGCCTGAAGACTCAATAAAAACTGAGCTTAGCTGTCCTGTAAGATCAAACAAACAAACCCCACTTAATTAATTTTCCTTTCTGTCTTCGATTTAATTTGATTTAAATATTCTGGCTCTGGAGTAGAGCTATCAAAACCCATTGGGAAAGACACCCATTTCCAGCTCAACCAGTAAGACATTTGCACTGGGGACTCATCTTTTTTGTGGCAGACCCTTTTTTTTTTTCCAAAGAGGTGTCAGTATCTCCATGCTGCAAATGCCTCTACCCAAAGTTTGTCTATTATAATGGGTTTGGGTTTTTTGTTTGGTTTTTTTTTTGTTGGGTTTTTTTGGGTTTTTTTTTTGTTGTGTTTTTTTGGTTTTTTTGTTTGTTTGTTTGTTTTGTTTTCTTTTCTTTTTTTTTTTTTTTTTGGTTGGTTGGTTTGGGGTTTTTTGGTCATTTTTTTTGGTTGGTTGGTTTTTATTTTAATTTATTTTAATATATATTTTTTTTTAATTATAGCACAACCATCCTGCAGGACTATACCTTAAAGCCAATTTATTTTGCTCACAGCCAAACCAGACCAATCTGCCAACTACCAGCAGCAGTGGTCACTAAAATTCACTTGCTCCTGGGGTTTCCTCAACACAAATTCAGGTTTCAGTGGTCAGAGGAGAGCTGGGGTGATAAGGTGGTATCTGGGCATCACATACCTGTGACATCCATGTCACCTGAGCCACCTGGACACCCCATCCTTGCCTTCCTGGCAGCAGTGACATCCTTCAGGAAGGTGGCAGTCAGAGGATGATTGCCAGCATTTGGGGCAATGCAAGGCCTTTTTTGTTCCCATCTTCCACCCCTTAAATTTTGTTTTTATACCTGTTATAATGAATTAAAATAAAGCCCTTAACTTCTCAAAGGTAGATTCCCATTTTCCACCACTGAAGCTCCAGGGAAAGGCATTTCCAGGAAAGCAATAGCCCGGGATACCTCTAGGCAATAAATTATCCTTTCCCCACTCCCTTTCCCCACTCATTTCATTTAAAAGTGAAGGGTGCTGAGTTTTATTAGGCCCCCTCTTGTCATCACAGCCTGTGATTTGCAGTCCCAGGGCCAGACTTCTTTTCCCTTTTTTCTCCCAAGAGCTGGGGGATCGCGTTACATCGGGCTGCAAGGTCTGCCAGGTCACATCCACTTCCCTTTTCCTGCAAAATCCCTACGTTTTCTCTTCTTCTTTGAGGAAAAAGAAATAAAATCAAATCATTAAAGAAGAAATAAAATGGCCTGAGGGTTTGTCTGGGGAAAGGATGGGGAACAATCAAAAGAGATGCTGTATTTTTGTGTGCGTGCGTCGATGGACGCGGCTCTACCTATGAGCCAGATGGAAAGAAAACCTGAGAGACAGAGGAGGGAAAGTGGATAAATAAATCTGGGTGTCTGGAAAACACATTTCCCACTCTTGTATCACTTGTCACCACCTTTCAAAGGAGCTCTTGCCCTGACAGCAATGTGCTGCTGTGCAGCAGCATCCCCCTCACCGCCTGGGCTGGATGTCAGTCCAGCTGCCACCCCAGGATCTTCCAATTATTCAGCTCAGAGCAAAGCAAACCCAAAAAGTAAAAGCAAACCCAAACAAAGCAAAAGGAAACCCAACACTGACCCAAGCACCAGGGACAGCAAGGGAGCTGAGCGCACATTTTCCAGAAACACTGATGGGGTGAGACCCAAGAGGATGCTCGGAGAGTAAGTTTCATGTCCGTGTCCTTGCAAGGTCTGAGTTAATGTTGAATTTCAGGTGGCAAATGGAACACGGACCCCAATTTTTGACCTGTCTTTAGCAGCACAGCTGGGCAGACAGGGCAGCAGGAGCCACTCTGCCCTGCATGCCTGTCCCAGAGGGAGCTCTGCATGGTGCCAGCTGAACCAAGGTCTTCACCTCCTTCCCTGAGCAAACACCTCTGGGTGTGAAAATTCTGGTGAGTGACAAAAAAACCACAACAACAACAACAAAAAAAAACCCACAACAACAACAACAACAAAAACTTAGAAGTAGCCAAGATAATCTGGAATCTTAGAGGCTTTTGGTCCCAAGTGAGTCAGCCAGCAATTTAGGAGTTATAATCATTGCAGGGGGAGCATCAAGGGTATCACTGAAACCTCAGTACTAGCACACAAAGAAGGTTCCTCTCAGGGGAGTGGGAGAACCAAATCATTTTATTTCTTCTGTGTCTCTCAGATTCAAGCCTTGTGAGCTGCCTGGCTTCTGTACCCCCAGAAAGAGCCAAACCAGAGGCCTCACTTTATCAGGCTGCAGGTTAGCTCATTCCCCTTTCTGGAATCAGGAACAGGAAGGAATTTTCTTTCCTATCTAGGAAGGGAAGTTAAAATTGCTTTTCCTCAGGCTTCTGAATGGTGTTTGCCATTAAGAAATAGCAGTTGTTAGGTGGAGCAGGGCCCCTGTCCCTGGGAGGGCAGTGGAGGTGGCTCTGCCCACATCTGGATGCAGGGATGGGGAGCAAAGCAACTTTTCCCTTGTGGATTCTGAGCACACAGAGTGGAGCTGCAGGAGAGGTTTCAGCACCTGAAACCAAAGCCATACAGGGTGGAACCAAAACAATACAGGGTGGAAATTCCCCATGGCAAAGCTGTGGTCTTGAATATTTGGCATTTCCAGTGGGAGCTGTACCATATTCTGGGGGTTTCTTCCAAGTTCATCTTCCCTGAGGATCCCTCTCCTGAAGCAGTATGAAGAGTCTGGGATACCAGACTTCTATTTGAAGGGGAATTTCCAAGCCTTAAGACCAAAAAAAAAAAAAAAAAAAAAAATTGAATGCATAAATCTTGAGGTCTTTTTTAGGTGAAGAAGAGAGCTGCCTGAGGATGGGCACTGCAGGTGTAACACCAGCATGGGAGGTGGCTTTGCCTCCCTCTCTTCCATGGCACTGAGAAGTCAGTGAGACTTCTGCTTCTCAGAAGTTTTGCCTGGCTACCTGGGAGGAGAATTTATTCCAAAGTTGTTTTCTTTTTTCTGCAGCAGTTTTTCTACTCCAAGTATATGTGTGAGTCTGCTTTCTTTTGCAGTCCCAAGGGAAGCCTGAAGGAGAGGCAGAAAATTGAAGATTTAATGACTTATAGATGCCCTGCTCAGCCCCTCTGCTCTCTGGCAAGATGAAAACCTTGACCTGTTTCCTATGGATCTCATGGATGGATTTTTGTTTTATTTGACAAGAGCAATGCCAGGACCAGCAGCCCTGCTGCTCCTTTTCTCCTGCTGGGAAATGAAGCAGAGGGAGGGAGGGTTTGTGAGCCAGAGCCCTCCAAGGGTCAGAGGGCAGGAAAATGGGGACAAAATCCTTCTTAAAAGTAGATTTCTCCTCAAACATTGGAATCTGATGGAAAACTGTCTACAGCTTTGAATGCATCTCCCCCTAGGATCCCAAAATTAGGGCATCTGGGGAAAGGGTTCAGGCTGTTGAATTAGCAGCAGAATTATTTCCAAACAAGTTGCCTGAGCATCCCTGCCAGGCTGGGGTGCCACAGGCATTTTAAGACACCTGCTTCCTTCCCTACAATAAATTTCTTGAGCATTGACTCCCCTTTCATCCTTTCCACTGCCCCCTGCACAGCAAATCTATCGTCTGAAAGAACAAAATTAAAATTTTGGGGTGAGCATTTGGTTGTCTGTTCACTCCTCTAGAATTCAGATACAATTCTGGCCTGAAAACACCCCCAAACCTGCTGTGTGTCTTTCAGACTGATTATGAACATCCTCCTGTCACATCCAAGGCTCTTATTGGGGCTTTAAATTTCAAACTAGGAATACAGCATTCCAACTCCATTCTGCCAAGGAAGTGAGGTTTCATTTCCTCCACCTCTAAAAGGAAAGGCACGTTCTTCTTAATCCACCCTGTCCTTTCCCCTGGTACTAAAGGATGCTCTGAGGCTCCAGGGAAGTGCTGACCTCCAAGTTGTGACTTCTCTGGATACATGTACACAAAAAATGGGACCAGTCTCCCCAGTACAAAAAAGAAAAAAAAAATTAAAGCTGGGAAATAGCCACATCTTGGCTTTCCCCTCCAGGACACAAGTCTTAAAAGGCCCTCAATGGCATTTTGACACTAACCTGGAAGTAATATCCACTCCTGGATAAAGAGATACTTCTCACCTTTGTGACTCTTGGGACTCATCAGGGGTTATCTGGGGCCATAAGAGCACAGAGAGCACAGAACACACTTAGAATCATAGAATGGTTTGGGTTGGAAGAAACCCTGAAGATCAGCAGTTCCACCCCCTGCATGGGCAGGCTCATCTCCCACTACACCAGAGCATTCCAAAAAGCAAAGGGCAGGCCCATTCTGATCCTATATATTAAAAATTATTAATATAGGAAGAAAGAATCAGGGGAAGATACAGACAGGAAGGAAATTAAGAAGCAAAGAGACTGGATATTGCACCTTCATATTATTTATAGATGGGAAAACTTGTGAATCACAAAGGACTGCAGGAGAGCATTTACAGACTAAATTAAACAGAAGATATTTCCAGAGAGCTGCCAGTCCATGAAACTCCTGAAAGTGATGAAAACCAAAATGATTAATGTGACAAAAAAAGATGGAAGTTTCCTTTTCCTTTAGTATAGAGCCTTAAAAAATCAAAGAGAGGCTGAACTGCACCCTCCCCAAAGCACCTCCAGAGTGTTCAGTGGTTTTATCTGGATAGAACAGGCACAGAAACCAAAGGGGGAAAGGAATTTTAAACATAACCTCATCACCATGCCTCTTAATCAGTAACCACCTATCAAAACATTTTGACTAATTTTCTGGTTATCTTCCTTTTTTTGATTTTGATTGGGGTAGTGCAAGATAACTGGAGGAGTCTGAATCCTGGACTGCTCATTGCTTTGCCTACCCCCAGTTTTTTCTGACCTTGGGGGGATGGATATGTTCTCTTTTACTCTGATTATTACCTATGGAGAAAAGGAAAAACATTTATTTACTCCAGACATTAGGAGCTGTAAGAACTCTTGTAAGCTGTGGGTGCTTCTGAACAGAGCATAGGATATAATTAAATTCAGTATAAAATACAAACTATTAGGGCAACATTGCCCACTGTTGGTGCTTAAACTTTCAAGACTTTAATTAATAAGGAATTTATTAAGGCCTTGAAGTCAAAGGGCAATCAAAGTATAAGAGATAAGAGACCATTTACTTATTTGCCTCACTAGATATAAGGCCTCTGGGTTTGAAAATGCTGCCTTTGGTTAGGTGTTAAAAAATATTATACCTCCTTTTTTTTATCTCAGGAGGATTCTGACTGCAAGCAAGACCCCATCTATTCCTATTATTCTGGAACTTGGTGTCCTTACAAAAAAAGAAATCATTTTATAAGAGAGCTGGAAAAAAAAAAAAAAAAAAAGCAGCTATTTTTGCTTGGCAAAACAATGGCTGAGAGGGGATGTGACTGCTGAGTGTAAATACATCAAGGAGCAGTAAACCTGAGGGAGGTGAAAAGAGCTATTTAAACTAAAAAGTAACCTTGGCACATGAACAAACAAATGCTAACTGGCCGTGAATAAAATTAGGAAAAGTAAAGCAGGTTGCCAATGATCCAAACAATGAGGGAAGGAAGGACCTCTCCAATAGGAGAAATACAAACACCATGCAAAGCACTTTTAAGAAAGAGTTTAACTCCTTCCTGAAAGGGAAAAAGAGGATTGGGGATGTGGCTGTGGCTTAGCAGTGAGGCCTGGGGACATTTCCCTGTCAGGTGGATTTTTGGGTGAGTGACAGACACATTTCTCCTGCCTCCTTGCATTCTGCTTCACATGAACAAGAAGTGCAAGGCCAGCAAAGGGAGGCAAAGCAAGAACAGGATGGCTCAGTCAGGTCTATTCCCTGGATCTTCAAGGAACCAAGGATTTAGTCAGTGCTAGAGGTTAAGCTGTAAGCCCCCCCTTGTGATCCTGGAAATCTGGAGGAAGATGCTCAGAAAGTCACTTTTTATGATTCTACCACTTAATGCTCCCTTGTTTTCTAAATCCAGGAGATGCTTAAAGAAAAGAAACTTCTTCCAAAAATACCACAAACCCAACTGACTGCTGAGCCTCAGCTGCCACATTTACCACCATTTACCCTACAAACTTCTAGCTGGAAAGTTCATTCATTTTCTCACCAAGAGGTCCCACAAACCACCTTGCAGAGCACAGGGGGTTCCTGATCCCATGGAGCACGTTCCCTATGAGGATGTTCTCTGCCATTTTGATGTCATGCTGTCACTTTGTTTGACTCTTCCCTGTCCTTGGGCTGACTGATCAGCCAGTTTTGTGTTGAGCAAAGTAAGACCCAAGTCCTCCTTCCTTGGAACCCCAACTTCAGGCACCCAGCATACAGCTTGGGTGCTGTTGCCTGGCCACTTGCCTCAGGAAAGAAGACCTAAATCTCACAGGAAACAAGACCTAAATCTCAGCATCATGTGAGGGGGATCTTTTCCCTGTTTGCAGGTGTTGATTAACCTCCTTTTCTGGGTGTGCAGACAGCCTTTGTGTCTGGGGAAGTGATCCATGCACAACTCCTTCCCTTCTCAGGACCATTATCACCAACTCTTCCTCTTTGCTGATCCTTTGGAAAGGGGATAATTTTTTTTTTATTTATTTTTTTTCCCAGGCTGCTCATTACTGTGACCAAGAGGAGGAGGGGCAGGAACAGCAGCCCCAGTTTGGTAAATGACTCTTAGTAACAGATTAAACAAATGGTAAAAATGAGCTGTGCCACTGCCTCCTTTGACTCCCTCCTGCACAAGAGTCTTCGTTCCCAGCTGCATCCATATAATAGACTGAAAGATCTTCTCAGGGTGCTTAATTAGCAGGAACACATTATTGGAAAGGAAAGATGACCAAAGCACACACAATTAGTCACTGCAGATAATTGTCATTCAGGACAGACTCAGTGACTAATTGATTCTCAAGTCCAGCACTGCCCAGACACCAACAGGGATGCTCAACACCAGAGTGTTCTGCCTCCAGCAAGCATCTGCACATTAAAAATTGTGTCCCAATGATTACATATATATAAAAAAAAAAGCCCAAACAACACAACCAGGGTGTCTGCAGCTTAGTCAGTTGTTAACTTACCCCACACAATGGACCCTCAGGCTCCCTGGAAAATAAAAAGTACAGAGTTGGTGCAAACCTTTGAGCTGCCCTGTGGAGCTGAGGAGGTAGCTGGGGGTTTCATCCTGACCACTCAGTTTGGGAGCACAGGACTGGCCAAACTAACTCTGACAGACATTTTTGGAAGCCCCCCTCTTGTGGAATTTAAACCAAAAATCTGCTGCGTTTTGCCTGAAAAATCCCAGAGTGCACACAGGGAAGGGAAAGTTCATCCTGAGCACCCTTAGTGCTGGCAGCCAGGGTGAGCTGAGGAGTTTGGGGTGCTAAGGAAGGACCAGGAAGGTGTCTGACCTGACCTCCCATCATGGGCCAACACACCAATGCCACCACTCACCTCCTGCCCTTCACTGCCAAGTCAAGGAAGGAGGAAAATCTCTACATGGGATCTCAGGGAGGTTTCCTTCCAGCTGATGGAAACTCAGCCATGGAGAGTGCAGACAGACACCTTGCCAATAATTTCTTTACCTATTACACCTCATTTGGGGATTGAAATGATTTAGGTCTTTGCTGCTTGTTTCCTGCCAGGCAGCAGCACCCAAGCTGTGTGCTGGGTGCCTGAAGTTGGGGTTCCAAGGAAGGAGGACTTGGGTCTTACTTTGCTCAACACAAAACTGGCTGATCAGTCAGCCCAAGGACAGGGAAGAGTAAACAAAGTGACAGCATGACATCAAAATGGCAGAGAACATCCTCATAGGGAACGTGCTCCATGGGATCAGGAACCCCCTGTGCTCTGCAAGGTGGTTTGTGGGACCTCTTGGTGAGAAACTGAATGAACTTTCCAGCTAGAAGTTTGTAGAGTAAATGGTGGTAAATGTGGCAGTTGAGGCTTAGCAGTCAGTTGGGTTTGTGGTATTTTTGGAAAAAGTTTCTTTTCTTTAAGCATCTCCTGGATTTAGAAAACAAGGGACCACTGCCTCATCGAATCATAAAAAGTGACTTTCTGAGCAGGTTCCTCCAGACTTCCAGGATCACAAGGACTGATGCAGATTGGATTTGTGCCCAAAGCACCAGGGGAACATTTTGGGGTAAAGAGTGACCCTGTCAACTCACTTGATGTGAAAGCCCTGAAAGATGGACTTGTTGGACTAAGTAATCCCATAGCTCAGCTTATTTATTTTTATACCCAAAGTGATAGAGCTGATTTCAGCAGACCCCTCACCCCCTTATCCTCCTGGCTAAAAGCTTTTTTTCTCAGCTAAGAGCCAGAAAACATTTCATGTCAACAAGAACCTGTTCAAGGAACACTGCTGCTTACATAGGGCTCTTTTTCTGTACAGAGAGATGATTAAATCATCAGTTTTGTTTGCCACTAGCCATGCAAATAACAGCATGGGGCTGTGTCATCCCTAACCCTGCACTTTGCAGGAAAAAATGCAGTAAAGCCTCTCCTGAGTGCTGACCTTATGGGATTTAGTGTTCACCCCTATTCCCCCAGGACATTCAGCCCCACCAACCACTCTTGGGCTCATCCCAGAGACATTCTCAGAGTTTTTTAGCCTACACACCTTAAAGCTCATCCAGATCCAACTCCTTTCATGGGCAGGGACACCTCCCACCAGCCCAGGTTGCTCAGAGCCCCTTAAAAACTTAAAAAACTTCCAGGGATGGATGGGGCTTCCACCACCTCTCTGGGCAACCTGTGCCAGGGTCTCACCACCCTCATGGGGAAGAACTTCTTCTTCACATCCAACCTCAATCTCCCCTCCTCCAGCTGGAATCCATTCCCCCATGTCCTGTCCCTACCTGACAGCCTCAAAAGTCCTTCATTCTTTTAGAATCCTCCAAAAGTCAGGAATTTGGTGATGAAATGGGCAAAAGGAGCTCATTCTTCCACTCTGGTCCATGTCCCACCAGCACAGAGGGTCCAGTCCTGCCCATTTCCAGAGATGCTGGAGGAGCAGCTGTTTTTGGCCCAGGATGAGCAGCTAAGGACAGACCTGTTGAGATCTGAGCTCCAGAGACCCAACTCAGAGCTGACCTCTGGATTTGACCCTGTGAACGAGTAAAGCAGCATCCTTCAACCCCTTCCAGCATCCCTTTGATGAAAACGTTTGAAAACAAGATGCCAGCACAAAAAAAGGGTGGTGAAAACTAAACGGTCTGTGGAGAGTTTTGTCTGCCCCTGCAAAGCAAGAAACCCTGAGCAATTATTTACAGTCCTCTCCTTAGCAGTTTGGATAAAAACCTTGTAGAGCAATTTAGAGTCTGCTCATCAAGAGTTCAGATACACACCACTAATACCAGCACTTGAGAATGAGGCACTCTTCCTTCCTTTTCCCATTATTCCAGAGTTTTTTTCCCTGATGTTTGCTGCAGGGAAGGTACATGAAGCCAGGGAGGGTGACTTGATGCAGAGGTCCCACCACTCCAGCATCCCAAGAAGTGGGATGGGAGCAGCCTGAATCCTTCCAGCTCAGATCCTGCCATCCACAGACCCCAGAGAGCTGCCTTGGCTCCCTTTTTATGGCATTAATTCCTGAGAATGGTTAAAATGAGGGCAGTTTGACAGCAGAAAACACCAGCCAGAGGCTTTCCACATGGGGACAGATTTTGTGTGCATCCATGTGCATTACAGAGAGGGAAACACATCTTTAGAACAGAAAAAATCTGAAATGTGGCTCTGGAAAAGTTGCCTTTTTGTTTTTCTTTGTGGTGTTATTTATATTTATCATATTAGTTCTTTATATTCATTCTCACAGTATTTTTTTGCATGAATATTTTCATATATTTCTTTTTTTTTTTTTTTTCATAAAACTTCAACAGGAATCACTCCATTACTGAAAGAGGATGAAGAATGAGCCCAAGCAGGTGCAGGTTGCCCTCCTAAATTCTCTTTTCCTTCTTCCCCTGCTCCCTTTTCCCCTGGCAGAGCATGAATGAGAAACAAGGAGACTGCAGTCTGAAGCAGGATAAATTTGGGCAGCCAGGAGTTAAGAATTAATTAATATTATTCAACGTAAACACCACTATTAGTTTTACCTTTCCAAAACGTGATAATAAAACAATAATGTAAGTCACCAATTCCTGGCTTTTCTCCAGTATTCTGAAGTTTTGTTATGATTTACTGGCAACAACAATGTCAGGCAAATCTATTATCTTTCAGATGGCTGTTTATCTCAAATCTGGTCTCCAGACCTGCTTTTTTTTTTCTAAGACTTGCAACTTTATCTTAAATTCCCAGGGATTGACCTGTCTGACTCCTTGCTAGAATATGCTATGGTTACTTTCCAACCTATACACAAATATATACATACAGAGGGGAAAAAAAGGAGCATGTGCTGATGCCAGAATTTCAGTTGCATTTTGTGTCAGGGCAAGTTTTGATTGAATTTTATAATTAATGCCTCTGGTGGAATGGAAGCAGTGGCACATCAAAACATTGAGAGAATATTTTAATCTGATTCCACCAACAGAAACTCTGCTGTGGATCTCCTTCTCCTCTTGCTATCATTACAACTTCCACTTTTAATTTTTGTTTTGTTGGTCTTTGTTGTTTTTTTGGGTTTTTTTTGTATTTTTGTTGGTTTTTTTTTTTTTTTAATCTGGGAGGTGGATTCATTGCACTGCATGAAATGAGACCTCAGCAAGCTGAGCTTCAGTGTATTAAAATATGGGGTAATTGCAGCCTGCAATTACTTTACACCTGGTGGGTAATTACAACAGGCTTAGATCTGTGTTCAGATGTCTGAGTGAAGAGGACTCAGAGCTAAGTTTAAAAAGTTTTATTGCATTGTTATCTGGCTCCCAATCTTTCAATCAGATCTGGCTGCTCAGCTTCTCTGCTTTCTCCTTCCCCCTGCAGTAGCTCAGCAAAAACCCTTTCTGTCCATCACACATTATTTCATCAAGGAGTTCACCACAGGCTTGGCTGGTCAGTAAAAAAAAAAAAAAATTAAAAAAAAATCAACCCACAAGCTTGCATGGGACCACACTATTCACTGTTTCACTGTTTGGGAGGTGGTGTGTAGAGAAAATGTATTTTGTGTTCTGTGGCAGAAGAGCCTTTCCATAAGTTTAAAAAAAAAAAAAAAGGAAAAATATATTATATAGGATAAAAATAGTAAATATATTAAAATATCAATAAATATAAATATATTAATATATTAATAAATATAAATATATTAATAAAATATAAAATATATTAAATAGGATAAAAAATATTCAATAGGACAGCACTTAAAAAACGGGGTTCATGCTATTCCAGGCCTCCAGAGACTATTTTATGACTAAGTATTAATTTAAGTATTAATTTTATGACTAAGTATTAATTTACCAAAATGCTGTCACTGCTTCTTGGAGCTCAGAGGAACTTTTTCTGCTTCCAGAACCAGAACAGTCCAATGGGCACAAGAAGGTTTTAACTCACCTGATTCCTTCCTGCTTCTTTGCAAGGTGTCAGCAAACATCTTCTCAGTGTAAAGCTTCTCATCTCCTTTGATGCACACACCAAAAAAAAAAAAAAAAAAAGAAAAAAAAAAGAAAAAAAAGAAAAAAAGAAGGGAAAAAAAGAAGGGAAAAAGAAAAGAAGGAAAAAGAAAAAAAAAGAAGGAAAAAAAGAAGGAAAAAAGAAAAAAGGAAAAAAAGGAAAGAAAAAAAGGAAAAAAGAAGGAAAGAAAAAGAGAAAGAAAAAGAAAAAAGAAAAAAAAAAGGAAAAAGAAAAAGAGAAAGAAAAAGAAAAAAGAAAAAGAGAAGGAAAAAGAAAAAGAAAAAGAGAGAGAAAAAGAAAAAGAAAGAAAAAGAAGGAAAAAAAAAGAAGGAAAAAAGAAAAAAAAAAGAAAAAAAGAAGGAAAAAAGAAAAAAGAAAAAAGGAAAAAGGAAAAAAGAAGGAAAGAAAAAGAAAAAGAGAAAGGAAAAGAAAAAGAGAAAGAAAAAGAAAAAGAAAAAAAAGGAAAAAAAAAAAAAAGGAACAAAGAAGGGAAAAAAAAGAAAAAGAAAAAAAGAGAAAAAACCCCCAAACCTGAACTACTGCAAAATTGCAAATGTGCTTTTATTTCCTGCTGACCCAGTGGGAGCTGCAGAGGCCTCCTTGGCCATGAAGTCAAGCTGCTCCTCTCAGAGAGGTGTCAAACCACCTTTGCCAGGTGCAGGAATGTTCCAGAAGGATCTGGCAAGACAGGGCTGAGAGGTTTGGGGTGCTGAGGAGCAGCCTCCCTGCTCCATGGCTCTGGCACAGGGCTGATGCTTGGATCCTGGCTCAGGAGCTACAGCCTGGCAGGGTTTTGGCAGAGGAACTTTGCCCTAAGGTGCTGGGGGAAGCCTGGATTTATTGCACTAAAACCAGGAGAAAAATCAAGACCAAGCTTTATGGTTGTGGGAGGGAATCATAAAGGGATTGTGTTAATGTTTCCACGTGGTTTTTTTTTTTTCCCTATGTTTTTTCCTTGCCCAATTTCAGGGCTAGGAGTCAGCCTGTCACATTAGGTTTGGGTGCTTTCTGGAGAATGCCAGCAAGGATTTTCTCCAGAAATGGGAAAGAAGCAGAAAAACCCTTTTTACACACCTTGCTCTACCAGTGGATTCTAAACACAGAGCAGGAAAATGCAGCCACTTGCCAGGCAATTAGGCTGGAATTAAAAATTCCCCTCTGTTGTCAGTATAAAGAGAATTTTTTTAGCTTCTAGCAGGGTCTCTGCTCCCAACCTGTCTGCCTTGCCTGTTAGATCCAAGAGGATGCTCTTGAAGTCCTTGGGGTTGGAGCTCATGCTGCCAGGTGCCTTTGTGGGGCTCTTGCCCCAGCTGAGCAACCAGGTTTGAAGGATGTGCTGCTGGCTGCAAGGCTGGAGAGGGCCATTCCTACTTCTTCTCCAAGAAGGGTGTTAAAACCTGATCACTTCAGAGAAAAAAAAAAAAAAAAAATATCCCTGGCTGAGCTGTGCTTGGTGTGTCTTTTCTATGTTATTTGTTTTTTTTTTTTTTTTTTTTTAGTGCTACGATTCTCCCAGCCAGTCCCCATCATCTGGGAACTGCTGCAAACACCAACATTTTTTAATTATCTGCACACATAATAGTGAACAAAGATTTGTCAGTGATCCTCCCCTTGGCACATCCCTGCTCAAAAGAAACGTCTGTCTTTTAACCATACCCCTCTAAGCCTTTCTTTTATGAGGCATCCTGTTATGCAAGGCCTTGGCTGCCATCCAAACCATATTGGGCCCCTTTTAAGCATCCTTTTTACAACCCTATCCTTTACAGTAACACACCAGCCCCTTGTTTCCCAACAACAACTTTCTGTACAGAAAGCTTTCAGCCCCAAAGAAGCCTTCAGACCCAGAGGTTGAGTGATTTTTTTTAATTTTTTTTTTTTTAATTTTTTTTTCACAGCTCGTCTTAATCAGCAGTGCTCATCTATGAAGGCATTATTCCAAAAAAAAAAAAAAAAAAAAAATAATAGCAGCTTTTAAGAATTTGTTGAGAAGGTTACAAGAACTGTAACACCTAGGAAAAAAAAAAAATCCCTTGGATTTAATTAGTGTTGAATTTTGGTGTTCAGGGCTGGTAAGATGCCCTCTCTCAGCCTCATTTGGTTGACTTAGAGGACCCAGGGTATAAATTACCCATCCACTGAAATTCCCATTTACAGATATCCAGAGAAATCCCCCTGAACTAATCACTGAGCCTGGTATGGGCTTATTTGACAACCTTAAGAACTAAGAATGTGGAAATATTCTTTTACACACCCTCCTCACCCTGCCATCTGCTTACCAAACCACTACCAGGAAAGCAATGGGGCTGCCTCTAGGTCCTCAGGGAGAACAAATTTTCTGGAGAAAGTTCAAAATCAGATCATTCCTTAGGATGTGGAAGAAACCAGGAAAAAAAAAAAGGCAGCATCCAAGGCCCCAATCTCCTGCTGCAGATGGAGATGGAAAATTTTGCAGCCTAGTTAACAAATATTTCTGTCCTGTAGACCTGCTCCTTACAGAATGACCTGCATCCAAATAGCATGAAGGAGTTTTAAACTCTTAATATTTTGTTTTTCCAAGTCTGGAATTAAATTTTGCAAACTTACTGCAGTAATAGGTACACACATAGGATGCTTTCCAAGGGAAATTACATTTGCTGTCCTGCAAATTATGACTCAAGCACAGGCCTGGAGGAGAGAGTATTTTGGCAGGAGGGAAAGATATCACTGGATGTTTTCATTATCATGAAGTATAAAGGTCAAATAAGCAGATTTTATGCCTGGGCTAGTAAATTTTCAGGCCAATTTGAAAGCTGAATTACAGTACCTAGTACAGAAATTGCTTTTTGTACCATATTAACCAGAGTCCCCAGTGGGAATTTGGAAGAGTCTGGGTTTGGAAGACCAGGAAATAAATCATAAGGGATTATTGACAGCAAATGTGTTAGAGTGGCAAGCTGCTACCAGGTTCTGGAGCCTTTGACACACAAAAAATACATATATTTTTATATAAATATCCTTTGGTCTGACTTCTATTATTTTACTGGTGTAATTTAGAGATGTTGGGTTGGATGGGAAGGGAAAATCAGCATCCCCATGCAGAAATAAGTTATGAATGACATTGCTGCCTCTGCTGTGTTGCAATTATTGCCTGACCAGAATGTCTCAGGTTTGCTTTTCCTCCTTGACCTTAGAATCTGTTCTCTCCACACACTGGGACAAGGGCAGGTGGTGAAGAGGAACCTCCACTCTTTTCAAAATGCACATTTTGCTGCAGAATCCAGTCAGGCCACTGATTTTTTTTTTTTTTTTTTTTTGGGGATAACCTCAGATAAGCCCCAGGGCTTTGTGTAGTGAGAAAAATCAGGCACTGCTTCCACCTGCATTGTGCAACTTCAGGATCTCTTGCATCCCTCTCCAGACTCTTTCTCCAGGCTTGCCAGCAACATGAAGGTTCATTAATTTGTGAGGCTGATGTCTTCATTAGATGGTTTTCAAGTCACATTATTAAATATGTTTTTGGAAGGGAGTTGGAATAAAGAAAGGGGAAAGGCATTTTTCCTGTAAGTTCTTCACCTGGGGCTACCAGAGTAGGAACATAATTGTAACAAAAAAAAAAAAAAAAAAGAAAAAAAATCCAAAACCTAAACAAACCAAAAAAAAAACAAGTGGATATATGACTTCAGCAGGGTTTTAATTCCTTTATCAGGTATTAATTTAAGCCCCAATTAAAACAGTGGCTGTTGGGTGCAGCTGAGAGCTTGGTGCACATGACTTTTCCACTGGAATGCTTTCAAGGTCTTTTTCCTCTTCCTCTCCTAGCTGCAAAACCTTTATGCAAAGGGTCTTAGTCACAATTAGATTACATCAAAGAATGTTTGTCTTGGTTTCGAGCCTGCTTGGGCTACAACCAAGATAAATTGCAAATTGGCTAAAGCCACCAACAAACACCCACTTTTTCTGGTCATTACAGATGAGGAATGTACAGTGCCTTCAGGTCTGATATTTCCACCGCCCTATCCTGTCCTTAGTCAGCAATTTGTTAGGTAATTGGAAAACAAAGTTCAATAGGCTGCCTGAAAGTGGGTGGGGAGTTTTTTTGGGTTCTTTTTTTTTTCTTTCCCCTTTTGGCTTTTGTGCGTCACGAAGCTCTTACAAAGGACTCAGCTCCCAACTGGGCCCGTGGAAAAACAGCCACATGTGAGGCACAGGGAGAGCAAGGGAAGCCTCAGTTCATAATCCTCAAAGACATGTAGAAATTAATAGTTAATTAACTAAATGGCAAGCCTTTCCTGCCTCCTCCACTGCAGTCACAGCCAAGGAATAGAAAGAGGGGCCAAATCCCCTTATTTTTGTCCTCCTTCCTTGCTAATGTAAAGATGACACCCTCAAAATTATCCATAGGTTAGAAAATATGGATAGAGATCATAAAATAGAGATTCCTCTGGAGGGACACACTGTGACATAGCCCAGCTCCAGGTGGGAGCCTCTGGAGGCTGCTGAGATTGGAGTTAAACACCCTGCAACTGGAGGCAGGGATGTGAAAAGACCTTTCCATTAACACAACAATTATTACAATTATTGACAGCTCTTGGCATGACACAGGGAATGAAATCAGGAGCCAGGGCTGACCTGGTGCCCCGTAGACTGGAAAGGAAAAGTCAGTGTTGGTGTAAATGAAGTTTTTATTTCTAGGGGCTGAAGGGGGCTGTGCAGCCTCAGGGTGTTAGGGCTGTGCTGTTCAGCTCTCTCAGCACCAAGCCAATTTTTCTATGTCATTTTTAAAGCTGTGTAGCTCAGTAGAAGCTCATGGAGTTATTCTGGACTTCTACCATTACTCTGTCAGAGAGGTGGCCAGAAAAAATAAACATGATCCATGCAAAAAAGTTAGAGGCACAGAAATACTCTTGGCTAAATAGTCACCAGGAGGAATATTTACTCCTTGACATTTACATTGGCCAGGCAGCCCCAAACAGACTCTTTTCCCAGAAAACAATTCCACGAAGGTACATTTTAAGATAATTTTTTTTTCCCCCCAGACTTTTTCCCTTAAACATTCCTCAAGGTGCTGGCAGTGTGCTGGGATCTGTCTCATTTGGTGATGGGATGGCACGAAGGCTGCACAGAAAATCTGAACAGCTGGAAGTGGAGGGTATCAGGCAGGAGTTTCAGCTGTGTGCTGCCACATGCAGCAGATTATTGTGTTGCTCTGGAATGCAGAACATCCCTAATTATCTCCTAGTCCAAACTAAAGGAGAAAAGTGTGGCTGATGGGCAGCTTCTCATGCACCTTCCTCACTTTCCCCTTCCCAAACACTCCTCACCTTAGGTTTATGTCTTGAACACCAGAAGTTCCCCTGGGTTTTGATTTTTCACCCACTGCCATCCTTTTAATAGCAGCAAGTCTGTTCTAAAGAACAACTCCATCCTCTGCAGCCAGGGCAGAGGCATGAAAAAAACATGAGAAAAAGAGATCCAGATTTTAGGAGAGAAATGTGTTCCTATATTTTCATCTCGAATGAATGGTAACTGCTAAGCTAAAGGTCATTTTTTTTTTTTTAAGAGGTTCTGGTTTACATGGTGAAGTGTTCAGTGGGATAGAAAATGGTTCAGTCTGCTCCCAGGGGTAAATCTTCCAGCAGTAACCATACTGCTACTGGTCTGGAACAGCAACAAAACTGAAAATTGATGTTTTCATCTTCATAGACACTGAAGCTTTCACCAGCAACCAACCTAAAATGCAATGTGTCAAAAAAAAAAAAAAAAAAAGCCCCAGAACACTTTTTGAACAACCCCTGTAAAATTCTCTCAGATTTACTCAGCATATGAGGAATGTACCCTGAGCATTGGGTTCATCTGTATGGTCCAAATCTCAACATAAAAAAAAAGAAAAAAAATCATTTGGTGGGCTGGGTGCTGCACCTGGACTGGGGGAGTGGCCCTGAGGTGTGAAATCAGATGTACTCCAGGGTAGGACACTTCTCTTTGGGGGGATTTAGGTACAAGCTGATAGGTAACATTAAATTCTGATGAAAGAAATGGGTATCAAAGCAATTTGGTGCCTTCTATTGAATTTGAGGGCCCCAGTGATTTATTAAATGCACAGACATGTTCTCCAAAAGTTTGAAGTCCTAGAAATAGCCTAGAAAAAATCTTACTCAAGAAAAAAAAAAACAAAAACCAACCAAAAATACAGCTGGCATGAAAGCAAACAATTGTGGCGGTTCTGAAGTGTGAGGTTTGCAAATGCTGCTGCCCTGGTGCTTTGAGAATGAAGTGGAAATTCAGATTTTCAAAAAGCAGTGAAGTGAATTGTGACCCTGTGTGTCAAACACACGTCTGATTTCAGGCCTGATTTTCAGAAGAGCTGAGAAATGCCCCTCTCTGAGAAACAAACCACCTAACACTGCTGAAAACCTCAGTCAGAACTCAGGTCCAAAGGCAGTTAAGAGATTTCAGGGGTGATTAAATCAGGGCTCTGCTTTTTCTCCTTTCTCAGTGAGTGATGAGGTTGGGATTTGGTTCCAGATCTCCCGAAAGTGTGTGACAGTTTTGATTTGCCATGTCCTGAGGCTGGGTGCCCATTTAAAGCACTTACTTGATTAAAAATCATGGATTAAAATAACATAGCAGTTTGCAAAGCATCAGCAAGATGTGGCAGCCCAGGTACACACACAGTTGCCAAGCAGGAAAATGGTCTCAAGCTCCCAGCTGAGGCAAGCTCAAGGGTTTGTTAGCATCACCGAGTCAGAAATTTCACAGCCCTCCCCAGAATGAAAAATTTGCCTGGTAATTTCTGCCATGGATCCACAGCTTCTGGTGCAGAAATGTTTTGTGGTGGTCACCCTGTGATGTGGGGCCAGAATGAGGAACTCGTGGACCAGGCTAATGGGTTGTGCCATTGATCTCACCCCCCAAAAAAACCTCTCAAGACAGGTCACTTCCAACATCCCCCCAAAAATCTGCTCAAGACAGGTCACTTAAAACACTCCCCTATTTCTTGGCTGTGCAGGTAGCCTGGTGAAGGCTGGGGGGGTCACAGGAAAGTTATTGATGGATGAGTCTACTGCATGAAGCAAGCTCAGCCCTCTGTTTCCTCCCTGTGACTGAGTCTGGGAATTTCTGGATGTTACCCTGGCCTGGAATTGTCTTGATGGGCTTAAAACTCATCCTCTTTTTAGGCACAATCCAAAGGTCACTGTAGTGGCAAGGTTTCTCCTGAGCTTTACATCAGTCAAGAGTTAAGCTGCACATATAGGCAAAAAGGTGTTTGGAGCCTTTTTGTTTTCTAGGTCTGGGATGGCCCTGCCTGTAGAAATAAAACCAGCCTCAGGGAGAGAGGGATGTGCTTGGTAAGACAAAATAAAAGCAAATCTAGTGGGCATAGCACACACCACGTCACAGGCAAAGGCAGAAAAATATTCTGCTCAAAAATACCCATCTAAAAATGTCCTAAACATCACACTTTTTGTGGAAATGATTCCTCCCTCCCATGAGACCAATGAACCAACCACGTCTTCCAAGGAAGAAACCTTGCCAAGAATTAATTTCTGAGGGATGGATTTTTGGTAGGGTTAAAAATTAAGTTTAAAGCACCCAACTACATCCCCCTTTCAGTATGGGGTAAAACTGGGATGTCCCAGGACAAAGAGCAGGGATTCTGGGGGGAGCTGAGGGAAGGTTCTCAGCAGAGCCATTGCCAAAATCACTTTTAATCAGTTTGATTGGTAAGGTTTTGGGTGAGAGAGGGAGGAAGCAGCCCCCAGCCTAACACAGTGGGGTTAATGGAAAGAAAAGTGACAAAATATAACCTTACAGCCTGCTGTGCAGAGATTAGAATATCACCAAGCCAGAGAACAATTAAACTGATTTGTAATTAACTCTGCAAAGAACAAAACCAACAGAGGAGGGAACAAAACCAATGGGAGGCAAAATACCACTTGCTGGGTTTGTCCCTAAAAACCCATTTGGCCCTTAATTCTTTTCATCTGTGCCCCTTAACAAGCCCAAAAGGTGCCCAGGGGGGTCTGGGCTGAGCTCAGCCCAGATGGGAAGGTTCTGGTTCTGCTGCAGGCCCAGGGCAGCTCTTTTCCCACAGCCCTGAAGAGGGATGGGGGGATAAGGAATTGTCCTTGATGGTTTTGGCATGATGGGGAGAGGGAAGACACTCTCCTTGATGGTTTTAGCAGCTGCACAACCCCTCTCCACCAGCCCAGCAGAGCACGGCCATGACCTGTGGGCAAGGGCAGGGAGGGGTTGGGTGGATGGGGGTGGTGGAAGGAGGAGGAGTGAAACTCAGCTGAACGTTGATGAATAATTTTTGTAATTAAAGTTTTTTGGGTTTTTTTTAAGTATCTTTAAATATAGGAAGCTGTTCCTGCCGTTTAGAGCAGTTTTATTTTCAAAGTAATACTGTTAGGTAATACTCTCTGTATTATTATCTGATAATTTATCAAATGCTTATTGATTTATTACCAAATAACAGGTGATGATATTCATTCTCTACAGATAAGTCACTGAAGCACAGAGAAGTTTGAGTCCTTCCCTTTTTCAGAATAAATAGAATTTTCACAGATAGAACAGAACTGAATAGAATTGAACAGACCTACAATAACCCATCCCTGCTACACAGGAACTGTTCAAAAGGACCAGGAATTAAATTTGGAAAACTTCTGTTCCTCCTTTGTTGCCCAACAAACAGCTGTGGCAACAGAATTTCTGTTTGGTTTATACTGTAAAAGAGTTCTGCTGTATCCTGGAGAAGAGGAGGTTTGGGGGCAGAACTTATGGGTCTCTGCAGCTACCTGAAAGGAGGTTGTGGTGAGGTGGGTGTTGAGCACTTCTTCCCAGTCATCAGTGATAGGACAAGAGGAAATGGGCTCAAGCTGCACCAGGGAAGGTTCAGATGAGATGCTAGAAAAAATTTCTTCACTGAAAAAGCAGAGCATTGGAACAGGTTGCTCAGGGAGGGGGTGGAATCACCATCCCTACTCACCATCCCATTCAAAAACCAGGTAGATGTGGGAGATGATTTAATGGTAGGACTGAGACTTGGACTTGATGATCTTGATGGTCCTTTCCAACCATGATTCCATGATTCCATGGTGGCTGTCAGCTGCTGAGGGTCCTTCCTTCAGCCCTGGCAAGGCTCCTTGCTGCTCCCATCTTCATGGCCACCTTCTCCATGCCCCATCATGGCTGAGTTTCTTGGAGGAGCAGCAGCATCCTGCTTGCTTGTGAAAACATTTATTTCTCTGGCTCCATGTTGAGGTGAGAACAGCCCTGCCCAGGGAGCAAGGATTTCTCTTGGAGGAGATCTGTGTTTCAGAAGGAACCTTGGCTTGCTTCAACCCAGCTCCCATCCATGCCAAAAAATCCCCTGACTAAAGGGCAGTGGTGTGTTTAACCCAGCCACTCCTCCTCTCCTGGGTTATAAACTTAAACATCACCCACAGACAGTTTATTTTGTAGTGTGGCTACAACCTAAACCCCCAGATGCTCCCAATGCCCTCCTGCCTTGCAGAAATTAAGGGGGTGAAGCCACTGCAACCACACAACTTTTCTCCACCACGTGTGTGCTGCTCACCACTGTCCCTGGGGAAGGATGTGCCAGCAATCCCCAGCTTCCCATTTATCTCCCTGCTCCTGGTGATGTGCAGCTGGATCACACAGCTTTTTGGGAAACAGGGATGGAGGAAAGCCCCCAGGATGGGGTTAGGTGGGAGGGATGGTCTCACCTCCAGCATCCATAAGGGAGAAATGCACCTGACCAAGAGTTTTCACAGGTTGGAAGAGACCTCCAAGCTCATCCAGTCCAACCTGTGACCAACACCATAATCCAGCTCCTAACCCATGTCCCTAAGGACCAGCTCCAAATGCCTTTTAGATGCCTCCAGGGATGGTGACTCCACCACAATGCCTGACAACCCTCTCAGTGACAAAATATTTCCTAACATCCAGCCTAACCCTCTCCTGGCACAGCTTCCATCCATTCCCTCTGCTCCTATCCCATCCCTAAGGAGCAGAGGATTTTTCCCTCCTCACTCCAACCTCTCTTGAGTTGTACAGAGTTGTACAGAGCCATCAGGTCTTGTCTCAGCCTCCTCCTCTCCAGACTATTATTTTGCCCAGCAGCCCTTAATTTCTGCAGGTTTTGTGCCTCTGCCTTTTGGGGAATGACGTGGTTGGATTTTTTTTTTTTAGCTTATTGCTTTAAGGATGCAAATAATTTAAGAAAATACCAGGTGAAGCTTTTTTTCCTTTTTTTTTTTTTTTTCAATAAAAATGTAACTTGGTAGGAAGCAAGGGAAGAAACAAAGGGGGAGAGAGGGAAGTAAAGGGACAATTAACATAAATACAGAGGGGAAGGGGGAAGTTAATAAACTTGCTCTGTCTAATAAACAATTTCCTCCTTTCCCCATTGCAATCACTGCTGTTTCAGCAGCCCGTGCTGGTGACATTTCCCTGGTTCTCTTTTCCCAGGACACTGGGGAGTGGGGTCCATCCCCCCAAACCCCATTGAGCAGTGGGGTGGGGGTTTTCTCCCTGCCTTGGCAAGGCTGGGGGCAGAGGGGCATCTCCAGGAGGGAGAGGGGAAACCATTCCCCAGAGCCAAGCCAAACCCTGCTCTCTTTTCTCAGCGTGCCAAGAGGGGGATGGCAATTAAATGCCAAGCGGGGTGGTGGCTTTAATGATGTGGACACCTGTTCCCTGAGCAATGCCCTGGGCTCTCTTTGGCACCAGTCACTGCCCAGGCTCCTCAGCCACAAATTGCTTTTCCATCAAGGCAAAGCAGCTTTGTTTATAAACTGCTGTAGATAGGCTGGAGTTTTCAGGAGGGGAGCACAGAAGCAACAGTCATTACAGCCCTATAAATGAGTTTATTTATTCAGCCAGGGCGCATCTGCCAGGCTGGTTTGAGGTCATCTGATGCAGCCCACAATTAATGGCTGCTGGGGGACAAATGAGCCAGGAAAATGACTTTTCTGCAAGGAAGGGAGAGCTCTGCTGCCTGCTCCTGCTCTGCTGTCCCTGAGGTCTCCCTGGGGGCCACCTGAGGAACAGGGGGTGACAGATTTGCTCCCTGCCTTGGTTTGGGCAAGCAGAGCTTGGCTGGGAGAGGGATGGGCTGGGGTGGCAGCAATGGGGGTTCCACCTCAGCATCAGCAGCCTGGAGGGTAGGGCTGTCCCTGCTTACTCTGCTGGATGCTAAAACAAGAAATAAGAAGAAATCTAGGCTGGAAATAAAAGGGTGGATTCAAGACTCAGATTTCAGATCTGGGCTATGCAAAGTGTATCCTCCAGGGGCTGTTTGGATCCAGAGCTTTGGTGTCACCAAAAAAGCTGCGGCCGCTTTCTTGGCTCGGTATCAGTTTCTTGGCTCAGATTTTGGGGTGGGGGCAAGTGCAAAAGAGGTGTTAATCCAAAGGTTTGGGTTGGATTCTCTCTCAGCTGGAAATAAATACCCTGCCTGTGGCAGGGCTCCTGCAGGCAAGTTGCAGGAGATTAGTTGGCTGTCATGGATTTGACCCAAGGAGGCCTGAAGAATTTGCTTGTCATGCCACTAAAGTTGGTCACATGAAGGGCAGATGGAAATTACTGCAAAGTGCTGTAACCTGTCATGTCACCAACACTCCACAGCTCCCACCCTGACTGCCAGCAGTAGCAGAAAAATGAATTAACAGGAAAAAAATGAAAGCCCAGAGGAAGAGCTGTTACGGGAGGTGATGCTGAGGGAGGTTGTGAGTTATTCTACACAGGCAGGTCTGGGATCTTTTGGGTGGCAAAATAAGTGGATGTCACATACAAAGAGCAGACAAAACCTTCCTCTCCTTCCCCTTCCACCTCCAGGGTGAGGAGGATGTGAGTGGCAGGCCCAGCTGATGCTGCTGCTGCTCCTCTGCTCCCATCCAATGGTCCTGACAGATGTTTTAATCTACTGTTTGAAGAATGACTTCTGCACAGCTCTGCTGTTCCAACATCTGTTTCTGTTTAGATAGACAGAGGCATTTCAAACTGCACTGGCCATGCCACACACTGGGAATTGTTTAAAAGGCAACCCAAGTTGCTTACATTACTCAGTTACAGCATGAGGAGGATTTACTGCAGCAAACCTTGACATCTTTTTAAGCCCTGCAAAACAGATCATTCACTAAAAAGGAACAGTTTTGCTTCCTAAATACATCCTTTAAAAAAAAAAAAAAAAAAAAGAAAAGGGTTATTTGCAGTTATAAACCCACAAAAAGGCATCTCTGACAAGCCAGGGCTTTTCTAGTTGCATCCCATGTCAAGGGAAGAAATAGTTGTTCCATCATGATTTCCCTGCCCTTGGCTTTCGTAGCTTTTGTAGTTGAGTGTGTGTGTGTGTTTTTGCTGTACCACCTCTTGCCCTGCTCTTGTCAACAACTCCTGATTGCTCTTCCAAACAGCCCATGACACATTGCACGTCAGATTTCCCTGCTGAGCTTCCCAGTTTCTCCTTGGAGAGGAACAGGGAGCAGCCACATTTCAGACCAGGATGCTGAGAGCTCAGTATCACTAAGCCAGTAAAATAAAAACGATTTAAAGGGTTAGATGCTCTCTAGAGGTCCCTTCCAGCTCTGAGAATTCTGTGATTCTCTGAATTCTTAGGTTCTGGGTACCCACCCTCCTCCCCTTAAAATGACAGAAGATGCTATCACATCCCTTTTTCCCCCTTCTTTGCCCAATTGTTCAAGCCTCTAACTACAAAGCACGTGGCAAGATTGGATTTTCAGCTGGTCAGTAATCCCTCTGTATCATCTGTAAGGAATATCCTGCTCGCTGGCCCTCAAGTGGGAGCTGCCATCCTCCAGCCCTGGGCCTGCATTCTTGTAACAGGTGGAGGGAGCACTTTGTTAATGCATTTGGCTGATTTTCAATGGTGAGAGATTCCCCCTGGGGGGGGCTGGTTTTAAAAATAGCCGAAATCGGAGCTTTGTCTACCAAGTGAGAGAAGGAGCACACTGTGAGCTTTTGCCTCTTTTGTCCTACTGGGAATTACTGGGTTAAAACCACATGCTGAAGGATCATGCTGCTTGTTTTCTTTAGCATCCTTCCCCCTTCTCTGTGACTTTTCAGATCTCTGATCCCAGGAGCCCAGGCAGAAGTCTCCCTGGTTGGCTTTGCTTTTTTTATTTTATTTTTTTTTTTTATCCCTCACAAGGCTCCATTAACAAGCACCTCTCAAACTCCAACATATGACAATACTTCTGTCCTTATACACTGTTTCTATTCTCTAGGAACAAAAGAATAGGTTAAAAGGAAGCCCTTACATAAACATGAACACACTGCTTCGTGGCTGGCTGTGTTTCTG
This sequence comes from Heliangelus exortis, assembly GCF_036169615.1. Taxonomy (NCBI): domain Eukaryota; kingdom Metazoa; phylum Chordata; class Aves; order Apodiformes; family Trochilidae; genus Heliangelus; species Heliangelus exortis. The sequence continues at coordinate 2,758,448 of NC_092424.1, read as the reverse complement.
TGCCTGAATGGTATTTTTGTGCTATGCAGTACTCCAGGGATTCATTTTCCTTTATGGGTTTGGTTCTGTGGCTCAGCTTCATCCAAGTCCTTAACTCCTTGGGTATTTTTGTGCTATGCAATACTCCAGGGATTCATTTTCCTTTATGGGTTTGGTTCTGTGGCTCAGCTTTGTCAAAGTCCTTAACTCCTTGGGTAACTCGAAGCCCATAAATAATCTCAAGCCAAGCAAACACCTCACCTTCTTTAAATGAGATGTGTTCCAATGCACTCCTTGCTGGGGTCCTGCAGTAATTAGCCTGGAAAGAGCAGAGCCCCTTGCATTGAACTGCACTTTTCTTTCAAAGAAGTGCCAAAAACAATAGGGAGAGATTAATGATATTTCCTGAGATCCACCTGTTGCTCAGTTTCCCTTCAATTAAGTGACCGAGGGGAGGTGCAGGAATGGCTCCTTCTTATAAACACAAATTAGGATGGGGACAAATAAAGCTGGGGAGAGAAAGGCAAAAGGCAAGAAACAATGAGGGAAAAAAGCTGCCTCTGCTTTATCACGGGCTGGCCAGGCACGGGGGGCTCAGGAAGAGGCACATTCCAATGCTGCACTGAGCTTGGGAGAACAATGCAGTCCTTCCTCAATGAGGCATCAGAAGAGCCTAAATGATCCCTCTGGAGATTAGATGGAAGTGAAATACATCAAAATAGGAAAGGAGGAAGAAAGACGATGGGGCACGGCCCACATTTTGCTGAACTTTGACAATGGACTTGGAATAAAAAATACCGAGCAGCAGATGAAGGGGTTTTGGGGAGAGGAATTGCCAGGCTGTGCCCCACCACTGGGTGAATGTGACTTGGGGGCACTGAGCTTTTGGGCAGCTGTCCCAAAAGTTCTTTTCCTCCATCCTGCAGCTCCTCAACAGCACTCCCTGCTCCCTGCCTTGTTGTTGGTGTCTTCTGGGATCTATGATCAAACCATGGCTTTAAGGGCTGTTGCTTTGATGCCTGTAGGCACAGAGCAGGAGAAAAGCTGACATTCATCAGTCTTCTGTAATTCCCTGCCACTGGGAGCACCTGCACATTGTCAGGGCCTCAAAGTCACCCTCTTTCTGCAGTGACTGCCTGCTAAGCAGTGGCCATGAGGGTGCATGGCACGAGCACCATGGTGCCCTCAGGCATCGTGCCAGCCTCTTGGGGCAGCAGCAGAACTGGGTATTTCCTAATGATTGAGGCTGGGGGTTGAGGCCCTGCTTCAAAAAGGTGCCCCGGGCTGTCCCACCAACTCTCTCTCTCATTGACTGGGGGCAATGGTTTTGGAGATGCTCCTCTGCTCAGCCAGGAGGAATCTCCTCTGGGTTAGCAGCTCCTGCCTTGCTGTGGGGTGGCCCCAGGTGAGGTGTCCAGCTCTGTTCAAGAAAGTCACCCCTTGTTTGTTTTCTTCCCCACTGAGACATCCCAAGGCCCCTCTGGACACCAACCAGGATGGATTTTGTAGGTATCCAGGATGCTGGGGAAGAAGCAGAAACCCCTAAATCAGCCCTCCTGTACCTCCCCCACTGCTGAGCAACACCTGGGCTTTGCAGAAGAGGTGGGGGCTGGAGTTTTGCCACACTGAAGATGATTTTCCTCCATCTTCCTGATAATGCTTTCCCATTTCTGCAAGCAGCCTCCCTGGGAAGCATCATGAAAGCATCCTGAACCTCAGCAGATCTGTCACAGATTGCTCTGCACTGCTCCCATCCCAAGTACCCCATGCATCACTTTTTTGTCCCTGTCCCTGCATCTCTTCCTCTACTCTGGAAGAAAACTCAGACATACACTTTCTCCTGGCTGGTGTCTGAGGGACCACGACTGTGCTGAAAAAAACCCCACAGTGTTGGCACAGCCTGGAAAAGCCACCCCAACCCCTGTCCAAAGGTGTTATTTAGGGCATCATTTCATACTCCAAGGTCATACGACTCCCAGGACCCAGGTGACACATAAAGATCATCAGGGGCTGATGTTGTGACCAGCTGTGACCCCTGGGAACCCACAACCTCACCTGTTTCTGCTCTCCTTGGGAAGCTCACCCACTCCTGGGTGCTTTGTAACTCCAGGTTATCCAAGTACTGGATATACTTAAAATATTTTTTCCTTCTCTGCAGGGATCTTACTGTCCTAGCACTGGGAGACACCACAGCCAGGTACTTTCCCAACAGTTCAGGTAAGAGCAGGTAAATGACTCTTCAGGAGGAGGCTGTTGTGATTTTAATTAAGTTATTTGGTGATGAGATTACTCTGGCACCTACACTTGTGAACCATGCAGCATTATTCAGCAGATGCCTTTCCTGGTGATGTCCATCTGGGCAGCTTTATCCCTGCTTTGACATGAAAAAAATTGCTGCCCAGGTGAGCATTTGATCAGAAGGAATAGAAAAAACACCAAAAAACCAGCTTTGTCTTGCAAAGCATGAAGGAGCATGCAGGCAGTGTAGTTGGGGGGGGGTATGGAGATGGATGAGACCTGGTGGGGAAGGACCACTGGGATTCCAGGGAGTTGGGATAAAGCCACGTGGAATAAAACCTGCTGGTGACCACAGCTCTGGCATCACAAGGAGTAGGTTTTCCTCCTGTGTAATGTTTGTGTTTTTCCACCAAATTTGCATCTTGAGACTCCACAAAAATGGTTCCTCCCTCTCTCAGAGCCTTGTGTCTTCACAAGTCTGCCCAGAATGGGCCAACTTCTCCTCTAACCTTGGAGAAATTTGTGAAGTTCTGCCTTCAGAAGCAAAGATTGGTTTAAGAACTGTGGTTTCTTGATGAAATGCTCTCCAGAGCAATGCCCTGTTTTGCATGAAGGTAGAAGACCACAGAACAAACAGATAAAGCTCCAGACTGGTCACATTCATGTGTGTGTGGCAAAATTCCCACATTTAGAGAAAATACAAATACCCTTTGACCAATGCCCATCACTTCAGCCCTCGTGTTTGGGGATTTTTTTGTGCAATAATGTACTGACAGCATTTTCCTCTAGAGAGAAAAACCATCTGAGACAAATCCTTCATTCTGCCAATGAATGTTTTTTGTAATATTAGCAGATGATTAGCAGTTATCTGCCTCTGGAGTCCCAGTGTAACACCCTCAGGATTTGTTTTATGTGGCTTAGTGCATGGCAGTGATTTTTGAGCACTGGGATGGGTTTGTCTGAGATGTGGTGCCTGTTGTCCAGAATAAAGAACTTTGTGTAAAGGTGACCTGAAAGGGGCTCCAGGAAAGCTGGGGAGGGAGTTTTGACAAGGGTGTGAAGTGATAGGACTGATGGGGGAATGGTCTTAAACTGGAAAAAGGGAGATTTAGGTTGGGCATTAGGGTCTTAAAGTGAGGGTGGTGAGACACTGGCCCAGGTTGCCCAGAGAGGAGGTGGAAGCCCCATTTCTAGAAGTTTTTAAGGCCAGGCTGGATGGGGCTTGGAGCAACCTGGGCTGTGGGAGATGTCCCTGCCCATGCAGGGGTTGGACCTGGATGAGCTTGAAGGTCCCTTCCAACCCATTCTGTGATTCTCTGATTTTCAGCAAAATAACCTCCTGACCCTCTCTTGGGAAGCAGAGCTCATTTTTTTGCCTGGATATGTGCATAAATGTTTCATTCAGTGCTGTTAGGGAAGGTGTTCATCATCCTCATTGATTGCTGGAGACAGAGGAGAGGAATTCTCTCCTTGGAGGGACCATCTGAGGGCTGTGAGACACACAGCCCTTCCCAAGCTTGGAGCAGGGAATGTTTAGCTGTGCCTCACAGGGTCTGAATTCCCAGATACACCAAGCCAAAAAGGTGTGTATGTCTGGGACTGGGGAAATGGGAACCTTCCAACCTTCCCATCTTACCTTGGCTCGGTTTGACATTGTTTCTGCCCAAGTAAAAGCCACAGCTGATTATATATAATAAAGATAAATGCTAGACTGCAGCACTGTGTTTATTAAACCACTGCATTTGTAGGGGAGTTCCTTGGCATTGTTTGTCTGGGATATAAATATTTTAAGTCTCTGTGGGTAAGTGAGGCTGGTGTGTGTACATTACTGAGTGTTCTCTCTTATCCGGTTAAGAAAAGCAACAGATGCAAATTGTCCAAACAAACATTTTGTTTCTCCCCACAGCTGCCTGATTGAATCCCAGAATCATTTGGGTTGGAAAGGAGCTCTGGGATCATCAACTCCAACTCCACTCCCCCCGTGGTTCCCAGCCCATGGCACTGAGTGCCACATCCAGGCTCTTCTTAAAAACCTCCAGGGATGGAGAATCCACCCCCTTCCCTGGGCAGCCCATTCCAATGGCTGAGCACCCTCTCTGGAAGGAATTTCTTCCTAATATCCTCCCCTGGCAGAGCTTAAGTCCAAGCCCTTTTGGGTTGGAAGGGACCTCAAAGCTCATCCAGGTCCAACCCCTGCATGGGCAGGGACACCTCCCACAGCCCAGGTTGCTCCAAGCCCCATCCAGCCTGGCCTTAAAAACTTCCAGGGATGGATGGGGCTTCCACCACCTCTCTGGGCAACCTGTGCCAGGGTCTCACCACCCTCATGGGGAAGAACTTCTTCCTCACATCCAACCTCAATCTCCCCTCCTCCACCTGGAATCCATTCCCCCATCAGTCCTGTCAGAATCCCAGAATCATTTGGGTTGGAAAGGAGCTCTGGGATCATCAATTGCAACCCTTGATCCACTCCCCCCATGGTTCCCAGCCCATGGCACTGAGTGCCACATTCAGTCTCTTCTTAAAAACCTCCAGGGATGGAGAATCCACCCCTTCCCTGGGCAGCCCATTCCAATGGCTGAGCACCCTCTCTGGAAAGAATTTCTTCCTAATCTCCAACCTAACTCTCCCCTGGCAGAGCTTAAGCCCATCTCTTGTCCTACTGATATCTGCCTGGGAGCAGAGCCCGACTCCCCCTGGCTCCAACCTCCTTTCAGGGAGTTGTAGAGAGTGATGAGGTCTCCCCTGAGCCTCCTCTTCTCCAGCCTCAACACCCCCAGCTCCCTCAGCCCTTCCTCACAGGACTTGTGCTGGATCCCTTCCCAGCCTCCTTGCTCTTCTCTGGACCTGCTCCAGCACCTCAATCTCCTTCCTGAGCTGAGGGGCCCAGAACTGGACACAGGACTCAAGCTGTGGCCTCACCAGAGCTGAGCACAGGGGCAGAATCCCTTCCCTGGACCAATGATTCTCATCATTCCTTCCATTCTCAGGCTTCTGCTCTGGGCTGAGCACTGTTGCTTTTTCCAGGTGTGGATGCACTGGGGAGGGACAACCTGAGCCATGGATCTCCCCCTTTCCTTGCTGCCCAGACTGCCTCCTGCAAATTCAACCCCCTGCTCCACCTGAGCAGGGAGCCAAGGCTGCATCCATCTGCAATCCTCCACTACAGCCCATTTTTTTTTTCATCCTGTCCCCTGGCAAGCTAGAGAAGAATTTATTTCCTTCCTCCTTGCAGCAACCACTCAGAGAGCTGCATTTTGCTATTGCATCTCCTCTTAGCCCTCTCTTTATTCTAAACAACCTCAGCCCTTCCAGGCTGCCCTCATAAGTTATGTTTGTGAGCTCTCTCATCACTTTTCCCTGGCCTGTTTCCAGTGGGTTCCACATACCTCTGGACTTGGGGTTCCCCAGCCTGGACCCTCCAGCTGAGACCTTCCAACACAGAGGAATTACCTTGCTTGCCTTATTATATTCAATACTCCCCCTGTGTTAGATATTCCAGGGGCAAAATTGGCCCCTGAAAGGGGAAAACAGGATTTCTCTGTGTCAGAAATGGTTGTGTCCTCCCAGAAAACTAAAAGACATCACACCAGTTGCTTCTGAGCTGAATTGTGGGGTTCTACTACAGCTTACTTTAGGGTCCTGAGCACTTTGCAGCTCTCCCCAAGCCCCTTTCTGTTGAGAGCAGATTGTGGGATGGGCAAGTGGGTCTTATCCTGCTCTGCAGTGACTTGGTGGCATTTCTGAGTTCCTCCTCAGTTTAGACAGAGGATGGTAAAGCTGAGAAATAAAATCAAAGCTGCCCAAAGGAGTGGCAAAAGTGGTGGAGAGGAGGGATGTGGCTGTGGGAGTGGATGGTGGGGTCAGAGCATATTATTCCTAAAATGGACCAGAAAGAAATAGCACTTTATGCTTCCTTTTGAGAGTGACAGACCCAGCAGTGATTAATATCCCAGCACCAGATCCCATGACAGCATTTCTCCAGTAGGATCTACCCCATCTATACCAGCTTCTTGTCATTTGTCAGCCCCTGAGGTCACCTCATGGCTTTTGTTACTCGTGCTGTTGGCAGCAACTGGGCTTCCTCTGAACTTTTGCCATTGAAAAAAAAAAAAAAAGAGAGAGAGAGAAAAAAATCAGAATGTGACATTAGAGGTGTGTAAGGAATAGAGATGATGATGTTTTAATTGTGCTCATCCTCCTGACTGCTAAAAGCTCCTGGGATGCAGTGGCTGCTCTCAGCATTTGCTGCACAGTGGCTTTTTGTGCACAGATTTTACAGCCTTCCTGCAGGAGGTGTTGGTGAGAAATTCCCTTACTTGGGGAAAACCTCTGTGGTTTGTGGCCCTGAGCATGAGCACTTCTCTTTTTGCAGGCTGTGCCAGACCTGAGCAAGGCAAAAGCTTCCTGCCCCCCCAACCACCCCAGACCCAGCAGTCTAAAGGGTGTCAGGGCCTATTCCCTGCTCCTGCAGCTAGAATTACATTTTCTCAAAATATTTAATTGATATTTATTTATTTAGTAAATATTTCTCCTACAAGAAATCAGTTTAGTCTTGGGCTGACTGAGTTCTCTGGTGTGGTTTCTCAGTCCATGATGTGTTTCCTCCCAGCATTGCTGGTAAAACCTCTTTACTTGCTAGAAAACATGTTTAGCAAACACTCTGAATTTTGTATATTCATTCCTGCTTCCCAGCTGATTTTATCCCCAGTCTTTATCAAGTCAAAGAGAGAGCTTTGGGTCCAGAGCTGACATTTGGATGGGCAGAGTGAAAGTTTAAAAGCTGTGTAGATATGGTGCTGAGGACAGGGTTTATCACTGGACCCAGCAGAGTTGGATTAATGGTTGAATTCCATGATCTTGAAGGTCTTTCCCAACCAAAATTATTCTCTGATTCTATTCTGTTCTCTAAATTCCCATATGCTGCTCTTGGCTGCCAGTCTGACCCATGTGGAGAGGGCATGAAGAGGGATCCCACCCCATGCCCATGGCACAGAGATGGAAGGTTTAATTTTATGCTACCCTCCAGCAAGATTTGGCATGTACAGGGCTGTGGGCCAGTGGCCAAGAGGCCAGTGAAGAGGTGGCCCATGTGCAGCTTGGCAGGGATGTGAAGGCAGCTTGAGGCTCAGCACTCTGATCCATCACCACCTCAGCTCTTAAGGGAAGGGATGGTGCTGGCCAGGAAAGCTCCACTCTTGAAGAAGAACACTGGGAGACTCTATAATTAACCCTTTTTAAAATTTACACTCTCTATATTTATATATATAAATATAGATACATATATATATGTATTTATATATATATAATGTGTATTTTTATATTTTTTTTTTATTTATTTTATTTTTTTTCATACAATACAGTATCTCCTGGCACAGCCCTTACATGCTTGGAAACCCTGGCTGTGGGAGATTTACACCTCTTTTCATTTTTTTCAGCTATATCAAGCCAGCCACTGTGTCTGCACTCATCTGACCCCCTCCTCCACCTGTGCCAGGGGGGATTCTCCAAGCCTTGAGCTGAAAAAGAGACAGAGCAAAGGTCTGAGAGCAGCAGATCTCTGAGAGCAGCAGATCTCTGCACAATGCAATAGCTGGAAATGGAAATAATCTGCTTTTATTTCATCATCTGAGCACTACTGGGGTGACTCAAGCAGGTTCTGCTTTCTTAGAGAGAGTTTTATTCTGATTTAGGTCTAGTTTTAATCTGGTTTTGGGTTTATTTTTACTCTGGGTCTAGTTTTATTCTGCCTTGGGTCTAGGTCTAGTTTTATTCTGGTTTAGGTCTAGTTTTATTCTAGTCTAGATTTACTCTGTTTTGGTTGTAGATTTATTTTGATTCAGGTCTAGTATTATTCTCATTTGGATTTAGTTTTACTCTGATTTAGGTTCAGTTTTACTCTGATTTGGGTCTAGTTTTATTCTGATTTAGGTTTAGCTTATTCTGATTTGGCTCTAGTTTTATTCTGATTTAGGTATAAGTCTAGTTTTATTCTGCCTTGGGTCTAGTTTTATTCTGGTTTGGGTTTATTTTTACTCTGATTTAGGCCTAGTTTTATTCTGACTTAGGTCTAAGTCTAGTTTTACTCTGATTTGGGTCTAGTTTTATTTTGATTCAATTCTACTATTATTCTCATTTGGATTTAGTTTTATTCTGGTTTGGGTCTAGTTTTATTCTGGCCTAAGTTTACTCTGATTTGGGTGTGGTTTTATTTTGATTCAAGTCTAGTATTATTCTCAGATTTAGTTTTACTCTGATTTAGGTTTAGTTTATTCTGATTTGGGTCTAGTTTTATACTAACTTGGGTCTAGGTCTAGTTTTATTCTGGTTTAAGTCTAGTTTTATTCTGGTCTAGGTTTACTCTGACTTAGGTCTGGTTTTATTTTGATTCAGGTCTAGTATTATTCTCATTTGTATTTAGTTTTACTCTGATTTAGGTTCAGTTTTATCCTTATTTGGGTCTAGTTTTATTCTGATTTAGGTTTAGTTTATTCTGATTTGGGTCTAGTTTTATTCTGGTTTGGGTCTGGTTTTATTCTGGTCTAGTTTTACTCTGATTTGGGTGTAGTTTTATTTTGATTCAGGTCTAGTATTATTCTCATTTGGATTTAGTTTTATTCTGATTTGGGTTTAGTTTATTCTCATTTGGCTCTAGTTTTATTCTCATTTGGATTTAGTTTATTCTGCTTTTTGTCTAGTTTTATTCTGGTCTAGTTTTACTCTGATTTGGGCCTAGTTTTATCCTGATTTGGGTCTCCCTGAGCTCTCTGTCTCAGGCAAGTTAAAGATCTCAGAGAAGTGCCCAGGAAGGGGAGTGAGAGGGATGTGCAACCCCTGCTTTCCCAGTTCAGGGAAAAGTTCAGGAGGTGCAGCAAGGAAAGCCCCATCCTGCTGAGCCTTTTCCAGGAAGGAATGGCTGGAGCTGTCAGAGGATGGTTTATTATCAAGCAGAGAGAAGAATGAGGGAAGTTTGCACTCACATAAATCGATGTAGGATTGCAACAGATGGGGTCTGTTTAGGTTTGGCTTTTTTTTTTTTATTTTATTGTTGTTGTTTTTTAATAGCATGAGGGAAGGGGGGGGGGGGGGCTCAACCAAACTGGTGATCCATCAGCAAGAGGGTTCAGTCGAAAGGATTGAAAAGGGAAGGGGAAAAAAAAAAAATCCCATTCATTTGCAGCTACAGCCATCCCAGTTAAAGCCTCTCTCAGCTGCCAGCAGCAAGTGGCAAACTCCTGGAAGCAACGGGTCATGGGAAAGGTCCCATTGGATCAGTGGGAGCACAAACTAAACAAATACAGCCACATGGATGCACACATTTAAATACTGCCCAAGGGAATATGTGGACATATGTTCAGTGTGACTGAGGGAGGCAGGCTCTGGGACTTGAGAAAGCTATGGTAAAAAAAAATAAAAAAATAAAATAAAAAAAAAAAATAGAAAGGATTCCATCAATCAGTCCCTGGGCCCTGTGAAGTATGAAGATGAAAACTGCAAAGGAAACATGTGCTGGGCTCTCTCTCCACCAGCTGCCCCATTAAGCAGCCCTGCTCCCCAGTGCTGCCCTGGAGACCCCAGGACTTCAATTCCAGCCTCCCTGGAAGCCTGGATGAGAGAGAGAAAGGCAGGGAGGAGAAAAATAAATAAATAAGTAATTAACAATAATAATAATAATATAATAATAATAATAATAATAATAATAATAATAATAATAATAATTTTAATATAATTTTAAAAATAAATATAACTTATAAATATATAATATAAATATAAACATAAATTATAAATATACTATAAATATAAATATAGATATAAATATAGATAGAATTAGAAATAGAATATTAATTATAATTTATTATTGTTATTATTATTATTAGGGTGGTGAGACTCTGGAACAGATTGCCCAGAGAAGTTGTGGATGCCCCCATGGGGCAGGTTAAATTTTTATATCCTAAAGATTTAAGATTTTTTTATTTGATGTCCCAAAAGATTCCCTCCCTTCCTTCCCCATCTCCCCATAATAATAATAATAATAAAAAATAATAATAATAATAATAATAATAAAGCTTTTTCTGGGACCTGTTTTTTTTTTTTTTGTCTGTGCTCATGAAATCGACTTTTTCTCTTGGCCTCTGTCCTTTTGCAGGGGGCTGGCTGAGGCTCCTGTGGTAATAGAAATGTTATTAGCACAGCAAAAGAGGGGAAAAAAGAAAAGCCAGCCATGAAGTCCAAGATGCTCATCTGCCTGTGCCAGCTCAGCTGGTGCCAGCAGGGGCTTTGTGATGCCATCTGCAGCGATGCTGTCACTGGGGCATTGCCCTGCTTAGGGAAAGGAGATCAAATCAAAGCAAGAGGGGTGGCTCTTCCTCCCACAGCACTCTGCCACTTCCAGATGTCAACTCAACAGCTGAGCCTCCTCCCTGGCCTTGGCATGGCTCAGCATCACTGCCCCAGGGGGTGCACAGAGCCTCCTCCAGGACCTGCACACCAGTGGGTAAGGTGGGGTGGTCGTGGGCAAGGGATGGAGGGATGGGGTGGTTATGGGCAGGGGATGGGGTGGTTGTGGGCAAGGGGTGGAGGGATGGGGTGGTTATGGCTAGGGGATGTAGGTATGGGGTCGTCATGGGCAGGGGATGGGGTGGTTGTGGCCAGGGGATGGAGGGATGAGGTGGTTCTGGGCAGGGGATGGAGAGATGGGGTGGTTGTGGCCAGGGGATAGAGGGATGGGGTGGTCATGGGCAGGGGATGGGGTGGTTGTGGCCAGGGGGTGGAGGGATGGAGTGGTTATGACCAGGGGGTGGAGGAATGGGGTGGTTATGGCTAGGGGATGTAGGTATGGGGTCGTCATGGGCAGGGGATGGGGTGGTTGTGGCCAGGGGATGGAGGGATAGGGTGGTCACGGCCAGGGGATGGTGTGGTTGTAACCAGGGGATGGAGGAATGAGGTGGTTGTGGCCAGGGGATAGAGGGATGGGGTGGTCATGGGCAGGGGATGGAGTGGTTATGACCAGGGGATGGAGGGATGGGGTGGTCATGGACAGGGGATAGAGGGATGGGGTGTTTGTGTCCAGGGGATGGAGGGATGGGGTGGTCATGGGCAGGGCATGGAGGGATGGGGTGGTTATGGCCAGGGGGTGGAAGGATGGGGTGGTTGTATCCAGGGGATGGAGGGAGAGGGTTATTGTGGACAGGGGATGGAAGAATGGGGTGGTTGTGTCCAGGGGATGGAGGGATGGGGTGGTTGTGGCCAGGGAATTGAGGTATGGGGTGATTGTGGCCAGGGGATGGGGTGGTTCTGTCCAGGGGATGGAGGGATGGGGTGGTTTTGGCCAGGGGGTGGAAGGATGGGGTGGTTTTGGCCAGGGGTAGGTGCTGGGCATGGCTGTGGGGTCTGGGACCTTGCTGCTGCTGAGGTATCAGGGGTGGCTCAGTTGGGAAGAGGCTCTGGACCATCCGGTTCTGCATCCTCCCTGGTACCTGTAGAAAAGCCACAGAAAGGCCCTGGGATGTACCAGCACCAGCTTTATCTATAACTTCAAGGGAGACCTCACTCTCTACCCTGCCTTGCTGCCCAAAAAGGGCTCAGGATTTGGTTTCTTTTAAGGGGGGCCATGAAAATAACCAGGGGAGGTCTCCAGGGAGACCTTACAGGAGCCTTCTAATACCTGGAGAGGCTACAAGAAAAGCTGAGGAGGGACTATTTAGGAGGGCATGGAGTACCAGGACAAGGGGAAATGATTGGAAACCAAAAGAGAAGAGGTTTAGATGGGATGTTAGGAAGAAGTTCTTTAGTAGGAGGGTGGTGAGACTCTGGAACAGATTGCCCAGAGAAGTTGTGGATGCCCCCGTGGGGCAGGTTAAATTTTTATATCCTAAAGTTTTAGGATTCTTTTATATTGATATCCTAAAAGCTTCCCTCCTCTCCTTCCCCCTCTCCCCATCCCTCAGAGGCAGCAGAACTCCCAGCCCAGGGGTCTGTCCCAGAGGGACACAGAGAGGTGGCCCCAGGTACCCATCTGCTGACTTTGGGAGCAGCTCAACCCTCAGCTTTCCCACTCCTTGAGATTTTCTCTCTGAAAGCCAAGACCTTCACTATAGGTTGGGAAAAAGAAGAAGAAACATGGGGGCATCCACGAGACTGGAACAAGCAGCTCAGCTCCAGCCTGGATGCACCGAGAAAAAAAAACAACATTGCAAATAAAGAAATTAATTAAAATCTCTCTGTCTGTCTCAATGTACCCTTCAAAAACTGCTCACAGGTAATTATCACTCCCTTTACACACACAAGAGGACTCCCCCCCCCCTTCTCTCCCTTCACACACAACAAAGAGGGAGGCAGAAGCCTGTATTTCATGTCCCTTTTGACCTACAACATGGATCTGTTCCAATCTAGCAGGTAATTAAGTGATGAGGCATCTTTTTAATCCACATTTTATGCTCACAATCAGGTCTTTGGGGTATTGATATAATTAAATCATGTGATCCCCTATAATGAAATCCTTAATTAGGGAAAATATAATTAAACTGGGTTTCTTAAAAACTGACTGTCGTGGTGCTTATGTGTGTTTTTCTTTTAAAACATGGGCAGCTTTTCCTTTTAAACATGCACAGCTATCAGGCTTCAATCTCCTTCTGATGCTTTGCTCAATTTTCTGTTTAAAAAGGCACAATCTGTATTTATAAGTTAAGCTGGAACAAAAGGATTTTCAACCAGTTTTTTAAATGTAGCTTTTAAAATGAGCCCTTGCTGGAAGATTACCAGATTTTATTTTGCAGAACAGGAAAATAAAAAAAAAAAAAAAAAAGAAAAAAAAAGAAAACTACCTAAGCTGAGACTTGTGTTTGGCAAATCTCACACTGGTATTGCTGAAGATTTCAATCATGAAATACTGAAAATCAAACACACTTTTGGCTTCTTTGTTTGCTGTTGAGCATTCAACCCTTTCTTTCTAAAAGCTGCCACCCAGAAGACCCCAAGCAAAGCCCTTTGGGTGGGGGCAAAACCCAGGTGGCCAAAGGGAGAACTTCCCCCACCTCTTGTCCGTTTACCCCTGCAAACTGCTGGACCTTCCAGTTTCAGGGTTTTAGCCAATTTTTCCAAGCCCATGGCACAGCACCACCCTGCAGGATTTGGGGTTTTGGGACCAGGGTGGGTGCACACCTGATGCTCACCAGATGTGACCAAGCAGGAGGGTGCTGCAGAAACCTGAGGACAAGTTCTCCAGGGTGAGCTTGAAAATTCCCCAGAATGAGGGTAGGGATGCAACCATCCCTTTATCCCTTTTTGGTCCAATCATCTCCCTTGAGGAGAGGCTGGGGGAGAAATCTTGGGTTTTCTTTCCATTCCTGCAAATATCTGGCAGCTTGGTGCCAAAAAAAAAAAAAAAAAAAAAAAAAAAAAAAAAAAAATTAAAAAAAAAAAAAGCTTTGAGTGTTACAGACTCACTAAAAAAGATGAAAACCTTGAGATGAGAGATGTCAGCATCTTCTGGCTGTTGAGGGCTGCAGGATTTGTCAGGCACTGGAAGAAGCTGCCCAGGAAAGTGATGCAGCCCCAATCCCTGGAGGTGTTCAGAAGGAAGTCTGGGACAGGTCCTTGTACCATGTCTCAGACTTGGTGTTTCTCCTCTCAACAGACCCAACCAGGCAAACATCCCCTCAAGGTGGCAAAGCATTTTCTAAACACCTAATTTTAAAAGGAAGTGTGTTTTGCTGGCTATCAAACCAAACCAGAACAGATATTTTTTTGGATATCATCCATTTCCAAAGGGGCTACTGGACCAGAAAGAGTAAAAGCTTCCTTTGCTGTCTTAACATCCACAGCATCCAAGTCTTTTTCTTGTTTCAGACACAAGATGTTGGTGTTGCTCTGGTCTTCATTCCTGCCTAAATGGGGATAAAACATCTTGCTTGGTCCAAAATGAGCCACAGTGTCACCCCCCCAGCTCAGAGTTCCTAGGAGAGCAGCAAAAGATATAAAGAAAGATAAAGAAAGATGATAAAGAAAGATAAAGAAAGATAAGGAAAGATAAGGAAAGATAAGGAAAGATAAGGAAAGATAAGGAAAGATAAGGAAAGATAAAGAAAGATAAGGAAGGATAAAGAAAGATAAAGAAAGATAAAGAAAGATAAAGAAAGATAAAGAAAGATATAGAAAGATAGATATAGAAAGATATAGAAAGATATAGAAAGATATAGAAAGATATAGAAAGATATAGAAAGATATAGAAAGAAAAAGAAATCAGGAGCCAGGGATAGTGGGAGTTATTAAACAAATTAACATTTAGCAGCCCAAGTTGATATATTTGGGTTGCTGTGATTTTTCATCAGTCCTCTACCTTTGCCAACAACCCAATTTTTGACAAAATGTTGTTATCCTGCAAAATGGTGTTGGGAATTCCACACCTGAGGGATGGCACATTCCAGAAGGCATGAAATGGAACCACTTCCCAGCCTACACTGTTATTTCTCTATCTTCCTGTAACTGTTTGTGTGTAATAAGAGGCAATCTGAGGGCTGTTTATCCTCTGCAGCCTGAAAAGAACCCAGAAGGAGCCTTCCTGTGGCTTTAGATCAGTTTCAACAATTGAGGATAAAAAGATAGCAAGTTAACCAAAGGATTCACCAAGTTTCTCTGCTCCTAAGCAGAGGTGAAGTGCTCAGCATCAGCACCCCTTGTCTGATGGTGAACTTGAGGAGGTGTCTCCAGGATTCCTGGGCTGTCTGGAATTCCAGCCAGTGCTTTCTCCCAGCCCTGAAACCCTGGGATCTGCTTGGGGGGGGGAGCAGAGCTCCACCAGAACCTCCTGCAGGAATCACAGCTGGGGAGCAAGGATGGCCAGGAATGGGGAGCAAGCCACTCTTCTGGAACATCCCCAACACATCCCTAGAATCCTGGAAGGAGGAGAAAGGAGGAAAAAGCCCAGCATCACAGCTTGATCTCCTGCCTGGTAACTGCAGGACTTGCAACAAATCCACAGGCAGCTGTGGGTTTAGTCTCTGGACCACAGGAAAAAGAAGCTGGGGAGGTTATATCCATGTTTGACCACATTGCAGCATGTTTGTGGTGCAGCAGAAAGAAAAACAGAGAGAGAGAGGAAAAAAGAGAGGGAAAAAAAAAAAAAAAAGAGAAGAAAGGGAGAAGAAAAGCACAGGGAGATGCTGCTGAGTGGAAATGGGGGGGTGATGCCAAATGGTTCTGATTTCAAATGGTTCTGAGCATCTTGGTTGGGGTAGTGAGCCTGGCTTGGGGCTCTGAAGGGAGGTACTAGAAGAAAGGTCCAAAATATAGACCAAAACCCAAAGATTGCAGGGAGAAATTGGTAGAATTGGGTCTGCCTTGGCAGGGAGAACAAACCAGACCAGGAGGAAAATCTCCCAGTATAGAGAGAAAAAGAAATCAGGAGCCAGGGATAGTGGGAGTTATTAAACAAATGAACATTTAGCAGCCCAAGTTGATATATTTGGGTTGCTGTGATTTTTCATCAGTCCTCTACCTTTGCCAACAACCCAATTTCTGACAAATTGTTGTTATCCTGCAAAATGGTGTTGGGAATTCCACACCTGAGGGATGGCACATTCCAGAAGGCATGAAATGGAACCACTTCCCAGCCTACACTGTTATTTCTCTATCTTCCTGTAACTGTTTGTGTGTAATAAGAGGCAATCTGAGGGCTGTTTATCCTCTGCAGCCTGAAAAGAACCCAAAAGGAGCCTTCCTGTGGCTTTAGATCAGTTTCAACAATTAAGGATAAAAAGATAGCAAGTTACCTAAAGGATTCAGCAAGTTTCTCTGCTCCAAAAAGAGCCTTTTTAGCTGATGGGACCAAAGTATCCCAATGTTTCCCTTTCCCTTCTCTTTTCCTCAGCAAACAGTTTTGCCTTGACATGAAGGAAATTTATTTTTACTGGGGTTTTTCTAAGCTGTTCCACCTGAAGAGGAGTGAATATTCCTTTCTTTTTGTACAAAACTCCTCTATCAACAGTGCAACATTATTTTTTCTTGCTGTTGATCACTTTCCTCCTCTCTTCTCAGGGGGATTTAAGCCCCACCACTTTTCAGATGCTTTCTGTGCTTCTCTCAGAGGAAATATTCAGATTTATTGTCCTGGTGCTGATTTCAGCTTCAGGAGACCCCATGTCAGAGCCAGATTTGGACTCCATGCAAAGGGTTTCACAACAGCATCCTCCTCCCCACAAAAATCAAACCAGAGCCTCCTGTTTGCACATTTGATGATGATAAATATATCTTTTTTCTTTTTTTTTTTTAATCTGTCTTTGGTACCATGAGATGAAAATTCCATAGAATACCCAATGAACATGACCCCTGAACTCAGCTTTTATGACACTGAGTTGCTGCTGATAATAAACACCATTTCTTATTTTGATATTATGATAAGAAATAAACTTTTTTTTTTTTTTTTTTTTTTTTTTTGCACAAATTTTGTCCAAAACTCTTCACTAAAGCCCTCCTGATTCCAGGCTTCCCCCTTCCACCCTTGACTGAAGAAGACTGGAAACTTTGCAGAGCATTTGTCTGATAACTGAGAGATGCTCCAGGAAGATGGACTGTCAATAGTTGTCATCTCAGGAGAAATGTTGAGCAAAAAAGCCTTTTTGTTTAACAAAATTAATGAAGGCTTGAAAATTGAGCCCTCTCCTAACACCCAGCATCCCCCAGGACCTCACCCACCAGATTTACTTCTCTCTACACATCCCCTAAGCACAGCACTCAAGTTTTATGAAGCTTTATCTCAGGCCTTAATTTAATGCAACTTGCAGATTATTTATTATTGTTTGGTTTGTTGTTTTTTGGTTTTTTCTCTCCAGAATCCTCTTGCTTTACCATTTCTTCACCACCACAATGTTTGGGGCTTGAAGCCATAATCTCCACACTGTTCCTTCCCTCCAAACATTTGTTTCCAGCTCTTTGCACTGGGTGATGCTCTTTAGTGGCTTCTCCATACGTTCCATCCTCACAAAGCAGCTTCACAGTTTAATTAAATGTACATTTTTTTCTTTTTTTTTTCTTTTTTTTTTTTTTTTTTTTTGTGCCTCGAAACAGCAGACTTTTAGTGGCAAGTTTGTTTTGGCAGGGAGGGAGCATGGTGGAGGAAAGCTAATTACAAATCACTTCTTAAGCCAAAAATAAATAAATATAGAAAAACCACCCCAGTCCACCAGTGAGCCTGGGAGGGAGGCAGAGCAGATGGGAAGGGGATTGTTTCAGTGCAAAGCAGAGAAAAGCTTTATCCTGGAAAATGTTCAGGCTTTTCTCTCCCCTGGAGCACCCATAGTAACAGACTCACTCATCTTTTACTCCTGGAAGTAGTGTGGAAACTTCAAGGAGTACATAATTAAAGAGTATATATATATATATATGTATTTATTATAGGGGCTCAGCTTCTCTGGGGGGAGAGAAGAGGGAACTCAGCTCACCTGAAAGCTTCAGGGAACACATCCAACACATCCCTTTCTCTTCTCATTCCCTCATTTTTTAATCACCTCCTCTTCCTCAAGCTCTCACCTCTCTCCTGCACTTCCCAGGGAAGGAACATCCCCAGTTCAGGGGGTGGGCTCAGAGCTGCCCATCCCCAAACCATCTTTTATCTTCTACCATTAAACCTCAGATTTTTCCCTTTTATTTTTTTTTCTAGGACAAGCTCTGGGCCCCCCTCACCTCCCATCTCCCAAACCTTCCCTTACCCTACACCCCTCTCTTTCCCCAGCCCTACAAGCTGACAACTTTTTGTCCTGCTGATTACAGAAGAAAAGAAAAAAAAAACAAAAAACAAACCACAACCCACTCTCCCAGCTGCATCTCCCCAGCACAAACCCCTCCCTGCTCCCCAGGACCAGGCAGCCCTCCTGTCCCCTATTTACCTGCACCTGCCCCATTAAGAAACACACCTGGAGGGGCTTTATTTCCACCCCCTGCACTGCACCCATTAACTCTCTGTGGTACCTTCCATGAACAGCATCCTCCTCTTCAAAGCCACCCAGAATTTTCCTTGCTGGGTTGTGGGGTTTTTTGGGGGGTTTTTTTGGTTTTTTTTTTTTAATTGAGAATTAAGCTGTCTGCAACTCCCCTGTAATAAATACATTTTAGAGCCATTGGGGTTGTTCAGCCTGAAGCAGAGGAGGCTCCCAGGTGAGCTCAGAGCAACCTCCCAGTATCTGAAGGGGCTCCAAGAAAGCTGAGGGAGGGCTTTGGATATATATATTAGGATATATTAGGAGGGCTTTGGATATATATTAGGAAGAAATTCTTTAATTTGAGGGTGGGGAGCCCCTGGCACAGGTTGCCCAGGGAGGATGTGGCTGCCCCATCCCTGGAAGTGCTCAAAGCCAGGTGGGATGGGGCTGGGAGCAACCTGGGCTGGTGGGAGGTGTCCCTGCCTGTGAAAGGGGTTGGAATTGGATTAAATTTAAGGTCCCTTCCAACCCAACCCATTCTAAGATGCTGTGAAATGCATCTTAATGCACACTGGGGGGGTTGGGCTGTTGGGGGAGTTGTGTCTATCAGGGCCCCAGCCCTGTCCTGGATGCTGGAGAGGGAGGAGTTGTGGAGCTCAAATATGGAAGTACCTCTGGGTAGAGCACCCTGAAATTTCTCTGAATGATTTTTCCATGAGGCAGCACCCCTGGAAACTCAGAAGCAGCTGGAAAGGACAAGAGCCTTGCATGGTTTAACTCAAGGGCAAAAAAAAAAAAGAAAATTTTCTCTATGTACTGCTAAGGACATAAAAGTAGAATTGCCTCTGCTTTGATTTTTATTTTTTTCCTGGGATAACCTCAGAGGCACCAGCCAAGGGGATTTGTAAGAGTGAAACCTGGGGCAGATCAGCACCTCCAGCAGGAACCTCCTGCCTGATGCTCCAGGAAAAAAAACCAGAAAGCTCCAACCCAAACCTCACTCCTGGTGGGCAGTTCCTCATCCCTGAGCCCCAAAACCCACCAGGATCACACAGAAATCAAGGACACCACTAAATAAAACTCCAGGAGGACTCAGCTCATTGAAATTCTTCATAAAACTCATAAATTCTTCATAAAACTCCTGGTGCATTCCATAAAAGAGGCTTAGGCTCAGCTCCCAGGGAACCCAAGTGGGCTTCTGAATCCCAATCTCACTCTCTCTGAGCTACCCACGGGAGAAATTTCTTCTTAAACCTTCTGGAAATGGATCTGTGCCCTAAAACAAATTCAGTTTGTTGTCCAGATGGACACAGGGATCACTTCCTCTTCTTTTTTTGCAACTATCTGTGAAAAACTAAGTGTCTGTCTCTTTATTTTGCCTTCAGTATAGAGAATTTTGCTGGCTGATCTTTTTTTTTTTGGGGGGGGGGCAGGGGGAATTATTAGTGAAAAACTAAGTGTCTGTTTCATTATTTTGCCCCCAATGTAGAGAATTTTGCTGGCTGATCATGTTTTTCTTTTTTGGGGGGAATTACTTGTGAAAAACTAAGTGTCTGTTTCATTATTTTGCCCCCAGTATAGAGAATTTTGCTGGCTGATCTTTTTTTTTTTTTTTTTTGGGAGGGGGGGTGGAATTATTAGTGAAAAACTAAGTGTCTGTCTCTTTATTTTGCCCTCAGTATAGAGAATTTTGCTGGCTGATAATTTTTTTTGGGGGGGGGCAGGGAGAATTATTAGTGAAAAACTAAGTGTTTCATTATTTTGCCCCCAATGTAGAGGATTTTGCTGGCTGATCATGTTTTTCTTTTCTGGGGGGAATTACTTGTGAAAAACTAAGTGTCTGTTTCATTATTTTGCCCCCAGTATAGAGAATTTTGCTGGCTGATCTTTTTTTTTTTTTTTTTTTGGGAGGGGGGGGGAATTATTAGTGAAAAACTAAGTGTCTGTCTCATTATTTTGCCCCCAGTATAGAGAATTTTGCTGGCTGATCTTTTTTTTTTTTTTTTTTTGGGAGGGGGGGGGAATTATTAGTGAAAAACTAAGTGTCTGTTTCATTATTTTGCCCCCAGTATAGAGAATTTTGCTGGCTGATCATCACTGAGCCTCTTCATGTTTTGGACTTAATTTTCCTCCCCATTTATTTATCATATCAATGCCCCCAAATATCTTCAGAATGAGCACAACAACCTTCCCTCCACATTTCTTAACCACCCCACAATTTTTATTTTTTTTTTTAATAAATGGAATGAAAATGTGTTCAGGATTTTAATGGCTTTGTTTTCCATTAATTTTTTTTTCTGATCCACCATATTCCTAGGCTATAAATTTTGCCAGATTTCCTTTCTTAGGTGCTCAGTGACAGAAGTTACACTGGAGACAAACAGGTTTTTCTGCTCTTTTTTTTTTTTCAGGCTTGCAGCTTTTCCCAGATCCCTTCCCTGAAGCCTCCACCTTCCTTGCAAACTTGGCTCCCTTTTTGTCCATATTGTAACTTTTATTTTGCTTCCAGATCACTGACAAAGCTTTTAAGAACATGGTTTAAAAACACGTCCTTTGAGAGCCACTAGAAACATTTTTTTTTTGCTTTCCATTAAATTTGGAGATACCTCCACCACTTCCCCCCAGTCCATTTAGTGCATTTTATATCTCTTTGGTAAATTCACTAATAAATCTTGCTAAACCCAGGCTGCCCTACAGACCCCAAGTTCCCCAGTCACCCAAATACACAAATTATTGTTCTTCTTAAAAAAAAAAAAAAAAAAAAAAGATAAATCTATTCACCACTTCCCACACATTATTATTTCACATTATTATTTCCTAATTTCCTGATTCCCCATTGAGTAAATCTCAGCCTGGCTGTTGACTCACTATTATTTGCTTGTTGTTCCAAGAAACCAATAAATAAAGAAACACTAAATAAGTAAAAATTTCAAGGTCAAACACAGGTAGGATGCTGTGTGGAGGAGAAATATTTGCTCTCATTAAAAGCATCACTTTATTGCCCTGCACTGACTGCTGGCTCTGGGATGCCAGAGCAGAGTTTCAGAGAGTTCCCACCCAGCCCTGAACATCAGCAGAGGACTTGGCAGGAGTTTCTCTTTGCCTGGCTGAATAAAACCTTACCCAGCAACACGTCCACCAAAGAAAAATCAAAGAAATGGAAGAAAAATCAAAGAAATCAAAGAAAAAATAAGCCCTGCCACCCTCCCCCCCCCCCCCAAAAAAAAGCCACAACACGAAAACAAACAAAAAAACAACCAACCAAATAAAATAATCAAATACCCCAAACCCAACAACCCAAAAAGAACAAAATAAATAAATAATAACTAAAAAAAAAAAAACAAAAAAACAAACCCTCAAACCAAACCCCCAGCACAGCCTTTTTCTCTCTTGTTTTTTTTTTCTCCCCTCTCTTGTAAGGGGAGGGGGGAGCTGGGAGGAGGCTGAGGCAGAGACAAAAGCCAAGATTTGTCTTCAAATAGCAGCACTTAAATGCTAAACCCCCCCCTCCTGCCCACAGCAGGTGTTTCAATCCTTGCTGAGCAGGTGCAGCAAACTCTGCTCCTGGGCCCTGCAGTGCCCTCCAGCCAGATCAGAGCATTCATTCAGGAAAAAGAACAGGAATGTGCAAAGCCAGCAGGGATCTGCCCAAAGCCAGGGTGGCTCTCAAGGAGGCCACAGCTCCCAAAGTGCCCAAGGCCATCAAGAATGGGACCTTCCACTCCCTGCCTTGCATCTGTCACCCTCTGTCCCCAGGAGAGGCTCAGGGTCTGCAGCACAGGTGGATTCCCCCATCCAGGGTGTCCCTCACCGTCCCCTCCTGCCTGGGGATGCAAGTCTGGGACCATCCCTGGGGTGCTGGGTGCTTCCCTTCAATCCTCCTCACCAACAGGAGCTGGGCTCAGTGGGTGGGATGGATCCTGGCTGTGCCAAGATAAATCTGTACCTGCAACCCATTCCTGAAAATGAAAAACCCCAAACCAATCCTCAAGCTGTGTGGCTGGGAGCTGGAAAGCTCTCAGGATGCTGAGCCTCAACCATCAGTTGTATCCTGGGTGCAGAATGAGACCCAGCCTGAGGGTTTGCAGGACAGGGGCTCATGGGTGTGATGGATCCTGGCTGTGCCAAGATAAATCTGTACCTGTAACCCATTCCTGAAAAAAGAAAAAACAAAAAACCCTCAAGTTGTGTGGCTGAGAGCTGGAAAGCTCTCAGGATGCTGAGACTCAACCATCAGTTGTATCCTGGGTGCAGAATGAGACCTTTGAGTGTTTGAAGGACAGGAACTCAGTGGGTGTGATGGATCCTGGCTGTGCCAAGATAAATCTGTACCTGTAACCCATTCCTGCAAAGAAAAAAAACAAAAAAAACCCCTAAGCTGTGTGGCTGGGAACTGGAAAGCTGTCAGGATGCTGATCCTCAACCATCAGTGGTATCCTGGGTGCAGAATGAGGCCCAGCCTGAGGGTTTGCAGGACAGGGGCTCAGTGGGTGTGATGGATCCTGACTGTGATAACATAAATCTGTACCTGTAACCCATTCCTGAAAAAAAAAACCCAATAAAACCCTCAAGCTGTGTGGCTGTGATCTGGAAAGCTCTCGGGATGCTGAACCTCAACCATCAGTTGTATCCTGGGTGCAGAATGAAGCCTTTGAGTGTTTGCAGGACAGGGGCTCAGTGGGTGTGATGGATCCTGGCTGTGCCAAGATAAATCTGTACCTGTAACCCATTCCTGCAAAGAAAAAAAACAAAAAAAAAACCCCAAGCTGTGTGGCTGGGAACTGGAAAGCTGTCAGGATGCTGAGCCTCAACCATCAGTTGTATCCTGGATGCAGAATGAGGCCTTTGAGTGTTTGCAGGACAGGGGCTCAGTGGGTGTGATGGATCCTGACTGTGATAACATAAATCTGTACCTGCAACCCATTCCTGAAAAAAAAAACCAAAAAAATTCTGAAGTTGTGTGGCTGGGAGCTGGAAAGCTCTCGGGATGCTGAGCCTCAACCATCAGTTGTATCCTGGGTGCAGAATGAGACCTTTGAGTGTTTGAAGGACAGGGGCTCAGTAGGTGTGATGGATCCTGGCTGTGCCAAGATAAATCTGTACCTGTGACCCATTCCTGAAAAAAAAACCCCAATAAAACCCTCAAGCTGTGTGGCTGGGATCTGGAAAGCTCTCAGGATGCTGAACCTCAACCATCAGTTGCATCCTGGGTGCAGAATGAGGCCCAGCCTGAGGGTTTGCAGGACAGGGGCTGAGGGTCCAGAAAATCAAGGTCCTGAGCCCAGAGGTGTGTAGGGATGGTGCTCCTGCTTCTTTAGGAATAGAAACCCCAGGCTGGAAGGAGTCAAAACCCCAGAGACATCACCAGAGGGTATCTCAGCAGGGCTGGGTACAGCAATGATGGGCAGGGCTAGGCAGCTCTGTGCTCTTGGCTTGGCCTCAGGGTTTGGCTCCTGAAGGACATCCCAGGATTTGGGTAATGGCAGAGAGATGTTGGGAGGACTCCTACAAACCCATCAGGGCAGGATTCCCATGGGCTCCTCCTGCAGGAAGGAGGATCTGGCTCAGACCCCATGGCCCCAAAGCATCCTTGCTGCCATGTGGACTGGGCTTGGCATGGGAGAGACCCCAACATAGCATTTTTTAACCAAGCTTTTGCCAGTGCCTGGTTAAATTGCACCTTTTCTGCCTTCCATGAAGCTGCTGGACTAGAGAAGAGGGCTGAATTTGTCCTGAAACACTATGAAAAAGGCTATTTCCATAATCTAGTCAGTTCTGGAAAGCCTTTAAAGGAGGCTGAATGGCTGCAGTTTTGTAAAGTTAAATGTAAAAAGTGAATCGTGGGCAAAGCAACCTGGAAGAGAAAAAAAAAACAAAAAAAAAACAAAAACAACAACAACAACAAAAAAACAACAAAAAACAAAAAAACAAAAAAACAAAAAAAAAAAAAAAAAAAAAAAAGTCCTGGTTATCCTCCCAGCTGCCCTCCCACACTGACCCTGGAAGGACAGGGGACAGGGACAGTGCAGAGCAGCACAAGCATCACTTATTCTGCAATCAGGATGAGTGCTGGGGGAGAGGGGAAAGGGAAGCTCAAGAGGCAACCATCAGAGGGCAAACATCCATCCCAGGCTGGCAGCAAAGCCTCACAGCCCAGCCTCCTCTCTCAGGCTCTTTGGGTGGGCATGTTTACAGCAGAGAGCCCAGAGCACTAACAAAAGCACGAGGAAAACCTCCCAGCTGCAGCAAAGAGAACTTTGGTTTAACCTCCTGAGCTCATCAGAGCATTTCTGGGGGATTTTTTGGTTTTTTTTTTATGGATTGGGGTTTTTTTTTGGTTTTTTTTTTTTTTTTTTTTTTTTTTTTGGGTTCAGATGCTCCTTCAGTTCCTGGGGATCAGGAGCTTCAGCAGAGTCCTGACCCCACCAGTATCACCCAGCACACAGCTCTGGGCTGCTGGTTTTTTATTTGCCTTGGTTCAGGGTGTCCTGCACGCTGCAAAGTGCTTTGCAAATGAGCTGCCTTGTGTCCCCCCTCCAAAAAAAAACCTTCTGCTGCAGTAATGAATGAAAGGTGGTGCCAAGCAGCAGTTTCACTTGTGATTTCTCAGGTCCTGTGGATATCTGGTGGGTTTATGGTTTTGCAGGCAGCTATTCCACGTTTCTCACCCCCTTGCATCATCCACACAGCCTTTTGTTGCTGAGAAATCCTTGTTCTAAACTTTTTAGAGGTTGTGATCTGCTCATCCAGCTGTGGGGATGGGGACAGAAGAGGGCAAACTCTGTTTTGTGGGAAGAGGGACTTGCCAAGGGACTTGCAAGTCCCTCTTCCCCACCCATGGAGGATCAGCACCCTCCTGCCTGCCTCCAGCACCCTGGGAGGCTGCAGCTCCAAGCACAGGATGCCCAACCAAAAAGTGACTGAGCTCAGATTCCTCCAGGGACATCCTACAAACTTCCAGACTTGATTCCTGGAAAGCAGCCTGTCTAGAAAGTGGGACCAGAGAAACTGAGGGCTTGAAAAAGCCACACTCTGATTTTCCTTCGCTCTCATTTCTCCCTTGATGCCTTCCAGATGGGGGCCTTCCCCCTTGGCATGGGTTTTGCCCCCTGAGCTGTGCAGTGTCCCAGGTGCCTGGCTGCTCATGAACCCAACCCTGGTGCTCCCCAGGAGCCAAGGAAAGCAAAGAAAGGGTGGGGAGATGGCACCAAAGGCTCCCAAGCTCCGAGGAGCAGCAGGGATGTGTGGTGTGAGCTCATAGCCCAGCAGCACCCAAGAGCCTGAGTGCTCCTTCTCATTTCCTCTGCTCTGGGGAGGTTAAAGTTGGCCTTTTCATCTCACCTAGGTGTAACTTTGGTTTTGAGGTCACAAATAAATCCTAGGTGCTTGGACACCCACCTTTCCAGCAGCCTGCAGCTCCTGGTAGCTGTCTCACCACCTCTCAGCCCTTGAGAGGGGAGAGTTCTCAGCTCCTTGACACTGATTTTTTTCAAAAGTTTCTCCCTCTTTTCCCCATGACCCAGAGCCCCCCACCCTGTGTCTCCCCCTCTGGCATTCCCCCATCACTCCCAGGCTGTTCCTGGCTTTTTCTGGCAGCGAGCTCTGGATTCATCCAAGGCCTCCTCCCAGTAACCTTTGGAGGAAGAAGTGTCCCATGAAAGGGAGGTGTTCACTGCTCTCCTGCCCCATATTCCAAGATGTTTCCTGCTCCTATTTCAGGAGCAGTCTGCAATGTTGCAACCCCCACTGGGGCCGTTCTGTCAGTCCAAGCATTTAATTAGCTAATTACAACCTGCTGACATGAATACACAGAATATGGTGTTCGAAGAGCACATTTTTTTTTTTTTTTTTTTTTTTTTCCAATTCATTTATTATTAACCCCCAGTAAACATCTGATATGCTCTTCCCCGAGGGGACAGAGTGGTAATTGGTCCCTTGAACACCAAGTTCCCTTTTCTAATCTGTCTGAGCTGGAGCTGAGTGTCACCATCTGTCAGGTTTGCACATCCAGCCCTGCTGTGAGTCACATGTGGGGAAAAAAGGGAAGGGAAGGGAAGGGAAGGGAAGGGAAGGGAAGGGAAGGAAAGGAAAGGAAAGGAAAGGAAAGGAAAGGAAAGGAAAGGAAAGGAAAGGAAAGGAAAGGAAAGGAAAGGAAAGGAAAGGAAAGGAAAGGAAATGGGAAAGGAAAGGAAAGGAAAGGAAAGGAAAGGAAAGGAAAGGAAAGGAAAGGAAAGGAAAGGAAAGGAAAGGAAAGGAAAGGAAAGGAAAGGAAAGGAAAGGAAAGGAAAGGAAAGGAAAGGGAAAGGA